>NC_083411.1:41076203-41402274 GCF_020745735.1 Hemiscyllium ocellatum | reverse complement strand
TTTACAACCAGCTAGGAAGGCAGCTAGAGCTTTAGCTGTGTGAAAGATTGCACTTTCACCAGTGCAGCAGATTACATTGTAGCACATGGATTCAGGGACAGAATTGGTACCTTTACTTGCCACACCTTAAAATACCCCAGCAACCATCATTTTCTATTTCACTTTCCCACCTTTGTTTCAACTCCATCTACCCACCCCCCCCAAACCCTCAGCACAACTGAGGGTTGAGAATCACTCAGCACAACTGACTCACGGCTCGTGATTCCCTCAGTGTACCTGACCCATAACCCTGCAGCACATCTCAGCGCATTTGACCCTTCTGTGACTCCACAGTACATCTGACATCACGTGAACACCTCAGCAATCTGACCTCTCCCCACAGTGACCCTCAACATTTCTGACACCCCCATGAGCCCTCAAAACAACTGACCACCCAGTGACCCTGAAGTGTATCTGACACTGTGAACCATAAGCACATCTGCTCACTGGGAGCTTTGATCTCATGAATCAACCTTACCTGTATCCTTTCAGGACATCACTAAACCCTATGTCCAGGCATGTATTTACTCTCAGGTTTTGCTTTTTAAGTCATTTCTGGAATGTAGTTGCTACAAGAAGGAGCAGCATTGTGGCCCATCGCTGATTGCCTTTGAAGAGTAATGATGATGGGCTCCTTAAATTGCTGCGGGTGATGAGGCAGTTTCTAGGGACATGCACATTCACCATTGCTTCAATGGACTTTGCTAGAAGTTTGACTCATTGTTAGCTGCAAACATTTGGACTGATCTCTTCTGATTCCTGACTTTATCTTTCAACTTGTATCTTTTGGGTTTTGAACTCTTCATCACTCTGAACAATTTGAATTCTATTCAGGAAAACGTGCAACAGAAAGTTGGATTGTACATCAGATTATGTAAATGTTTCTAAACTGGCCAAGAGGCAAAAGTAAAATGGTGAGTCTTACCTCCAAGACCAGGCCGCAGCCTATTGTCATATCCATCCAACAGGCGATCCAGGATTCGGGTGAAGATGGTAATGTTGTCCTTCCCCTCTGTTGGTGCTGGTCGAGCATGTTTTTTTGAAAATCTATGAACAAAAGACAAATAAAACAATTATATTCCCAAATAGTTTTGATATTTTGACAAAGGATGTTGACATTGGAACAGGAGGAGACCATTCCACTCAAAGTTGCTCCACCATTCAATTAGATCACAAGTCATAGCAGAAGTAGGTCATTCAGCCATCAAGTCTGCCTCCACCATTCATTCAATGGGATCATAGCTGATCTGATATTCTTCAACTCCACTTTCTTGCCTTTTCCCCATAATCCTTGATCCGCCACATGATTAAAAATCTGTCTATCTCAGCCACAAATGTACTTACGTGATCTAGCCTCAATAGCGCTGTGCTGAAGAATTCCGCTAGTTCACTCCCCTCTCAGAACAGAAATTCCTTCTTATCTCTTTAATGTGCGAGCCCTTATTCTGAGATTATACTCTCTGGTTCTAGATTCTTCCGTTAGGGAAAACTCATGTTTGCTGTGTATCTGACCTTCATTTATCTGGTTCTGTTCCAAATCTTATCCAAGATAAATCGAGCAGTCTCAGTGTTGGAAATTAATTAAAAGCATCCATTATGTTTTAGTGATGATGGTGGTTGTAGGCAGGTATGTTAGAAGTTCCAAACTACTTCTCTCCTTTGTTCTCCTAAACAGCCTAGCTCTAACTTTAGGATTTGATCTGAAAGGTAAGAAAGTATTTAATGACACATGTTTCATCTCACAGAGAGTCTTGTTCACCTGTCAATTAGGTTAGTGGTCAAACAATTGGCAAATTGGTTAAACAGTGTCTTTACTTAAAAATTCTCCTCCTTGTTTTCACAACCTTCATGGTCTTCCCCCTCCCCTTCTCCACAATCATTTCCTCCAATTCTCTTGCTTGTTCTGAAATATATCTGCTCCAATAACCAGTTGTGTTATCAACTGCCTTGGTCCCAGGTTCTGGAATTCTCTTTTCTACACCTCTATCTTCTTTTCTTCCTTTCAGTTGTTGCGAATCTCTCTCTTTGACCAAGTTTTCCATCATATCTTAGAATGAAGCATCCTGAGGAAGTTTGAGGACTATTATTTTGAAAGCATCATATATATTTAAGTTGATGTTGTCGTTGCTGCTGTTGAGTTTTCAACACTCATGACTGAAAAATCATGATTTGGACATGTCGGTGTTGGACTGGAGTGTATAAAATTAAAAATCACACAACACCAGGTTCCACAACCAGCTGATGAAGGAGCGGCGCTCTGAAAGCTAGTGCTTCCAATTAAACCTGTTGGATTATAAACTGGTGTTGTATGATTTTTAACTATGATTGAAAAGGGTACTGAGGAACCCTGTGAGGTGGGGATTGCTCTGGCTCCTCAATCATGCTCAAATGAATGCATCATTCATTCTTTTTACATAATGGACCAAAGCAAGTAATGTTATCTATTTAACTACTATCAACAAGTCTCATTCTAAAATGTACACACAGAATTACCCAGAATATGAATGTGTACAAATGGACAATCCAATATGGTCCTATTCCAGAAAACTAGTTGTTGAACTATCATACTGGGAACAATCTTTTCTATTTATTTACACAATTACTCTTTATAGCACACTGCTTCCAACACAGCAATTTCAATTTTAAGTTTAATTTGTGTCTATTTATAGGGGCTTAAGTCAGTTCCCACTTAATGCTGACCACCTACATAATTAATAGACAAGTAATGATTCACTGCCAGATTTCACACCCCACTTGGGCTAACTCTCATCTTTCTTCATTTAAATCTATCATTGGATTCAATATCCTCCCCCATCATGCGCTTATCTCACTGCTCCTACAAACCTTTATCTACTGTTTGCCTTGAAGACTTCTTGAAGCTTCATTCTCTCCACTCTCTGGCTAAGGAAACTTTGTCTGAGTTTGCAATTTCATTTTTCTGGTGATTATCCTGGACGGTACTTTTCCACGTTTGCCGTTTACCACAGAATAAAACCTTACAGTTCTATTCCCATGCTTGCATTTTTTCATGTGTCGTCCAGTGTTTCTACACTTGTTTGATAACACAGCAACTAGGATTTGTACAAAGAACTACAAACATCGTCTGTGCAATTATCCCAGTTCATTGCACATCTGGACAGGTCAGATCCCCAGACAGACCATGGCTGAATAAGTCACATGTATGAAATAATAAGGTTGCCCTGCATTGGCAGGTGGTCAGTACCGATGGCCCCTGCACTGGCAGAGGATCAGTGTTGAGTGAATGCTGCAGTCAGCAATGGTGTTGTCTACCCTCTGAAACAGGCTAGCAACCTAATCAGTTGTATCAAATTACTAAAAAATCTGAACAATACAATATTCCGGAGTGGCTGAGAAATAATTACAGTAAACTCTGCACCATCAACCTGCAATGTCAGGTGGCTCGTGCCAAAGCTGGGAGAGCTGTCTCACAGATTAGTTAAGCAACAGCCAACATTGTCATACTTAGAATCGTACCTTACAGAAATGCCGAGTGTATGATCCATCTCAGATTCCTCCAGAGGTCCCTAACGTTACCGGTGCTTTCTTAGTTTTCAACCCACTCCGTGTTGGAGGTTCTGGATACTGTAACATTGTGGCAACAGCACTGAAGAGATATACCCCAGAATTGGCTACAACTCTAGCCAAGCTCTTCCAGTAAAGTTACAACACTTGCACCTATCTGAAAATTTGGGAAATTGCTTCAGTATTTCCTGTACATTTAAAAAAAAGGACAAATCCAATCCATTGTGACCCCATCACTCTACTCTCGATCATCAGTAAAAGTCATGAAAAGAGTCATTGACAACACTTCAAGTGGCATTGCAAAGCAATAACCTGCTTAGTGAAGTCCAGTTTGGGTTCTTCCAGGGTCACTCAGCGTTGGTTCAAACATGGACAAAAGAATTTAGGAAGTGAGGTTAGTGTGACAGCCCTTGAAATCAAGGTCACATTTGACCAAGTGTGGCATCAAGGAACCCTGGTAAAATTGAAATCAATTGGTATCAGGCCAAACTTTCTGCTATTTGGAGTAATACCTGGCATATAGGAAGATGGTTGTGGTTGGAGGTCGGTCATCCCAGCTCCAAGACATCACTGCAGGAATTTCTTGGGGTAGTGCCTTAGGTCCAATCATCTTCAGTTGCTTCATCAATCACCATTCTTCCATCATTAAGTCAGATGCAGGGATGTTCACTAATGATTGCGTAATGTTCAGTATCATTGTGACTCCTCAAATATTGAAGTAGTCTATATCCAAAAGCAGCAAGGCCTGGACAATATCCAAGTTTGGGGCCATAAGTGGCAAATAACATTTGTGCCACATAAATGCCATGCATTGATCATCTGCAAACAACATATTCTAATCATCAACCCCTGGCATTTAATGACATGACCATCAGTGAATGAGCCACTATTGAAATCCTAAGGATTATGATTGACCATAAAATAAAACAAACCAATCATTTGTGTTGAACCTTGGGAGACAGGAGAGACATTAAATGAATATTGTGCATCAGTTTTGGCTATGGAGAGAGAAATGGACGTGTAGAATCCAGCAAAATAAACATTAATGTTTTAGAAACAGTTCACATTACAGAAGAGGTGGTGTTGGATGTCTTAGAAAAGATAAAGGTGAATAAATCTCCAGAATATCATAGAGTATATCTTAGGTTGTTGTGGGAAGTTAGAGAGGAAATTGCTGGACCCCCTAGCAGAAACATTTGTGTCATCCATAACCACAGGCAAGGTGCTGAAGGACTGGAGGGTGGCTAAAGTTGTGCATTTAATTAAGGAAGGCAGAAAGGAGAAACCTGGGAACTACGGACCAGGGAGTCTGACATCGATGGTGGATGAGATGTTGGAGGCGATTCTGCAAGATTGCATTTCGAGAATCAAGGAATGATTACGGATAGTTAGCATGGTTTTGTACAAGGGAAATTCATAGTTTCGTAGTAATAGAAGGAGGAGTAGGCCATTTGAGCCGTCGAGCCTGCTCTACCATTCATTAAGATTATGGCTGATTTATCCAATGTCTCAGCTCCTCCTACCTGCATTATCCCCATAACCCTTAAATCTCCTACCATGCAAAATCCCATACAATTATATTTAATGAAGCTGCCTTGACTGCTTCTTTGCTCAGAGAATTCCACAGATTCACTACTCTCTGGGAAAAGCAGTTCGTCCTCATCTCTGTCCTAAATATACTCCCTCTAATCTTGAGGCCATGTCCTCCAGTCTTTGTCTCACCCATTAGCGGGAACAACTTGTCTGCCTGTATCTTGTCAATCCTTTTTATAATTTTATATGTTTCTATAAGATCCCCGCCCATTCTTCCAAATTCAAGTGAGTAAAGTCCCAGGTGATCCAACCTTTCCTCATAGGGTAACCCCTCATCTCAGGAATCAACTTAGTGTACCTTCTGTGCACCACCTCCAAAGCCAATATATCCTTCCTCAAGTAAGGAGACCAGTTGCAGCCTCACCAACACCTTGTACAATTGCAGCAGAACCTCCCTACTCTTAAATTCAATCCCTCTTGCGATGAAAGCTAATATTCTGTTTGTCTTCCTGATTACCTGTTGTACCTGCAAATCAACTTGTAGCAATTCATGTACGAGCACTCCAAAGTCATTTTTCCCAACATTATGCTTTCACCACTTAAAAAATAGTAGGTCAGGTTATTATTTATTTCCAAAGTGAATAACCTCGCATTTACCAACAATGTACTCCATCTGCCAGGGTTGTGTCTCACAAACTTGATTGAGGTTTTGACAAAGTAACCAAAAGAATTGATGAGGGCAAAGCCATAGATGTTGTTTAGTTGGACTTTAGTAAAGCTTTTGATAAAGTTTTATGGTAGGAGAGGGTGGTGGTGAAGGGTTGTTTTTGGAGGGGAGGCCTGTTATCAGTGGTAATCCATAGGGATCAGTAGTTGGACCACTTCTGTTTATCATTTATACAAGCTATTTGAATACGAAAATAGGAGACAAAGTTTGCAGATGACACCAAAATTGATAGTATAGTGGACAGTGAACATAGTCATCGAAAATTACAAATAGATCTTGATCAACTGTGTCAATGAGCTGAGAAGTGATAGATGGAGTTTCATTTGGATAGAGGAGAGGAATTGCATTTTGGTAAAACAAATAAGGGCAGGACTTATGCAATTAATAGTTGGTCTCTGGGTAGTGTTTAAAAATGTGTTGCTGGAAAAGTGCAGCAAGTCAGGCAGCATCAAAGGAACAGGAGAATCGACGTTTCGGGTATAAGCCCTTCTTCAGGAATGAGGATTCCTGAAGAAGGGCTTATGCCCGAAATGTCGATTCTCCTGTTCCTTTGATGCTGCCTGACCTGCTGTGCTTTTCCCGCAACACATTTTTAAGCTCTGATCTCCAGCATCTGCAGTCCTCACTTTCTCTGGGTAGTGTTGTAGAACAGAGACACTTAGGGGTTCAGGCCCATAATTCTTTGCAATTTGCTTCAGAGATAAATAAGGTGGTTAAAAGGCATTTAGCACATTACCTTAATTGATCAGACTTTTGGGTTTGGGAGTTGGAACGTCCTGTTGAGCGCATAGAGGACATTGATATCTCCTCTAGAGTACTGTGTGAAGTTCTAAACACTTGTTACAGGAATAATATTATTAAACTGGAGAGGGCTCAGAAAAGATTTACCAGGATGTTGCTGGTTGGCATTACAGTAATAGGTTGGATAAACTGGAACAGTTTTCATTGGTGTGTAGGAGGTTGAGGCCTGACCTTATAGATGTTTAGAAAATCATGTGTGGCATAGATAAGGTGAATGGCAGCTGTTTTTTTCCCTAGGCTGGTGGATTTCAAGACTGTGGGGCACATTTTTTAAGGTGAAAGAAGAAAGATTTAAAAAGAACATATGGGGCAACTTCTTTTAAACAGCGAGTGATTAGTGTGTAGAATGAACTGCCAGAGGAAGTAATAGATTCAGGTACAGTTGCAATGTTTAAAAGACATTTGGTCAAGCACATGAATAGGAAAGGTTTGGAGGGACATAGGTCAAATACAGAGATTTGGGACTAGTTTAGTTTGAGAACACAGTTGGTGTGAACTAGTTGGACCAAAAGGTCTGTTTCCATGCTATTGACTCTATAACACTGTGACTGTAAGATGTTGTGACTACAGCCTGTTCACTATCTACAAAGCACACATCAGGTATGGATTTTCTGAATGGGTGCAGCTCCAACAACACTCAAGACGACTGACACCATCCAGGACAAAGCAGCCCACTTGATTGGCACCACATCCACACCAGTTCACCAGCTCTCAGTTGTAGCAGTATTTAATATCTACAAGATGCATTGAAGAAATTCACCACAGATTCTGAGGCAGCACCTTCCAAACCCATGACCATTTCCATCTGGAAGGACGAGGGCAACAGATACATGGGAACGCCACCAGCTGCCAGTTCCTTTTCAAGCCACTCACCATCCTGATTTAGAAATCTCTCTCTGTTCCTTCAGTGGCCCTGGGGCAATATCCTGGAACTCCCTCCCTAAGAGCACACAGCAAACTCATTGCTGAATGTAGCCTACAAACCTCTGTCCAAGGTCATTAACCACATGCTCAGGTTTGCTGCGGGGTTACGGATTCACCCTGACCAAACGTGGACTGCATCAAGCAGGAAGTTATCTGGAGACTGACAGTGTAAATAAAAATAACTATGTTTGATCTGATAGACTGTACATGTATGAGATGGCTGCAGAAAGACAAAGATTTGGACTTGAATACTGAAGCGTACAAAAGATTCAAGAAGGTTAGGGATCTGGAAAAGGTACAGAGGTGGTTATGTTAATTAATGATGGTATTAGCATAATAGACTTCAAAGACGCAAGTTCAAGTAATCAAGATGTAGAAGCATTTTGGGTAGAGAAGATAAATGATAAAGGCAAAACATCATTTCTGGAATTGTCTTACAACCTCCCTAATGGTTGTCTCATGATAAACTGAAATAAAGGTGAAATTAGGTATATTTGTTGGAAAGATACTGCAATAACAATGGGGAATTCTGAGCGATCTATATAATGGAAAAATCAGACGAACCAATATAGCCAAGAAGATGTGGTTACAGAATGTTTTCACAGAATGGAGTCGATTATTTGAACTTTCTGGGGTCAACTAGAGAACAGGCAAGACTAGATCCAATATTGTGCAAAACCAAATTAATGACCCCAAAATGAACACATCCCTAGGTAGCAGCAATCATAAGATTGAATTTAGCATTCAGTTTGAGGGAAAAGATAGTGAGTTAATTATGAAGGCATGAAAGCAGAGCCAGCTAAAATTAGATATAGGGATAGGTGGCACAGTGGTTAGCACTGCTGCCTCACAGCGCCTGAGACCCGGATTCAATTCCCGACTCAGACGACTGACTGTGTGGAGTTTGCACGTTCTCCCCGTGTCTGCGTGGGTTTCCTCCGGGTGCTCCGGTTTCCTCCCACGGTCCAAAGATGTGCGGGTTAGGTGAATTGGCCATGCTAAATTGCCCGTAGTGTTAGGAAGGGGTAAATGTAGGGGTATGGGTGGGTTGCGCTTCGGCGGGTCGGTGTGGACTTTTTGGGCCGAAGGGCCTGTTTCCACACCAAGTAACCTAATCTAATCTAATCTAATCTAATCAAAAGGTCAGCGCAAACATTTAAGGGGATGGTGTTAGAATGCACAGAATAAATGCATTCCAATAAGGAAGAAAAATTTTAGGGGGAGACCCATCATCTCAGGGCAGGCAGTGTCTAGTGGTAGAATCATTGGTATAGTAATTCAGAGGACCTAGGTAATGTTCTTGTGCTATAGGTTCAAATCTTAGCACAGCAGGTGGCTAATATTAATTTCAATTTAAAAATCTGTAATTAAAAGCTAGCCTAACAATGTTCATACAACAATTGTAGTAAAAATCCATCTGATTCACTAATGCCCTTCAGTGAAAAAAAAGACCTTTGTGGGTGATGAATTTGTGGAACTCATTGGCACAGAAGGCTGTGGAGGCCAACTCCTTACGCAAGTTTAAGACATGGATAAGTAGATTCTTGATTACCAAGTGGATCAAGGGATGCAGGAAAATGGCATGAACATGGGATTGAGAAATAACAGTCAAGATCAAATCCTGGAACAGACTTGATGACCCAAATGGCCCAATTCTGCTCCACCATCTTATGGTCTTTTGATTATAGCTGGCTAAAACATTAAAGATAGCATCTAGCTTAAAAGAATAATAAATAATTTTGCAAAGATGGGCAGCAAATCAAAACCTTGGACAGAATTCATAAACAGCAAAAATCACGAAAAAAGCTATGAAGAAAAAAATACAGTACATCAGAAAACTAGCTAGAAATCTTTAAATCAGGTAGTAAGAGATTCTGCAGTTAACTAAAAATGAAAACAGTTAACAAAGTGAATGTTGGGCCCAGACAAAATGAGTTTGCAAAATTAATGTTGGAAAATAAGGAAACAGGAGATGAATTAAACAGGTATTTTAGAAAATAGAACAGTACAAACCCTTGATGGTGTGCTGACAGTTTATCTGACTCTAAAATCAAAGTAACCTATATACCTTTATTTTCCTGTCTTCCATGTGCCTATCCAAGTTTCACTTAAATATCCCTACTGTATCTGACTCCATTACCACTGCTGGCAGTGCATTCTACGCACCCACCACACACTCTGCGAAGAACCTATCTCTGACTTCTACCCTAAACTTTCCTCCAATCACCTTAAAATTATGCTCCCTTAGGATAGCCATTTCTGCCATGGGAAAAAAAGTCTCTGGCTATTCACTCCTTCTATGCCTCTTATCATCTTGTGCACCTCTATCAAGTCACCTCTCATACTTGTTCACTCCAATGAGAGAATCCCTAGCTCCCTCAATTTTTCTCCAATCCAGGCAGCATCCTGGTAAATCTCCTTTGCACACTTGAGCTTCCACATCCTTCCTAAAATGAGACGACCAGAACTGAACACAATATTCCAAGTGTAGTCTAACAAGGGCTCTATAGGGCTGCAGCATCACCTCACAGCTCTCAAACTTAATCCCTCTGCTAATGAAAGCCAACACACCATGCACCTTAATAACCCTATCAACTTTGGTGGCAACTTTGAGGGAAATATGTACACGGACCCCAAAATCCCACTGTTCCTCCATACTGCTAAGATTCCTGCCTTTAACCTTGTAATCTGCATTCAAATTTGACCTTCCAAAAATGAATCACTTCACACTTTTCCAGGTTAACTCTGCATTCTGTCAATGTCCCCTTGTAACTTATAACAGCCCTCCACACTATCCACAGCTCCAACAACATTTGTGTCATCAACGACCCACTCTCCCATTTCCTCATCCAAGTCATTTACAAAAATCACAAACAGCAGAGATCCCAGAACCGATCCTTGCAGAACACCACTGACCACCGAGCTCCAGGTGAATAATTTCCATCTACTACATCTTCTGTCTTCTATGGGCCAGCCAATTCTGTATCCAGACAGAAAGATTTCCCTGTATCCCATGCCTCTTTACCATGGTAACCTTATCAAACTCTTTGCTAAATTTAATGTACACCATATCCACTGCGCTACTTACATCAATGTGTTTTGTCACATCCTCAAAGAATTCAATAAGGCTTGTGAGGCATGACCTGCCCCTCATCAAGCTATGCTTTTCAAAATACTTATTAATTCTGTCTCTCAAAATCTTCCTCAATAATTTGCCTACCACTGACATAAGACTGACTGGCCTGTAATTTCCAGAATTATCCCTATTCCCTTTCTTGAACAATGGAATAATATTTGCCACCCTCTAAACATCTGGTACTACTCCAGTAGACAGTGAGGACGCAAATATCATTGCCAAAGGTCAGCAATTGCTTCCCTCATTTCCTGTAGTAACCTTGGGTGTATCCCATCTGGTCCATGGGACTTATCTATCCTCACATTTTTCAAAATTTTCAGCACATCTTCCTTCTTAACATCAACCTGTTTGAGCATCTCAGCCTGTTTCACACTGTCTCCACAAACGACAAGATCCCTCTCAATAGTGAATACTGAAGCAATGTATTAATTCAAGAACTCCCCTACCTCCTCTGATTCCAGGCACAATTTCCCTCCATTACCCTTGACCTGCCCTACCCTCACTCTGCCCTACCCTCACTCTGGCCATCTTCTTATTCCTCAGTGTAGAACGCCTTGTGATTTTCCTTAATCCTACCCACCAAGGCTTTTTCTTGCCCCATTCTTGATCTAAGTTTATTTTCCAGTTCCTTCCTGGCTTCCTTGTAACCCCTCCCCCATCCCCTTACCTCCCCATCCCCCACCCTACCTCCCCAAAGAGCCCTGTCTGATTCTTGCTTCCTCAACCCTTAAGTAAGCTTCCTTTTTCCTCTTGACTAGACGTTCCACTTCTCTTGCCACCCAAGATCCCTTCCTTGCATCAGTAGGATAAACATATCCAGCACTTGCAGGAGGTGCTCCTCTACCAACCTCAAAATTTCTGTTGTGCATTTCTCTAAGAATATCTGTTCCAAACTTATGGTCCACAGTTCCTGCCTAACTGCATTGTAATTTCCCCTCCCCCAACTAAAGACTTTCCCAAACTGTCTGTCCCTATTTCCCCCCACCCCCCGAATAACTATCGTGAAGGTCAGGGAGTTGTGATCACAATCAACAAAATGCTCTCGCACCGAGAGATCTGACACCTGACCTGGTCCATTGCCAAACACCAAATCCAATATGGCTTCCTCTCTCATCGGCCTATCTCCATATTGAGTCAGGAATCCTTCCTGGACACACCCGACAAGTTCTGCTCCATCCAAAGTATTTGCACAAAGGAGGCTTCCAATCAATATTAGGGAAGTTGAAGTCACCCATGACAACAGCCCTGTTACTTTAGTACCTTTCCAAAATTGCCTCCCAATCTGCTCCACCGTGTCTCTGTTGCTACTGGGTGGGAGGGGTGGTGTCAACAGAAAACTTCCAATAAATTGACTGCTCCTTTCCTTAGACAAACTCTCCTTGGCGACCTGCCTTTCTGCAGTTTTTATACCATCTCTGATTAGCAATGCCACTCCTCTACCTCTTTTTACGCCCCACCCAATTCCTTTTGAAACATCGAAACTCTGGAACATCCAACAACATCCTCCCCCCTGTGATATCCAAGTCTCCGTAATAGCTACATCACCATAGCTCCAAGTACTCGCCCATGCTCTAAGTTAGTCACCCTTATTCCTGACACATTTTGCATTAAAATAGACACACTTCAACCCATCACACTGACTGCAACTTTGCGCTATCAATTGTCTATCTTTGCTCACAGACTCGCTGCACAATGTATCTGCCTGCTCACCAGCTAACCCCTCAGCTCTGTAGGTCCAGTCCTCATCCCTCTGCCAAAGTAGTTTAAACCCTCCCAAAGATCTCTAGCAAGTCTCCTGCCCAGGATATTGGTGCCCCTCCAGTTCAGGTGCAACCAATCCTACTTGGGTCTTCATCTTCCCCAGAAGGTATCCCAATAGCCCATATATATTTGTATAGGGCTGTACTGAAAGTTTTCTTTTACAAGTAACATCCCAGAAATAATAGTCATTCAGGAAATAGAAGGAAGGGAGGAGCACAAAAAAATAAGATTCACCACTGAAATAATACTGGACAAACTGTTGAAACTATGGACTGACAAGTGCCTGCCCCAAGTCCTGATGGATTATATCCTAAAATTTTAAAAGAAGTGACTCATCAGATAATTAATCTAAAAGATTTTAATTTTCCAAAATTGCCCTGATTTGGATATGGTGCCATTACATTGGAAGATAGAGAATGTAATTCATTTTTTCAGAAAAGGGTGATAAAAAACAAGAAACTAACATATATCCAATGGAATTTATTAGAAATCATTATAAAAATTTATAAAAAGGCACTTGGATAAGTTCAAAGTAATCAACATGGTTTTGTGAAAAGGAAATCACGAATCAATTTGTTGAAGTTCTTTGAGAATGTAATTTGTGCATTGAATAAAGGGGTATTATTGTCTCACTGGTCTTGGACTTCTAGAGTGCGTTTTTTAAAAAAAACATTCACAGTATGTGGCTTTCAGCAATTATCACCCACCACTAATTACCCAGAGGGCAGTTAAAAGTCAACCACGTTGCCATGGGTCTGGAGTCACATGTAGCCAGACCAGGTAAGGACAGCAGATTTCCTTCCTTAAAAGGAAATTTGTGACCCAGATGGGTTTTTATTTCCAACAATCAGCAATAGTTTCATGCTCATCATTAGACTCTTAATTACAGATTTCTAATGGAGTTCAAATTTCACCATCTGCTGTGGTGGGATTCAAACTCTGATCTCAAAGACGTTATTTGGGTCTTTGGATCAAATAGTCCAACAATAATATCACTAGACCATCTTCTCTCCCAATAAATGTCCTTTCACAAAATCGAAGCTGTTTTGCATGGGGACTGGGGAGGGTGTTACATATTCCTGTGTATAGAAGACTAGTTAGCTAAAAGAAAAAAAAAGAGAGAGAATGGACATATGTTGGTCATTTTCTGGATAGCAAGATATAATGAGTCTCATGCTACATGGATCAAGTGTTGGTGCCTCAGCATTTTATATTAGTTACTTTGTTGAGGGGACTTAAGGTTTGAGTCATCAACAAATTTAGCATTCAAAGATCAGCAGAAAAGTAAATTGCAAAGGAGACAAAGAAGCTACAAATGGATATTAATAGGTTAAGTGAATGGGCAAAGATCTGGGAAATGGAGTATAATATGGGAGAATACGAAATGGTCTATTTGACAGGAAGAATAAATGAAATACGGCAATTAAATGATGAGTGGTTGCAGAGCTCTGACATGCAAACAGGCCTAGGTATCCTCGTGCATGAACAATTATGAAAGCCAATACAATGTTATCATTATTGTGAGAGGTATTCAGTACCAAAGTAGGGAGGTTATGCTTCAGTGGTGCAGGAGATTTGGTTGCGAGCCAAGGCACCTCAGAAAAAGCTTGTTTGGGGTGCAGGGTAGGTTCACTGAAAACGAGATGGGGATAAAATAGTTAAATCATAAGCAAAGTTTTTATGAACCTGACTAGTATGGTCATATAGTTGCTGGTTAAAGAAGTTGATAAGGCAGTTGATAGACAAACCAGAATAAGAGGACAAACCTCAAAACGAGAGCTACATCATTATGAGGTGATATCAGGAAGCGTCTTCATGTAAAAGAAAGCTGGAATACTGGAGTATTCTCCTTTGGGGTTTCACTTAAAAAGAAATTAAAATAATTTTGTTAGGGAATGGCATTAAAGAATACAGAGCAAGATGGAAAAATGGATTTAAGATACAGGTCAGTCCTGAATGGTAAAATAGTTTAGAGGGGCCCTCATGCTGTCCATAACTTGTTCTGTCATAAAAAGGTAAGACATTTACTGTGATTGTTTATGATATACCCTGTGTAATGGATCATCTACCTCCATGGGTTAGACAACAGACCCAGAACATTGGATTACAGGTATGGCAAGAAAGCCATCAGACAGTGCTTTATCCTCTTGTGGGGTCTCAACTGAGGCTTAGCAAAGCCTTCCTATTCCCAAATCCCACTCCTTCTATGTCAACAAATAAGCAGGATGAGGTCAGCAAGATCTTAACTCAATGTTCAATCTGAAAGATATTTCCTTCCTGTGTAATTGAGATTGGGCTTTCAACAAAGACCCATACCAAGCAGAAAGCTGATCAAGTTTTGTGACATTTGTAAATCAAATTTTACAAGCAATTGTTTACATCTGTATGATCAGTGAAGTTAAATGCTGCCCACATACACTGGTCAAACCTTTCATTTTTATTCAGGAAAATGAGATTCAAACATAAATACTTCTGTTGGTGTCAAACCAAGGCCTGTCAATATCTCCACTCGTGCCAGGAGCAGTTAGGAAGCTGGGAGTAAATATAAACTAAAATTGATCTCATTATGAACCTTGTGGAGAAGCCATTAAGCAAAATTACCAAATTTTCTGAAAGACCCCTAATACAAAGAAGTTGCCATAACCTTTTAGAGTTTTTACTTTAACATTAGAGTCAAGATAAAAGAAATACAAATTAACAGGCAATGGATAGCTTAAATAAAAGAGCAAATTTCACTTTCAATAGGTGATACCATAATTTAATGTCTTAAACAACTGGAGGTTTTCACTTCACGCTTCTCAAACATTTGGCTTTATCTTGTTCCACAGATTCACAATGTATTGTTCCTTTTTCACCTAGGTAGATCAGGAGTCCTAACCAATGCCAGCTTCCAACTGAGTTTCACGTATGATAAACAATGGCAAGGCAAATGTCTAGAAAACCTCTCTCCATTAGATCATAACAGTGCTGATTATGTGGTTTTCCAGAGTTCCATTTCAATCAAGAACTACACTACACCCCCACCCCAGTTCATTCAATGCTGGGAAAACATGCAGCTCTTTAGCATCTCTGAGCACTTACCTAGTTTTAGACTCTAACTAGCTCACGTAAGTGAATTTTGCTGCCAAACAAAAACATTGATCTTTACCAGAAGTGATTTGCTACTTTTCCTCTCTGCATCTCTGTCTGGATTTTTTTCTTTAAGAATCCCGACAGTGTGGAAACAGGCCCTACGGTCCAACAAGTCCAAAATGACCCTATGAAGAGTAGCCCACCCAGACCCATACTCCTACCGTATTCTCTTTGTACCTGCATCTTGTGCACTGAGTTAATGCTCAGGTATCCAGCTGTTCAAGTACTAAGTTACCAAGTATTCAGGTATCAAGATATTTGGCCGTCAAAAGATACAAGATGTTCAAGTATCTGGGCATGGAACTATGGCTCAACTTGCAGTACTTTTTTGCCTCTGAATCACAATGTTCTGGATATATCGTGCTTTAGTGTTTGAGTGCAAAAATCAAGGCTGACACTCTATCCTGACCCCTGGATGTTGTCTTTCAGAAGTAGGAGTTAAAATGGAGGGTGACAAGTGATGAATTTTATAGCCTTTAATTGCTTGATCTATGGCTGCTTGTTGATGAGCAGCAGCCTCTGGCCTGAAGTTGGGTGTATGTTTTTACAGTTGTTGTTGGAGAAGCTTGGTGGAAAAGGTAAATACCTCTCTCACTTTTAAATCAGTAAGAGACAGAGTAGAACAGGCTGAAAGGTCTCAGTGAAGGATTTGTGAAATCTGATAACATTTTCAATTATCAGAACTCACAGCTTAATCTGAAATCAGGTCTAAAGGTATTCCTTCATTCTGCAACTGTTGGCAATTGAATCTAATCAACTAAAACAACACTAACACCAACACCAACACCAGTACTCAACCTCCAATCTTCAAACACCATCCTACAACTCATCCGCTTTATCCTTGATCACAATGTCTTCATCTTTGACAACCAGTTCTTCATCCAGACACACGGAACAGCCATGGGAACCAAATTTGCACCCTAATACGCCAACATTTTTATGCACAGGTTCGAACAAGACTTTTTCTCTATGCAGGATCTCCAACCAACATTATACACCAGGTACATTACATCATTTTCTTCCTCGGGACCCATGGTGAGGAGTCACTGGAGCGCGCGCACACACACACACACACACACACCCGGGGAAAGAGTCTCTCTCTCTCACTCTCTTTATGGGGTGAATTTGTACTTAGAGGGTTACATTGTACTTTGCTCAAAAGTGGCATGAATTCATGTTAAATTACGTTATCTCACATTTTAGATTAGAATCAATCTAAACATCATGGCATAGACAGAGAACACAGGGAGTTAACACCTTCAACATATTGTCTAGCTATCACCATTGTTAACAGCTAACCCAGGAATGCAACTTTTTAAAAAAAGGTTTTGTGATTTACACATGACAGAAGTGAAATTATCACAGTATTCTAACAGATGAAAGGCTTAAAAGGCAATCAATTTTTCAATGTACAATTTCAGTTACATCACACTGTAAAATTTTGCTATAAATTCTATGTGTTAGGATTGAGCCCTCCATGGTCATCTCATGAAGGAGCGATGCTCCGAAAGCTAGTGTTCTTCCAATTAAACCTGTTGGACTATAACCTGGTGTTGTGTGATTTTTAACTTAAAACAAAAAGGAACTGCAAAAAGGTTTTTCATGGCTTCTGAATTCTTACCAATGAACCACAGGGGTGTTGTTCCTTTTATAACCTATTTTTCCAAACCTTTAATATCTCTGCAGAGTCTTGTTTACGTATGGATGCAAGTTGTTGAGAATAACAGGATACAGTTTAATTCTGAATTGTAGCTTAATTATTAACTAACAGCACTTGCTAAAGAACAAGTCTTGCTTAATATAAATGAGTTATATTTGCATTCATTAAATAAGCCAGAGGACATTTCTTTTATAGTCATATAAAAGAGAGACAAAGTGACTATTTTGATGATTCAATAAAACATGTACACCTTTAGTATTGCTCATGGAGTTGTGGGACTTAATTATCCATCCACTCCTCCTGCAGAAGTATAACAATCCAGATATCTAGTTGGTCATGCATGTATAACAAGGAAATGCAATTCGCCTACCTATTGCACAAGGATATAGACATGCATGTATCTAACTGCCTGAGTATCTGAGTATCAAGTTGTCTGTCCAGCATACCCGGGTGTGTGTTTAGAAGGGTGGGCATGAGTGTAAGCATGATTGGGTATTCGCCTACCTATTGCACAAGGATATAGACAGGATTTGCATTTCCTTGTTATACAGCAGAATTCCCAGAACTGCACTTTCCTTATGAACGAGCTGTGTTATGTAAAGAGAACAAGGGAGGAACAGCAAGGTACCGTTTGAAAGCCCTTTCTAAAGACGAAAATGAATAGCTGACTGAAATAGCTCTGTAAGACAGTCAAGAAGGTTGTGTACAGGGTTCAGGCCAAGAACAAAACATAGCTTGATTGGAAGGCAAGGACCTGAAAGTTCATTTATTGGGGGATGAGGGTATGGATCAGCAGAGGATCAGAGTCCATTTGTTCTGAAAATGTGCACAGTAGTGACCAATGATGATCTGTGAGGAGAGCATTTAACAAATCAGTGCTCAGATGCTGCTGGCACAGATGAGAACTTTCACCAGAGAGGTCTCAGTTAGGTGTTTGAGTGTAACAAGTACTGGAGCCAATGGATCCAAAACAAATGTCAAACATGGAAGGTACACGATGCAAGCCAGGTGAATTCTTTGAGTGAGAAAGGTCAAGTATAATCACGTGACAAAAAATGGCAACCAACTTAAAAGTGAAGCTGAAAATCATTTACTAACCTATAAATAAGAAGTGGACAGTAAGAGGTGGAGTGGATCCTATTTGGGACAAAGCACAGAGCAATGTTAGAGTAATTAATGTACACTTACTATCATTATTTACTGAGGAGGAATCTGACAAAATATCAACAAAATCAGGGATGGCAGCAGCAAAATTAGTGTGAAAATTAAAGAGGGCTATCCAAGGCGTAGATATATCACCTGGTCCAAATGAATCAAATGCCAGTTGCTGGAGGAAGTTCTGGATAAAGAGGAAGGGCTTGCCTTAATTTTCCTATCTTCCTCAGATACAGAAAACATACTAAAGGATTGGAGAGTTCTAAGGAGATGTCTTTTCTTCAAAAACAAAAGATGCCCCTAGCAACTGCAGGCCAGTTAGTTCAACATCAATATTGCATAAGGTTTTGGAATTCATAACGAGGGTTTAAAAAAAAAGAGTCAACAGGCATTTGGAGAGTAAAAAGTGAGGACTGCAGATGCTGGAGATCAGAGCTGAAAATGTGTTGCTGGTTAAAGCACAGCAGGTCAGGCAGCATCCAAGGAACAGGAAATTCGACGTTTCGGGCCAGAGCCCTTCATCAGGCATTTGGAGAGGCTTACGTTAATAAAGGAAAACCAGCAGGAATTTGTAAAAGGCCAATTCTATTTGACTGCTCTCATTCAGTTTCCTACTAAGCTAAATTAGATAACTGATGAAGAGAATGCAGCAAATGTTGTCTACAGGGCTTTTAAGAAAGTATTTGATAAGGTACCCCACAAAAGACCAGTTAACTAAATGGAGGCTAAATTGAGTCTCATGGAAGAGGAGGGTCAGTGTCAAATTAGATAAAAATTACCTCAAGGAAAGGAGTCATGATAGCTGGCTGTTTCCCAGATTACAGTACAGTAGACAGTGATATCCCGAAGGCACAGGACTGGGATCTGTGCTTTTTGTTACCTGTTGTGACTTAGATATTGGAATACAGAGTCAATTTCAAAACTTGCCATTCATATTGCACAATTTGGAGGATGCTTGGATGCATATAGCATCGATGATGTGAATCACCGGTACCAGATAGATAAGCAATGTGGGCAGACAAGAGGTACATAGAATTTAACACAGTGAGGTGGGAAGTGGTGGACTTTGGTGGAGGGATAGGAAAAGGCAACATAGATGGAATTGTCCAGTTCTAAAGAGTTTGCAGTGTCAGGTGATCTGGGGATCATATGCATCAATTATTGAAGGCAACAGGACACAATGAGAGAATGATTAATTGATCCTATGGAAACCTGAGTTTCATTAATAGAGATATAGACGCAAAAGCTAGGAACTTATGCTGAGAGATCTGATTTGGCCACAACTAGGACAGTGTCCCCAAATCTGGGATCATGACTTTAGGAAGGTTGTGAAGGACCTTGAAAAGGTGCAGAGGAGATTCACCGGAATGTTCCCAGGACGAGTGACAAGGTTTAGTTGGAGAACCTGGGACTGTGTGGAGTGAAAGAGGTGAAATGAAATTAGATAAAGGTAGACAAAGCAAAACTATCCCTATCAGTTGATGGTGAAGGACCTCGGGACAAAGATTTAGAGGTTCAGTCAGAAGATGTCAGAGGGGAACATGTGGAAAACAGTTTTTTTACACCGCAAGTGGTACTGATCTGGTTCACCTTGCTCATAACATGGGTGAATGTGGAGATGTTAAATACTTTCAGAAGGAAATTAATGGGGGCATGAGGAACATAACCTTATGTGGTCTTGGAGATTGGAGCAGATTAGACTGTTCTTTCTCCTGCTCCACAGACAGCAGACACAGACTTGATGGGCTGAATGGCCTAACGCTAATCCTTTTGCAGGAAATCATTGTGTGCAACTCTGGAGTATCCAATTACTCTGACCTATTGATGTTTTTGGACCCATGTTTCTTGGATTCAAGAGTATGAGTGATAAGGAGACTAGAAAAGCCCGGGTTGTTCTCTCGAGTGGTGGAGGCAGAGGAGAGACTTGACCAAAGTGTATAAAACTATGAAATGCATAGTTAGGGTTGACGGTCAGAATCTTTTTACTAGAGTTGAAAGGTCTAATATAAAAGTGAGCATGCATTTAAGGTGAGGGGGGTAAAGTTCAAAGGAGGTGTGAAAGGCAAGTTTTTTTAAAAAACAGTGGTAGGATTTTGGAATGCATTGATGGAGTGGTGGTGATGGCCCATGATCCAATCAAATTGTAATAATTCCTGCAGAATTATACTATCCTACCTCAGTTGATGAATCAGTACTCCTCCATATTGAACAACAATTGGAAGAGGAACTGAGGCTTTCAAGGATGCATAATATACTCTGGGTGGGGATTTCAATGTCCATCGGTAGCAACACTACTTTTCGATGCTAGTCAGGTCCTAAAGGCGGTTGCTACTATACTAATCACCTGCAGCAGACCCAACGCAAGGGAAAAACATATCTGACCTCATCCTCGCTGACCTGTCTGCTGCAGCTGCATCTGTTCATGACAGTATCAGTAAGAGCGACCTTGTGGAGATGAAACCCTGCCTCTCACATTGAGAGTCTGAAACATGGAGAATGCCAGGCTGTTTGCAACTTTGACATTGGCAGCCTTTTGTTAATCAAGGAAAATAGAATGATACACACTAATGGGAGTTAAGGTGCACATAATTTATTCGAGGATCCCAAGAAGATAAAATGACCTCATCCAACCCTTGAGTTTTCTACGCACAATATTTCCTGGTTGTTCTGATGAGTACTTATTACTTTTGTCTCTTTGTCTAATGTGTGCTCATAGTTCAGATCAACTGGGGACAATACAGAGCAGCATGAATCATGAAGACAGAAACCACTTGATATCTCCATGTGGTGACTAACACAGAGCAAAGATATTGAACAAGATGGTGGAGTAGGGCTCGAGCTGGAGCTTGTCCACTCCACTTGCATTTTTTTCTCTTTTTCCATTTTTCTCCCCTCTCTATACCTTTACTTACATTTTGTCCTGAGCTCAGACAGCATTCGCAAACTGAGCAAGCCCATACAGGTCAAACGCATGGAGGAGAGCGGGCCTTACTTTTCAGAGGGGAGCACAAAACCTGGTACCTGAATTAGCAGCTGTTATAATTGTAGAGGCAATAGATAGGAACTGATGATCAGCGATTTCATCATTGGTTGGTCCGGTGTACACTGGTAAAGGAAGGATGGCGGCATAGGTGTCGTTGTTCATGATGAACTAGCTCAGGACCAATCAACTCTCTTCAAGCTATATCTTTCCTTTCTTGTTCCTTATTCTTAAATCACTCAACGGTGCTCAATCGTGGTGACAAATGAAAGCTTTTCACTATTTTACTGTATTCTTACTGTAAAATACACAACAATAAAATCATACAAATCAAACCATTTAAAATTTTAAGATGGAGAAGGTAGAGTTTAATGGACATGGTAATATTTCACACTTAGGAAGGAACTGATTTTAACAGGTTCAGCACTGAATTTACTAATTTGGTTCTCAAATACCAAACTTGATGCAAGAAACAGTTGCTTTGGCAGACAGTCTATCAGCTGCACAGTATGAAACTTACTGGTATTAGTGAGGGAAGGCACAATGAGTCATTACATTCCCTGCCCCTCTGAGCAGCATCAGGCAATAAGGGATATGATTATGCACATTTCCCTCAGGCATGGACAGTTTGATCCAGAAGATAGTCACATCCCTTTGGATTTTGATTTCCTCAGGTATCAGGAACAGGAGAACATGAGTGTAGGAGATATAGATTTAAACATCCCAGAAGGTAACAATGGGGAAGCATCAGCCTTGCAGTGCCAGTAGGTGAGAGCGGGTGGCTGCACGGAGGATGAGCAAACTGACCATAACCACTGTGATGCAGGGAAACTATTCCATTTAGGGCTGGGTGTCAAAAGGAACAGTCTCATTAGGGGATAGACCCTGTATCCTGTATGTCCGCATGTTGCAGTGCCTGCCTGATTGCAAGGGTTAAAGAAACGTCTGGGTGAAGGAGAGGAACTTTAAATGCGAGATGAAGATTCCTGTCGTCATAGCCCATGTGGATATAAAAGGCATAATTAGAACTAAGCAAGATGTTTTGCTGAGCAGCTTGGGATGGAATTAAAAACCAGAAACACAAAGGTCAATCTCTGGATTACTGTCCGAATCACAATGAGAAATGGCTTAAGATAGATAGGATCAGTGAATAGAATGAGAGGCTCAAAGACAGGGACACGTTTCAATTATAGGGAATCAGTGCTAGTACTGGGGAAAAGGAGAGGTGTCGATCAGGACCCCTTCACTTGCAAGGCACTGGGACCAGAGTCTTGAGGTATTGTGAATCTCCAGAGAGAACTTTAAATTGAATACTTCAGGACAGAGTTCATGTAAAGGGAGCTTTGACATGTTAAAGACGAAGAACAAAATGATAATGCATGGTAATGAAAAGGGTTATTTTAACCAGAGTGTGACAGGAAGTACAGAGTAGAGGTAGGGAGATTAAAATTGGAGCAGCGGAATTTAGAATTAAGGAAAAAACAAGGAACCTTGAAACCAAAAGAGAGAGAGAGCAATTGTTTCAGGAAAAGGAGTTTGAACTAAGACGGAGTTGAGGATAAGGAAGCCTATTCTGTCGCAGGAATACGCCACTGGCACAAACTGGAGGCTACTGGTAACTCGATTTGCTCATTTAATTCCTAAGTTTGAGGTGGCAGAGGTGGACACTTTCTTTATCTCTCTCAATTAGGTGGCATGGCAATTAAAGTGGCCAGTCCCACATTGGTTCTGCAGAGGGGAGATGAAAAAGTAAACAAGAGAAGCAAAGAGGAATTATGAGGGGAAAAAAAACTGACAGCCAACATCAAAGTTGTCCCAAAATCTTCTCTAGGCATTTAAATATTTAAAGTGTTTAAAGGAAGATTCCTGATGAAGGGCTTATGCCCGAAACGTCGAAGATTCCTGATGAAGGGCTTATGCCCGAAACGTCGAACTTCCTATTCCTTGGATGCTGCCTGACCTGCTGTGCTTTAACCAGCAACACATTTTCAACTGTTTAAAAGGAAGAGTTGAGTCAATTCAGGACCACAAAGGGGATTTACACACAAACGCAGAACACTACTGAAATTTTACATGAATACTTTACAACTGTCTTCACCAAAGATGTAGTTGCTACCCAGGACATGGTGATTGAAAAAGAGACTCTGTCACAAGACAGCAGAACTTGATGAGATGCATGCAAGGATATTGAAGGAAGTATGGGCACTGGACATAATCTCTCATGCTTCTGAGACTATGGAGAAGTGTCAGAAGAATGGAGAATTAGAGATCATTTGCTCTTGTTCAAAACATTTTGAAAACATCACCTCAGCAATTACAGTTTCTCCAGCTATGGGGAAATTTCCAGAAAGAATTACTTAGGATAGGATTAGTAGAAAAAAAGTTGCATTGATTGGGAAGATCCAGCATGGATTTCAAAAGAGGAAATTGTGTTTAACTAACATGGAATCTTGTGTCGAGGTAACAGAAAGGTTCAATGAGAATAACACTGATGATGTGATATCAATGGACTTACAAAAGGCATCTGATACAGTACCACACAACATACATGTGATGGATGTGATAGGCCTTGGTATAAAATAGAGAGTGGTGACATGGCTCCAAAATTGGTTGAGTGATAAGAAACAGTGTAATCATCAATGGATATTTTTCAGGCTGGACAGAGGAAGGTTTGTCGTGGATTTCCCCATGGATAGGTTCTGGAAGCCTTGTTTTTCCTGATAGATATTAATAATCTAGTTCTTGGTGTGCAGCAGTCAATTTCAACATTTGAAAATGATACAAAATTTGTTTACAATTATACAAAAAAATTGAGAATTTGGACAGTTTACCTTGGTGAAAAGAGACTTTTTCAAAATCATGTGTGGGCTTGATAGTGTAGATAAGAGAAGCTGTTCCTACTCATAAAAGAAAAGAATGAGAGGGTGTAGGTTTAAAGTGATGTGCAAACAAAGCAAGGACGATGTCAGACAAAAAAGTTCACACAGCAAGTAGTGCGTAGGATAGGAACACTGCCTGGAAATGTGGTGGAGGCAGAGTCGATTAAGGCATTCAAGATAACATTGGATGATTAAATAGAAACGGTGTGCACAGTAGAGGGAAAAGACAGGAGAATGTCAAAATGCTCAGTGATCCAGGGCCTGTCTGTAATACCAGCAGAGGTTACTATATGTAATACCAAAGCATTATCTAAAATCCCAACAGAAAGAACATCAAATCATACCAAAGAGAGATTTGAATATACTACACCAGTAGAGAGGGGACTACATATAATACCAGTTCAAAGTAGATACTGGCTATAATTGCTGAAGAAACCCTGTCTATAATTCCAGCAGAGAATGCCATATCATCAGCAGAAAAAAAAGCACTGTTTGTGATATCAGCAGAGAAGACATTGTAAATCCAGCAGAAAGAGCCATATCTACAATACTAGGCAGACAAGCCCCTACCTGTAAAACTAGGAGAAACACCTCTGAATATAGTATAGGCAGAGACAGCCCTATATCTAATAACAACAGAGGAAGCTCTGTGTATGCTACTGGTTGACAGCACCGTCTTCATAACACCCTGCTCATAACACTACCTGAGAGTGTACTCTCCATAATAACAGAGAAAGCACTTTGGGTAACACCAGCAGAATGTTGCTTATTACACCAGAGAGAAGCCTGTTCATAATACCAGCAGAGAGAGCACTACCTCTAATATCAGAGAATGTACCAACCATAGAACCAGCAGAGAGAGGGCAGAAACAGCATTGTCTTTAACACCAGCAGATAGTAGCCTATATAAAGCAGCAAAGAGCCTTGCCCATAATTCCACAGTGAGGGCATGACCTTTAATACCAAGAAAATATACCCTGACTATAATATCAGCAAAGAGAGCCTTGTAACCAATATCAGCTGAAAGAAAAATTGGTCTATAATACAGATACAAATAAAATCCTGTTGAGAATACCAGCCGAGAGAGCATAGTCTAGGGGGAAGCGATGGCCTAAAGGTATTATTGCTCAACTATTAACGCAGAGATGCAGATAACATTCTGGGATACCAGTTTGAATCTCACTATGGCAGAAAATGGAATTTGAATTCCATAAGATTCAGAAATTAAAGCATTGTCAATTTTTGGAAAACTCTGTCTAAAATACTAGCAGAGAGCCTTATTATTTACAATATCAGCAATAGAGAGGCCTTTCAAACGTTGTGGATTTGTTGCTCTCACCTCCTCATTCAGCATCAAGGGTACCTGGGAAAGGGAACTTAACTCTTTGGTATATCTTTTTGACTGTAGTAAAATTTAAACAAGCACCAAGTCACCTGTAACTATATCTCCAGCAATCCCATCTGCTATAACCAGCATAATTCAGCCTCCTTCAGGTGTCAGCTAAAGGCAAGCTTTGCTCAGTTATCACATTTCCGGCTCCATTGGTTTAATTCCATTCTTCATTTAAATGAGCAATAAAATAGACAGAAATTCAATCATTTCATCTCGCTTACAATTTCAGTTGAACTAGTAAGACATACTATTCGTTATTTACAAACCAATAAACTGTGCCATGTTGGTCTATGTGTAATTACAGAAGAAAACCAAGAATTCTGGGATGGGTAATTTCATGGACTGCAGAGAGTCTATCTTTAAATTTACTCATCTTTCTCTGTCTGGTCTACATTTTTAAAACTGTAGAAACTCTAGTCAACCACATCAACTGCTCATTACTATCATTGAGAAGACAGAGGGAGAGGCAATTTGCCCACCTGTCCCAGAGATTTCAGAATGGGTAATCAAAGTCAATTATGATTCTGATGAAGTAAGCTAGTCTGCCCTGGTGAGTAATGCACGCAATTTACTAAATTAATTCGTAACATGAGTGACTTGGTGGAGGTTCATTGAATAAAAAGTGAGGCAAACCAAATACATTGAGATAGTGGCTATATGGTTTGGGGATTCTCAGATGAAATCTGTAAGAAACAGGTCCAATAATAAGGGGTGGTGTAGAGAGATCTGATAATCAGTTAGAGTGGGATATGGGAACATTGTATTATCACTTCCATCAAATTGTGAGGACTGTTTATTGGCCACAGAGGTTTATACTGGACTTGGTTCCCACCTAATGGGGGAGTGTCCATGATGTTGACTGGAAGGTATCCTTCAGTGAGGTTGACTATGTCAGACTGTTAACTGACTCATGACCTCATAATTAGTGCCCTGGAGAAAATAAATCTGTCACAACTTCAAATCAGGGAAGTGATGGAAGCTCATGAAGGTGCTATAGCTTTCCTCTAAGAATAGCCATGCTGTTTTCTCACTGTCACAGGGATGCCAGATCACATGGATGTAAAACCTGAAAATGCAAGGGCCTGGAAAGACATCCCTTTTTATCATCATTTCTACACAATAAAATTTAATGCAGATTGTTCTCTCAGATCAGCCTAGACCCCATCCTACTGCATGATGGTAATAGTGACTGTGCATATGGAACAAAGGAGCGACTAAAGTTATGTCCAAAAACAGTGCAATGCTGTAGGTGAAGGCGAAGCCAAGCCTAGTGATTGAACCCACAAGGGAAGAAGAGCTCAGTGGTGTCAGGAGGCACTGAGTAAGGCCTATCTAGGGACAGCATCAAATCGTGGACAGAAAGAGCATCCACAACAATTGGAGAAATACTAAAACAAGAAAATTAGTCAGCTACAGTGAATAAAAGTTTACAGTGAATCAAAAGTGTTTGCACAAATAGGAAAGAAATAAGCACTCCGAAAATACACCAGAGACAGGCATATGCATCACCAGGCCTCGTCCAGCCATGAAGGATTCTCAACCCTGCCAACTTTAGAAGGGGCAGCCTTCAAGGTGCTTCAGAGCTGATGACGCTGTTGTGAAACTTACCTTGGGATGGTGGGATCATAAGGCCTTTATTATTGTTTACGAATGCCTAATTGATGTACTAAACGTACCAGATAGATAACAGGAACTTGGCTAAGTAAATCACAATTTCCTTTTTAAATTTTTAAGCAAAGTGATTTTTTTACTAGAACATAAGCACACAATGTTGCAGTCATTGTTTCAACAATACCACAAAATGTTTCTCAATAATAGAAACGATGATAAAAATGGAAAAGTCATCTATTCCCTTACAACACAGAATAAAACACAATAGAAAAAAAATCCATATGGAATCAGTGCACTCTGGTACAACTTGGAGTCAAAGAGGTTTACAACATGGAAACAGGCCCTTCGGCCCAACTTGTCCATGCTGCACAGTTTCCACAATTAATCTATTACCATTTACCTGCATTTGGTCCATATCCCTTCATATCTATCTCATCCATGTACCTGTCCAAATGTTTCTTAAATGACAAAATTGTATTTGCCTCCACGCATTACTTTTGGCAGCCCATTCCAGGTATTCACCACCGTGTGTGTGAAAAATTGCCTCTCTAAACCCTTTTGTATCTTTCCCTTCTCACCTTAAACCTATGCTGACTTGTTTTGACTTGCCTTCCAGGGGGAAGAGCTGTTAGCTACCTACCTTTCATGAGTTTAGAGTCCTCTGTTAGGTCATCCCTCAGTCTCCTATGCTCAGTCTCCTAGGCAGGGAAAAGAATCCCTGCCTCATCCAGTCCACCTAGTAGTCTAGTTAATCTTTTCTGCAATCTTTCTGGGTTAAAAATATCTTTTCTATTGTAAGGCACCTTACCAACATTATTACAACTCTGAGACTATCTAATACTATATCTCTAACAGGACCAATCCAGTTCATTTCCAAGACAGAAATTTTTCAAAATATTTGATGGCCTTCAAGTAATTAAAATTTCAACTACTTGATGGAAGTGCAGATAACTTGTCCTTAATTCTGAAAGTTATGCTCCTGTCTTAGATTCCTTCCTACAACCCCGATTCCTTTTTCCTCTTTTTTTAAAAAAAAAAGCTTCAAAAGTGGTGGTTCACTTTTTTTCTACCAACTCTATCCCCAGTACTATACTGGTAAGATTATTATTCTAAGGTAATTTAGTTCTTACAAATTCCTTTTCTTCAGAACATTGCTTAACACGTTACTTCATCACAAGCCTTTCAGCATTTTGGTCGGTTGATACAAATCTTTCTCATAGAGTCATACAAATGTATAGCACAGAAAAAAAGGCCCTTTCACTTAAGTCACACTCGTCAAAAACAACTACCTATCTATTCTAATCCCATTTTCAATCACTTGGCCCATAGTCTTCTATACCTTAACATCATAAGTGCGCATCTAAATAGTTCTTAAATGTTTACACCTTTACAAACAACAAGTTCCAGATTCCCACCACACTCCGGTTGATTTTTTTTCTCGCATCCCCTCTAAACTTTCTGCTCCTTCTCTTAAATCTATACTTCCTGCTCATTGATCTCTTTGAATAATTCTCAAAATATACTGAATGAACTTAGAAAGTTCTCCCCCTAAGGCCACTGGATAATTTGCTGGAACTCTGGGTAATTTCCTCTTTCAGAATTATGGGTAATGTAATTTTTTTAGAATAAAGCTAATTGTTAACTCTGAGTTCACCCCCTCAACTCATATGGTTAACTTAAATTTCAAAAGATGAAAATTTAAAGGAAATTATGTTAAAATGCATAATGATTAAAATGGGAATAGTAAATGAGCTTGTGGAAAATGCAAAGTCAAGAGTTAATTGTAGCTTTAATCTAAGCATGTAAAAAAGAATCTGTGTCATACTGATGTTAGATCACGTGGAACTTGGTCTGAGTGTTTCTTACTATGTCTCATATACAGTCATATTCATGTTCATTCAAAGTGTAGATCTGATTTAACTGTGGGGGTATAGGTTCCTGCCAAAAATGGTCACAGGATCAATGCATGCTAGTAACCCTGCTATCAGCGGTTCCCATGCCAACCGGGGTCAAATACTAATGGTTTCTGCGCAGACTTCCTGTAGAAGCAATGTAGTGTCAATGTGCAAATATAAGGAATAAGAGATCCATTATATTGCACTTTATTTAGCTGTCGTAGGTTATATAATTAACTTCCAATGATCCAGTTGCATATCTTTCAGGATTCTGACCAGTAAGGTATTTGAGCTATGACTGAACATTTGTCATTTTTCTTCGGGCATATAATGCTAATAGTAACAAATGTATCAAAGTGTTACACAATATATCACATTCACAATACAGCAGACTTGTTTGCCTTCTATGAAATTCTCAACCCAGAGAAAATTCTCTACCTTTGCCACCCTTACTGCTTCTTTCAGTTGATGTTCAGCATGGAGGAGATTGATTCTTCAGCTGAGGGTAGTGGGATAGGGTCAGGGTAGATGGTAATTAGCAGAAGGCTTCAAGCCCTCTATCTCCTCCTGTGTTCTGACTCATCATTATTGGATATCCATCCTACTGTCGTAGTGTCATCAGCCAACTTGTAGATGAAGTTCATTCAGAATTCGGCTACACAGTCATGGGTATACAGACGGTACAATAGGGGGCTGAGAACACATCATTGGGGGTCTCCAGTGTTGAGGGTTATCGTGGAGGAGATGCAGTTGTCTATTTTCACTGATTGCAGTCTGTGGGTTAGGAAGCGGAGGATCCAGGTGCAAGGGCAAAACCAAGACCTAGGTCTCAGAGTTTTGAGATTAGATTCCCTACAATATGGAAACAGGCCCTTCGGCCCAACAAGTCCACACCAACTCTCCGAAGAGTAACCCAAACAGACCCATTTCCCTCTGACTAATGCACCTAACACTATGGGCAGTTTAGCATGGCCAATCTACCTGACTTGCACATCTTTGGACTGTGGGAGGAAATTGGAGCACCCGGAGGAAACCCACGTAGATACAGAGAGAATGTGCAAACTCCACACAGACAGTCACCCGAGAGTGGAATCGAACCTGGGTCCCTGGGGCTGTGAGACTGCAGTGCTAACCACTGTGCCACCGTGCCACCTGAGTCTGGTGGAATTATGGCGTTGAGGGCGGAACTGCAGTCATGGAGTAGAAGCTATTAAGATGTTCCAGGGATGAGTGTAGGGCTAGGGAAATGGTGTCCCCTGTAGTCCTGTTTCATTGGTAGGCAAATTGTGAGGGATTGAGGCAGACTAGGAGGTTAGAGTTGGCACGGGCCTCTTGAGGCATTTCAAAATTATGAAGGTAAGAGTCGTTGGATTGTAGTCATTAAGGCACATTGCATGGAAGCGGGGAGGGGTGGGGGCAGGGGTTGGGGTGGGGGGGAGGGTGGGGGGGTCCCTTGGCCCAAGGACATAATTTATCAATCTTCAAACCTGCCAATTTTTCAAAGCTACCTATTTACTAGTTTTTTTTTAGTTCCTCAGATTCATAATTCCCACATTTGCCTAATAATTTTACAAGATTTTCTCTTTTTTGTGAAAATAAATACAAAGTGACAGTTTAGTTCTCTATTTCTCAGTTCTCCACTATAATCTATTTAATCCCCACATTTGTCCCAGTTGTTATTTTCCTGACACCTACTTAAAGAAGCATTTATAGCCCACCTTGTTATTCTTGCTAGCTCATATTTATTTTCTACATTTTCTTTCATTCTCAATTTCCTAGTCAACCTTTGCTGGTTTCTAAATTTCTCCCACTACTCAGGTTTACCACATTTTCTAACATCTTTAAAAGCCACTTTATTTAATGCAATCTTTGACATCATTTGTTAGTCATGGTTGATTCACCTTTTGTAAGAATGGGTCTTAGTGTTTAAGAGCAAGGAATGTATGTTGAAGCAAAAACAAAAAACTGTAGTTGCTGGAAATCTGAATCAAAAACAAAGTGCTGAAGAAACTCAGCAGGTCAGACAATGTCTGTAGAGAGAAAAACAGAGTTAATGATTCAAGTCCACTGACCCTTCATCAGAACGAAATCTAAAGGATGTATTTATGTTGATGGTGGGGGGAGTGAAGAGAGTATATGGAAATGGTGTTCAGAGAGAGAGAGAGAGAGAGAGAAAGAGAGAGAGAGACTGAGAGAAAGAAGGGCGAGGTAAACAAAGGGATTTCTGTTGTGGCTCTGTTCGCCGAGCTGGAAGTTTTTGTTGCAAACGTTTCGTCCCCTGGCTAGGAGACATCATCAGTGCTGTGGAGCCTCCTGCAAAGCGCTTCTTTGATGTTTCTTCCGGTATTTATAGTGGTCTGTCCTTGCCGCTTCCGGGTGTCAGTTTCAGCTGTCCGCTGTAGTGGTTGGTATATTGGGTCCAGGTCGATGTGTTTGTTGATGGAGTTTGTGGATGAATGCCATGCCTCTAGGAATTCCCTGGCTGTTCTCTGTCTGGCTTGCCCTATGATAGTAGTGTTTTCCCAGTCAAATTCATGTTGCTTGTTGTCTGAGTGTGTGGCTACTAGGGATAGCTGGTCGTGTCGTTTCGTGGCTAGTTGATGTTCATGTATGGGGATTGTTAGCTGTCTTCCTGTTTGTCCTATATAGTGTTTTGTGCAGTCCTTGCATGGTATTTTGTAAACTACATTAGTTTTGCTCATGTTGGGTATTGGCTCCTTTGTTCTAGTAAGTTGTTGTCTGAGCGTGGCTGTTGGTTTGTGTGCCGTTATGAGTCCTAAGGGTCGCAGTAGTCTGGTTGTCAGTTCTGAAACGCTCCTGATGTATGGTAGTGTGGCTAGTCCTTTTGATTGTGGCATGTCCTCGTTCCGTGGTCTATCTCTTAGGCATCTGTTGATAAAGTTGCGCGGGTATCCGTTCTTCCTCTTTTCGCAGTTCTGGTGTACTGCAGTGTGTTGTGGCTCTTTTGAATAGTGTCCTGATGCAGCTTCGTTTGTGTGTGTTGGGGTGGTTACTTTCATAGTTTAGGTCTTGGTCTGTGTGTGTTGTTTTCCTGTGTACCCTTGTGGTGAATTCTCCGTTCGGTGTTCTCTGTACTATCATGTCTAGGAATGGGAGTTGGCTATCCTTTTCTTCTTCTCTCGTGAATCGGATTCCTGTGAGTGTGGCGTTGATGATCAGGTGTGTTTTTTCTATTTCCGTGTTTTTGATGATTACAAACGTGTCATCGACATATCTGACCCAGAGTTTGGGTTGAATTTGTGGTAGGGCTGTTTGTTCTAACCTTTGCATAACTGCCTCTGCTATGAGTCCCGAGATTGGTGATCCCATGGGTGTTCCGTTGATTTGTTCGTATATCTGATTGTTGAATGTAAAGTGTGTAGTGAGGCACAAGTCCAGTAGTTTAAGTATGCCGTCTTTGTTGATAGATTCCGCCTCCTGTTTTCTGTTCTGTATGTCCAGTAGGTTGGCTATTGTTTCTCTGGCTAGGGTTTTGTCAATCGAAGTGAACAGTGCCGTCACGTTGAATGAGATCATGGTTTCTTCTTTGTCTATGTGTGTATTCCTGATGGCGTCCAAGAATTCCTGTGTTGATTGTACGGAGTGTTTGGATCCGCTGACCAGGTGTTTTAGTTTCTGTTGTAGTTCTTTGGCCAGTTTGTATGCTGGTGTCCCTGGTAGTGATACTATGGGTCTGAGTGGGATGTCTGGTTTGTGTACTTTGGGTGGTCCATAGAATCTGGGGGTGTTGTTGCTTTCCGGTTTCATTCTTCGTAGGTCAGCTTTGGTTATCAGTCCGTTTTTTTGTAGATTCCTTAGTGTGTTATTTATTCTATTGGTGAGTTGTGGTGTGGGGTCAGAATCCTTCATTTGGTAGGTGTTGGTGTCTGCTAGTAGGTGTTGTGCTTTTTTGATGTAATCTGATTTATCTAGGATGACAGTCATTCTGCCTTTATCTGCTGGTAGTATGATTATGTTCTTATCATTTCTTAGAGCTTTCAGTGCTTCCCTCTCCTTGGTATTGAGGTTATGTGTTTGTCTTTTTCTTATCATCATAGGTACGACCGTTTGTCTCACTGTTTGTTGTGTCTCTTCAGTCAGTCCATTGTTCCTGAGTGTGCATTCTAGTGCTGCTAGGAAGTCTGCTGTCTTGGCATCCCTGTGGTTGTAGTTGAGTCCCTTGGCCAGTATAGTTCTTTCCATGTCTGTGAGCTGCCTGTGGGAGAGGTTTTTAACACAGGTGTGTGTTGTAGTGTCCTCTTTTTTGTGTGTTAGTTTGGCCATTTTTTCTTTTAGTGCCGTTTTTTTGCGGTGTGTTGTCCTGTTCTGTCCTATAGTGACAGCCTGTTCTATGGTCCGGGTCCATTCATGATTAGTGGTTTTTGAAATTAATGACTTTTGGCGCACAATTTCTTGTTTGTATTTGTGCAGTCGGTTGTGAGCGTCTGTGATCATTACCTGGATCATCCTGAGTCCGTTCTGCTTGGCTGTTTCCCTGGCTTGTGGATTATTGACTGGTGGTCTGTACCTGACACATTGTGGAAGGATTTGATTCTTTCGGCATTCGTGTAGGAACCGGAGTTGTTCATATGTGGCGCTTAGGCGTTTAGCGCCAGCTCGGCGAACAAAACCACAACAACGAGCACCCGAGCTACAAATCTTCGCACAAACCTTGAACACGTACGGGCGAGAGACGCTGAGACAAGCCAGGAAATGGGAATCCTGCGCTAACCGCCTAAGCGCCACATATGAACAACTCCGGTTCCTACACGAATGCCGAAAGAATCAAATCCTTCCACAATGTGTCAGGTACAGACCACCAGTCAATAATCCACAAGCCAGGGAAACAGCCAAGCAGAACGGACTCAGGATGATCCAGGTAATGATCACAGACGCTCACAACCGACTGCACAAATACAAACAAGAAATTGTGCGCCTAAAGTCGTTAATTTCAAAAACCACTAATCATGAATGGACCAGGACCATAGAACAGGCTGTCACTATAGTACAGAACAGGACAACACACCGCAAAAAAACGGCACTAAAAGAAAAAATGGCCAAACTAACACACAAAAAAGAGGACACTACAACACACACCTGGATTAAAAACCTCTCCCACAGACAGCTCACAGACATGGAAAGAACTATACTGGCCAAGGGACTCAACTACAACCACAGGGATGCCAAGACAGCAGACTTCCTAGCAGCACTAGAATGCACACTCAGGAACAATGGACTGACTGAAGAGACACAACAAACAGTGAGACAAACGGTCGTACCTATGATGATAAGAAAAAGACAAACACATAACCTCAACACCAAGGAGAGGAAAGCACTGAAAGCACTAAGAAATGATAAGAACATAATCATACTACCAGCAGATAAAGGCAGAATGACTGTCATCCTAGATAAATCAGATTACATCAAAAAAGCACACCACCTACTAGCAGACACCAACACCTACCAAATGAAGGATTCTGACCCCACACCACAACTCACCAATAGAATAAATAACACACTAAGGAATCTACAAAAAAACGGACTGATAACCAAAGCTGACCTACGAAGAATGAAACCGGAAAGCAACAACACCCCCAGATTCTATGGACCACCCAAAGTACACAAACCAGACATCCCACTCAGACCCATAGTATCACTACCAGGGACACCAGCATACAAACTGGCCAAAGAACTACAACAGAAACTAAAACACCTGGTCAGCGGATCCAAACACTCCGTACAATCAACACAGGAATTCTTGGACGCCATCAGGAATACACACATAGACAAAGAAGAAACCATGATCTCATTCAACGTGACGGCACTGTTCACTTCGATTGACAAAACCCTAGCCAGAGAAACAATAGCCAACCTACTGGACATACAGAACAGAAAACAGGAGGCGGAATCTATCAACAAAGACGGCATACTTAAACTACTGGACTTGTGCCTCACTACACACTTTACATTCAACAATCAGATATACGAACAAATCAACGGAACACCCATGGGATCACCAATCTCGGGACTCATAGCAGAGGCAGTTATGCAAAGGTTAGAACAAACAGCCCTACCACAAATTCAACCCAAACTCTGGGTCAGATATGTCGATGACACGTTTGTAATCATCAAAAACACGGAAATAGAAAAAACACACCTGATCATCAACGCCACACTCACAGGAATCCGATTCACGAGAGAAGAAGAAAAGGATAGCCAACTCCCATTCCTAGACATGATAGTACAGAGAACACCGAACGGAGAATTCACCACAAGGGTACACAGGAAAACAACACACACAGACCAAGACCTAAACTATGAAAGTAACCACCCCAACACACACAAACGAAGCTGCATCAGGACACTATTCAAAAGAGCCACAACACACTGCAGTACACCAGAACTGCGAAAAGAGGAAGAACGGATACCCGCGCAACTTTATCAACAGATGCCTAAGAGATAGACCACGGAACGAGGACATGCCACAATCAAAAGGACTAGCCACACTACCATACATCAGGAGCGTTTCAGAACTGACAACCAGACTACTGCGACCCTTAGGACTCATAACGGCACACAAACCAACAGCCACGCTCAGACAACAACTTACTAGAACAAAGGAGCCAATACCCAACATGAGCAAAACTAATGTAGTTTACAAAATACCATGCAAGGACTGCACAAAACACTATATAGGACAAACAGGAAGACAGCTAACAATCCCCATACATGAACATCAACTAGCCACGAAACGACACGACCAGCTATCCCTAGTAGCCACACACTCAGACAACAAGCAACATGAATTTGACTGGGAAAACACTACTATCATAGGGCAAGCCAGACAGAGAACAGCCAGGGAATTCCTAGAGGCATGGCATTCATCCACAAACTCCATCAACAAACACATCGACCTGGACCCAATATACCAACCACTACAGCGGACAGCTGAAACTGACACCCGGAAGCGGCAAGGACAGACCACTATAAATACCGGAAGAAACATCAAAGAAGCGCTTTGCAGGAGGCTCCACAGCACTGATGATGTCTCCTAGCCAGGGGACGAAACGTTTGCAACAAAAACTTCCAGCTTGGCGAACAGAACCACAACAACAAGCACCCAAGCTACAAATCTTCGCACAAACCTTAAAGGGATTTCTGATTGTAAGCGGAGAGACATATAGAGTAGGGTGTCAATGAGAAGTGGAAATAGTTTAAAATGGTTGGCACTGCTGGGGTAACCCATCAATGCAGGATCTAAGGATGCAGGAGTAGGGTAACAAACATGGAAGTGTATCCACCTTTTGGAATTGCTAAACTTAATGTTGATTCTGAAGGCTTTAGGTATCTCAACAGAAGGCGAGGTGTTTAGATTAGATTACTTACAGTGTGGAAACAGGCCCTTCGGCCCAACAAGTCCACACCGACCCGCCGAAGCGCAACCCACCCATACCCATACATTTACCCCTTACCTAACACTACGGGCAATTTAGCATGGCCAATTCACCTGGCCCGCACATCTTTGGACTGTGGGAGGAAACCGGAGCACCCGGAGGAAACCCACGCAGACACGGGGAGAACGTGCAAACTCCACACAGTCAGTTGCCTGAGGCGGGAATTGAACCCTGTTCTCTGGTGCTGTGAGGCAGCAGTGCTAACCACTGTTGCCACCGTGCCGCCCTCCAAGTTGCATTCAGCCTTGCTGGAGCACTACAGAGACCTGAACATGACACAGAAATGTTGGCATGGGAACATGGTGATGTGTTGAAGTGGCAGGCAACTGGAAGCTCGAGGATTTTTACAATGTTGAACATCTGTAGTATTCCTTTAAACGCTTGCTATTGACCATTTTCAAACTTTTCATATATTTTCCCAATCCATCACAGACAACTTGCCCCTCATACCTTCATAGTTTGCTTTGTTCAGATTCAACACATTCATTTTATAATGAAATGTGTCGCATTTGAACTTAGTATGAAATTCTATCATATTGGGGTGACTATTTCCCAAAGGCACCTTCATAAGAAACTTAGTCCCACTATGACACTATGAAACAAATAAATCACATTCAAACTTAATATGAAATCCTATCATATAATGGTCACTATTTTTCAATTTGATTTGTAATTACTCCAGGGCTGGTTACCTCCTTTTCAAACTAGCTGCTTTCGTTTATCTTACATTTAAAGTTTTAAATCCACAAACTAAATGCTATTTTCCTAAACCATATAAATCTGAGTTATATATTCATAATAGAATAATCTCATAATTCCCAACATTTTCCTGCATCTGCCACTGTTGCCCACTCATTTAATGTGTCTTATTGTGTTCTCGCCACAGCTTCCCTCCCACCTTCTTTGTATTGTCAGCAAATTGAGATCCATTACTCTTTGTCTCTTCTTCTAAGTCAATTATGAGATTGTATTTTCTTTTATTCATTCATGGGACACAGGCTATTGTCCATCCTGAGTTGCTCTTGATTAGCTGCTTGTGAACTACTGTTGTCCATTGTTGTAGGTATACCAACAGTTCTGTTAGGAGGGAATTCCAGGATTCTAATCTAGTGACAATTAAGGAAAGGTGATACATTTCCAAGTCAGGCTGGTGAGCAGGGTGGAGGTGGGGGTAGTGTTGCTTTAACTGAAGGTCCGGTACTGAACCTTTCAGAGATTTTAAAGTTTTCATTGGGAGTGAAAACCTGCCATGAAAATCCATTTCAAAGAATACAGAAACAGCCACACTCTAATGAGGAGAATATAAAATGAAAGCTCAACCGTTACAACCAGAAAACTATGGGAAGTATCTTTATTACTTGAAAGTCTGGTTGTAACATTGACAGGATGACGGTATTTGAATGAGTCAGGTTGGACTAGTTGGGGTCAGAGACTAGTTGTTTTCCAGCAGAGGCCTCGTTTAGACTGAATGAATGTTGGATGGAAATAACAGATTGAATAGATTTGGCATACTGTATTGACATATATCCCTTTCACACCCCAAAAACCTCCATAGTCGTTTTTGCCACTTAAGTGGTTTGGGCCACTTGGTTACCAGTGTCACTGAGCACAAACCTGGGGAAATACCAGATCTTGATTGTTACTTTCATTGTTGAAATTAAAACCTCACAGGCTTGGTTTTACATTTCAGGGCAGGCTGAGTGAGGCAGAATAAAACATGGGAGCGGACAGGGGCCATTTAGCCTTCAGAAATCGAGACTGAGTGCTCTGCTCACCCAGAAAGATATGCCAGTGAACTTATGATTAACACATATTGATCTAATCCATCTTATATACTCCTAAAATGAAACATCCCCATGACCAGGAATTTCATTTCCAAGTCTTGGTGTTTTATTTTGACTATTTTGTCCCCCTGGGCACTTCAGCCTCTGACATCTCAGCATCTCAATCAAGGCTCAGATGGATCAATTAGTGGATGTCAGCAACCAAAATGTTAATTTATGGTTCCAGAGGTGTATGTTTGCACAATCAGTGCTACAAATAAAGCCCATCAGCAGGCAGAGAGCTGATGCTACAATCAGGGAGGCAGTTGGCACTAGAATTGTGAAGGCCCTGTGCTTGCCAAATCTCTTTTAGGTTCCTCCAGTAGTCAAAGGGAAATTGAGAAACAAATTTGTAAGGAGATCCCAGTTATCTGTAAGAATAATGAGATGGTTATGGTAGGGAATTTAACTTTCCAAACATAGACTGGGACTGCCATAGTGTTAAGGGTTTAGATGTGAGGAATTTGTTACGTATGTACACGGAAATTTTCTGATATAGTCTTTGGATGCACCTAGTGGAGAAGGTGCAAAACTTGATTGAGTCTTGGGAAATAAGGCAGGTGTCAATGAGAGAGAACTTTGGGGCCAGTAACTATAATTCTATTAGTTTTAAAATAGTGATGGAAAGGAGAAACTAAATCTAAAAGTTGAAGCTCTAAATTGGAGGAAGGCCAATTTAGACAGTATTCGGCAAGACCTTTTAAAAGTTTATTGGGGGCGATGTTCTCATCTAAAGGGACGGTGGAAAATGGGAAGCTTTCAAAAATGAGATATCGAGTGTTCAGAGACAATATGTTCCTGTTAGGGTGAAGACCATTGCTGGTATTTGTAGGGAATGCTGAATGACAAGAGAAATTGAGATTTTGGTCAAGAATAAGAAGGAAGTGTATGTACAGACAAGATTAGAGTGGTGTTGGAAAAGCACAGCATGTCGGGCAGCATCTGAGGAGCAAGAAAATTCAAATTTCAGGCAAAAGCCCTTCATCAGGAATGTAGAAACATGAGGAAACTAATGAATCCTTGGAAGAGTATAAAGACAGTAGGAGTACACTTAAGAGGGAAATCAAGGGGGCAAAAAGGGGACATGTTTGGCAAATAAAGTTAAGGAGAATCCAAAGGGATTTTACAAATACATTAAGGATAAAAAAAGTAACTAGGGATAGAATAGGGCCACATAGAGATCAGCAAGCCTGCCTATGTGTGGAATTATAGGAGATGATAAGATACTAAATGTGTACTTTTCATTCAGCATTCATGTTAGAAAAGGATATGGAAGATAGAGAACATGGGGAAATCATTAGTGACATCTTGAAAAATATCCATCTTGAAAAATAGTCAAGAAGAGGAGATGCTGAACATTTTAAAACACATAAAAATGGATAAATCCCCAGGACCTGAGCAGGTGTGCCATAGCCTTTGTGGGAAGCTAGGGAAATGATTGCTGGGCCACTTTCTGACATATATTTGCATCATCGATAGCTGCAGGTGAGGAGCCTGAAGACTGGAGGTTGGCTAACATGGTGCCACTATTTAAGAAATGCGGTAAGGAAAAGCCGAGGAACTATAGACCAGTGATCCTGACATCAGTGGTGGCAAGTTGTTGGAAGGATAGGATGTACATGTATTTGGAAAGGCAAGGACTGATTAGGCATAGACAACATATCTTTATGTGTGGGAAATCATGTCTCACAAACTTGACTGAGTTTTTTTGAAGAATTAACAAAGATGATTGATGAGGGCAGAGCGGTAGATGTGATTTATATGGACTTCAGTAAGGCATTCGACAAGGTTCCCCTTGGGAGACTGGTTAGCAAGGTTAGATCTCATGGAATACAGGGAGAACTAGCCATTTGGATACAGAACTGGCTGAAGTTAGAAGACAGAGGGTGGTGGTGGAGGGTTACTTTTCAGACTGGAGGCCTGTGACCAGTAGTGTGCGACAGGATTGGTGCTGGGTCCACTGCTTTTTGTCATTTATATAAATGCTTTGGATGTGAACATCGGAAGTATGGTTGGTAAGTTTACAAATGACTCCAAAATTGGCGATGTAGTGGACAGAGAAGAAGGTTACCTCAGAGTACAACAAGATCGTGAGCAGATGGGCCAATGGGCTGAGGAGTGATAGATGGAGTTCAATTTAGATAAATATGAGGTGCTGCTTTTTGGAAAAGCAAATCAGGGCAGGACTTGTACACTTAATGGCAAGATCCTGGGGAGTGTCGCTAAACAAAGAGATCTTGGAGTGCAGGTTCATAGGTCATTGAAAGTGGAGTTGCAGATATACAGGATAGTGAAGAAGGTGTTTGGTATGCTTGTCTTTATTGGTCAATCAAAAGAATATAGGAGTTGGGAGGTTACGTTGCAGTTGTACTGGACCTAGGTTATGCCACTTTTGAAACACTGTGTTATATTCTGGACTCCCTCCTACACAAAGAATGTTGTGAAACTTGAAAGGGTTCAAAAAAGATGTCAAGGATGTTGCCAGGGTTGGAGGTTGAATAGGTAGGGGCTATTTTCCCTGAAGCATTGGAGGCTGAAAGGTGATCTTATAGAGGCTTATAAAATCATGATGGACATGGATAGGGTGAATCACCAAGGCCTTTTCCCTGGGGTGGGGGAGTCCAAACGTACAGGGCATAGGTTTAAGATGAGAGGGAAAAGATTTTAAAAGAACCAATGGGGCAACCTTTTCACGCAGAGGATGGTGCGTGTACAGAATGAGCTGCCAGAGGAAATGGTGGAGGTTGGTATAATTACAACATTTAAGAGGCATTCGGATGGGTATATGAATAGGAAGGGTTTGGAGGGATATGGGCCAAATGCTGGTAAATAGGACTTGAGTTATTTAGGATATCTGGTTGAAAACGTGTTTCTGGAAAAGCGCAGCAGGTCAGGCAGCATCCAAGGAACAGGAGATCCGACGTTTCGGGCATAAGCCCTTCTTCAGGAAACGTTGAATCTCCTGTTCCTTGGATGCTGCCTGACCTGCTGCGCTTTTCCAGCAACACATTTTCAGCTCTGATCTCCAGCATCTGCAGACCTCACTTTCTCCTCCCAGTTGGCATGAATGAGTTGGTCCGAGGAGTCTGTTTTCATGCTGTACAGCTTTATGACTCTTTGACTCTTACGCTCACTTCAAAACATTGGAAAACAAGTTTGGAAAAAAAAAACACACCTGTGCTGCTCCCTCTCCCCAGCAAAATTTGTCATGATGTTCAGCCCTGGTCCCAGATTCCTGAAGAAGGGCTTATGCCCGAAACGTCGAATCTCCTGTTCCTTGGATGCTGCCTGACCTGCTGCGCTTTTCCAGCAACACATTTTCAGCCCAGTATCAAAGCCTTTACTTCTGCCCATATGCTGCCTCAGAATCATTCGCCAAATATATTCCCAAAAGTCTGGGTCTCACAAATTTAGCGTGCCATAAAGAATTCCCAAAAAATAGCTTCTTATCAGCTTGATAGTTTGTTCATTCAGATTTAAATTTTTTTACTAGAGGCAGATGGGCCTCAATTCTAGTGTTCATGTTCCTGCTCTGTTACTGGAGGACAGTTAGTGTTGACCCACTATGATTCCAGTCAATGTGTCGGGGTCAGCGTATCCATTTGAGAATATAGCACATGATATGATCAGATTTGAGCTCCCCAGTTTTTGGGAAAGTGGTGGCACAATGGAAGCATCATTGGACTAGGCATCTTGTATCCTAGGCGAATGTTCTGGTCATGTGAGTTCAAACTCCACAGTGACAAATGCCCTCAATGAAAAGAATGATCAAATTGAGAAACAGATCTAATGTTGGTCTTTGTAAAAAGGTCTCAGTTGGTTCACTGATGTTCTTTAGGTCTACATATGACTCCTGACCCGCAGCAGTGGGATGAACTCTTAACTGCCCTCTGGATAATTAGGCATGGGCTATAAATGCTGGACCAGTAATATTCACACCTCATGAACAAATAAAACAAAACTGCACTGTCCTTGGTGAGATTTAGACTGGCTCTGAGCAAAGGTGGCTGTACAGCAGAATGGTGTCTGTCATCATTTCCTTAATCTGCAAACTCTTTGTATCCAGGCCTTGGACAACATCCATTGATTCTAATGATTGTTTTACCTCAAAGAACCAGCTGCAACTTCTAAGCAGGAAACCCTAGCCTCTGATTTCTGGATCAACAGGCAGCTACTTGTAAACTAAATCTCATGGTGATCTAGAGGAGGCACTCTCCACCCAGGCTGATGGCATTGAATTGGAGGCAAAACTGCTTGAATTTCCTCACCTTTCCAGGGCTGCCAACTGGTTGAAAGCTATGAAGACATATATCACCCAGAAAGTGTCTGACATGTTTGAATCACTGGCACATGTTACCTACCCAAAGGTGTCAATACTAGCCCAAGCTGAAGAATAAAAGAAACAAGTGGAAGAAAAGAAAAGAAACAAAGAGATTACAAAGACCTAACATCACACATCAGAAAGCCCCACACAAAAGGCTCCTGAGTCCCTCTGCCATCTTTCTTGCATACTGAATGTGAATCCAATTTGCCAGCTAATTCCCCAGTAACACTTTTATGACTGTGAAATGCTTGGTGCAGGCACTTACCCATGCACAGTGAGGCTGCTCTTGGAAAGAAGGGCTATCACAAGGAAGCTATAGAGTACGAAGAATCCCAAAACTTGTTCAGCCATGTCCTGAATCTGTCCCCTGCATCAGCGCACTCACATGAGATGGTGATCTGCAGAGAGTCAAAGTCAGAATAACTTTCAGCTCAGGATAGATAAGTCAATACACATTCTCCTTTTGACTGAACCTTTCTCTCTAGATTTGGATCTCTGGGTAGTTAATTGTTTGGAAATGTTACTCTCATCATTGACATTACTGCTTTTTATGAATTGTTAATTTTTAATTTAGATTTGTTTAAGCTCATGGATGGCTGCCTTTCAATTTGTTACTGCCTTTGTTCTCCACTTAGCACATTTCTCAACCCACACACCGTGCAAGCAAAAAAGCTAATAGTGCACTCCTTTATGTCAGAGTTACCCTTCAGTGGGATGGAATAATACTGCTGGACTTTGCTAGGTTCAGCACACATCTTCACCATGAGCCACATCAATTGACATCAAGAGTAAAACAACTATTTGTTGCGACGGTATGGCCATTTATGACCTTCAATAGTCTAACTTTATTGGGTCCATGGGAACATTAATGGGACCATTCCTTTAGCTCATCCACATCAACAATCCATTTGCATTGTGATCCATGAACATTATGACATGAGATGACAATGTGCATTTATTTTATACAATATTGATCAGGTCTTAAACTACCTTCAGTGAATATTATAACATCTCCATGTTACTGGTCAAAACACAAAAGTATCCTCATTTATAGACATCACCACTCTCGCACTCACACTTATACCCTCACAACTGTATTCTCATGCCTACACTCTTTAACCCACACACCCGCACCTTCACACCGCGGTCTCACACTTGCCCTCTCACATCTGTACTCACGTCCACACTCTCATGCCCACAGTCACTCTCTCATACAATCACATCCATATCCTTATGCTCTCATACTCACACTCTCACACCTGCACCCTGACACCCTCATCCGCACTCTCACACCCATAGTCTCAGACCCATACCCTCATATTCTCACACCTACAGCATCACACTCTCACACTCACTGTCTCACACCCGCACTCTCACACCTTTACCCGTACACTCACACTCTTACACCCACACTCTCAAACTTTCACACCCACGTTCTCTGATTCACCTCTGGCTTCAAGCAGTTCATCTTTGCACTTGTACATCATACTTCTCCTCGCCTGATCCACAACGTGATGTTCAGTGCTCCTCTGAGCTTGTTTCCCAAGAACACCAATTACACTATCCCTCACAATTTCTTTCAACCAAGTCTTCATTGTGCTGAATTCAGATTCTAATGTCCTTACTCTGATTGCATTTATTCTCTTACAGAGACAGCTGCAGTTTAGTTGTTAGCTCCCTTGTCCAGAAATCAGAGGCTAATGGGCTTGTGCTCCACTCTAAAAAATTGAGTGTACACTTCATGGCACCTACTACCATGGCAGTAGGTGCGAATGTTCCATTGTTGAAGATGATTGGCAGAATTTTGTCAAGACGGCAGTAAGTTTATGAAGAGCAAGTGAAAGACCTGGACTGTCTCTAGCCCACCGAATTGAACTTCAACTTTGGCATTCTGTTCTAACAAAGGATCACTAGACTCAAAATGTTAACTCTGCTTTCTGTCTCCGCATATGCTACCACACCTGCAGAGTTTCTCCAGCAATCTTTGTTCTCGTTTCATATTGGGCATTGTTGAGGTCACCTTCACCTAGATTCCAGATCCTGGGCCAATCAGGGAGGGCCTGGAACACAGAGGACCTAAAGGAGTAACGTAAGTGATTTGTGGGGGAGGTGGATGTTGTGAGGGATGGTGGAAGGAATGTCATTTTGGGAGGCTGTGGGAGAGAGGATTGGGATTGAAACCTGGGATAGAGGGTGCTTCTCAGTAGACAGTGTGCAGCCCAATGTCCAATTTCTTATTCCGTCACTGTGTTTCTTTGACAAACAGACTTTGCTAACTCCTTCTCCCTCTCACTACAGAAATGGCAAGTTCCCTTACAGGTTGACTTCTCAGGTTTGGCATATTAAGACAGGAAGGGAGGGGGAAGCATGGGTTTGAGTTGTGGGTCAGGGGATGAGGAGATGAAAGAAAGAGGCCTTAAAGACTATGAACACAACTGGCTCTAGATTCCAATGTTGGAGGTAAGCATACTGACCTGATGGTCTTGTTACCTCTCTGTCTCCTCGAGCAAGCCTCAGGAGTGACCCCAGGCCACCTCTTGACATTAAAATAGGTTGGGCCAGCTTTCCTGGAATGGAGACACAATCACTGAATCAGGAAATATCTCAGCTCCCACATCTGTCCTTCTGGAGAAAAATCTGACACCAAGACATTAGGAGCTATATCACCTTCCTACAAGTGACCTTCACCTTGACAGTAGAACAATCCTCTTGTACTTTTTTCACATCTGATGAATATTTGTGAGCTGCTCCAGCTCTCTCTTTCTCCCCCTTCTTCTAGAACTACCCATTCTTGCTTTGGTCTCACTCTCTGGCTCTGATAGTTCAGTTTAATCACATGCAAGTAGCGCTGTTTATGTTACATGAATGTGCATTCGCTAATCGACTGTGTGAAGGATTATAACCAACCTTGACCAATGACAAGTCCCTTCAATAAGAGTGACCATTGTCTAGTGACCAGCAGGGAACACCTAAGCAGTGACTTTGATTGTTGTCACAAATTTTAATTGGTGCAGAGGTGAATGAACCTCTCTAGCAGCTCTTCTTTGAGAAAGTCACACACATGACCTTGCTGCAGCATCTGTCAACTGCATTGGTCAATTGTCTGGAGATTTGTCTGTCTGCAGGACTTAAGTTAGAGTCTGTTAGCCCATCTTCAGAAGTTTGCAATGTTCAACCTTAAGATATGTGTCAATTAAAACTGTTTTGTACCCCTGGCCTTACTTCCTTTCAAACGACTCAAGAATTGCTGCTTCTAGTAAATTTTCCAGCTTTACAAGGCATTCCCATCAGAAAACAAGTGATGGAATTATGTGGGGCTTTTTAAAAAGCATTTATGCAAATTTGGATTTAGAAAATAGTGGAATCAACTAACATCTGGCAACAGGTAAGCCTTGGTTTTTAAGCTTTTTTTTCTGGTCATGTTTTTGAGCTTTCAGGTCTACTTAACTATCATTTATTTTTAAATTGGATCAGCAGCCTTCCCTTTATTTTTGAGAGGTAGTGGTAGAGTACACATTGTGCTTCATAGCATTGTTATAACTCTTGGTTTTGATCATATTTGTAACTTCAACCATTTTATGTTTAAATAATTGAAGAGAAATTAGCTCTGTCTTGTTGGTGGACAATGTCCTATCAATGAATGTATGTTCTCTCTGACTCACAAGGAGAGAAACTGCCCCTTTGTTTGAGTTCTGTATTATCCAACAATGTTGCCTTACCTGGTCTTTCTAAATATCGTCCATTCAACTGTTAGTATCTTTAGTAGATGACCTAAACTATTACATTGTGGGAGTTTGCCTCTTCCAGTAGGTTTTATCCGATGCAACAGTATTTATGTTATCCTCCAAGAAACTGTGTTGCACAAAAGCTGTCAGAAAGTAGAGAATATATATGTACTTTGCAATCAAGGATTGTCAATATTGAGACTGAATGTTCGTCTTGACTTCTGTTTTATTCAAATTATTCAAATTAATTTAGTTACACCTGACTGCAAACAAGTCAACAAACAACCAGTTATGTCTTGTCCGTTCAAAGAGATACCAATCAAACAATAATTCGTCCAGGGTCAGCCAGTCACGGAACTACTGGTCAAGGAAATGTTAGTTGTCAAACAACCAAATGACATCTCTGGATGATTTCATTGGACTCATAATGTAAGAGAATATGTTGAAATTATGTACTTTAAGAGAGAAACAGTTAATATTTTTAACCCACTATGTCTCTTCTTCAGATTTCCAGCATCTACAGTATTTTGTTTTAATTAAAATAATGAGCGGGATGACCCATTTAATCTCCTTCATGAATCTTTAACTGATTCAGACAGTAGCACAGCCTAATGAACAAATTATTGTGTCAGATTTGAGCATAATGTCAGATGATGAGATGCCACAAATCCAAGAGGAACATTTCCATTTATAGTTTTGCAAGGAGGAATCGTCATTGCCAGTGACAGGGATCAAGCAGTAATCTTCAAGAAACACAACTGAGGGAGTGAACACATTGGGTTCACCAATAAAACAACTATAGAGAGTATACAATTCATATTCACACTTTGGCAATGGATTAAGAATAAAGATTTGCTCACACAGATTAAATGCATAAGTCTTGATGAGAGCCAATAGGAACATCTGATGTCCAATGATCTCAGATTCAGAACACAGTCAAGAATAAATTACTTGATTCAGAGACCAAGATATTGCAAAGAAATAAGTTACTGTTTTAACAGAACAACCACCTGTGAAGGATACTGAAGAGTTAAAAGGTACCACAGATGATGCAAAGGAGTAGTTATCTGATTCAACAAAGAAGAATTCCTCTGAGGAAAAAAAACACGAGGTTCAATATCTTCCAGATGATGTAATTCATCAATTCCCTGCATCAAAAGTAGCAACATCCTCTGCAGTGAGTATCCAAGAAATAAAAGGTAGTCCAATTTAAATGGACCTCACTTGATCAAAACCAAAACTTAGGTTCGTGGTCATTAAGTTAAGACTTACCAATCTTCCAAACCCAAAACAAACACCTTCTAGAAAAAGAGGGACACCTTCAGACTACCTGAACTTGTATAGTCAGTCACTTGGGGCAGACAGATAATTGTAATTATATATAAGTTTACACATGATAGTTATGAATCTCTGTCATTATTATATGCTCATCAAAGAGACACCAATATGATTTAAGTGGTTTTCTGGACAAATAGACATATTTCCCATATGGTTGAAGTATGGGTCTGCAGGGTATCTATTCAAAGTTAGACAGACATTTCCTGATGTCTTAATGGGTAAATATGATGCTCACTGCACCACTGAGCCAAATCTCAGCACCTAATCCCTGTTCTGGATGCTGTCAAGCTTCTTGAGTGTTGCTAGAGTTGCACACATCCAGGCAAGTGCAGAGTATTTCAACATACTCCTGACTTGGACTGTGTAGATGGTGGACAGGCTTTGGGGAGAAGATGGCTTAGTGGCATCACTGTTAGAATATTCATCCAGGGACTCAGGCAATGTTCTAAGGAGAAAATGTGTTGCTGGTTAAAGCACAGCAGGTCAGGTAGCATCCAAGGAATAGGAAATTCGACGTTTCGGGCATAAGTCCTTCATCAGGAATGTTCTAAGGACCTGGGTTCAAATCCTGCCATGGCAGATTTTGGAATTTTTAATTAATAAAAATCTGAGATTAAAAGTGTATTGATAACTATGAAACCATTTTAACTGTCAGAAAATCCCATCTGGGTCGCTGAAGTCCTTTTGGAAAGGAAATTACCAGCTTTAACTGATCTATACTATATGTGACGCTATACCCACAGCAATGTCAATGACTGCCTTCTGGGGCAACTAGGGATGGGCAATAAATGCTGGCCTAGTCAGTGATGCCCACGTCTTGTGAATGAATAAAAAAAGTTATTTATAAAGGTGGTCCAGTTCAGATTTGGGTCAATATTAACTCACAGGATGTTGATAGACAGGGATTCAGTGTTGGTATTCCCATTGAATATTGAGGTTTGATGGTTAGATTCTATTTTGTTGGAGATGGTGATTGCCTGGCATTTTAGTTGCGTGAAATACTTGCCATGTGAAAGGCCAAGCCTGAATATTACCCAGGTCTTGCTGTGTTTAGTCATGGACTGCTTCAGTATCTAAGGAGTTGTTATTGGTGCTGAAAATTGTGTGATCATCGGCGAACATCCCCACTTCTGACCTTATGATGAAGTGAAGGGCATTGGTGAAATGACTGGAGACAGTTGGGCCGAGCACATGAGCCTGAGGAACTCCTGCAGAGATGTCCTGGAGCTTTGATTGACCTCCAACAGTGAGATCGCAGACTGTCATTTCCCTTAAAGTAATAAATGCTCAACATAATTACAGCTGATCCCAACACTTTGCCTGAGAGTTGTTAACTGTTACCATCTTTAACTGGTCTATACTTTAACTGGAGACAAGCAGCCTCTGATCATCCTGAGCAAAAGAGGGAAATCTAAATGTTGTTTTGCCAACGGATTTCCTGCTTGTGAATTACCAATCTCAGTGGCAGACTCAATAATTCTTTACTTCATGGGCATGTGTAAATGTGTTTATGTGTGTTTCCATGTGTATCTGAGTGTGGGTGTGTTTTTGTGGGATTGGGTGTTATTGTGTATGTGTTTGTGTGTGTCTGTGTTGTAGTGCATGGCTGTGTGATTGGGTGTGTCTGTGTATACATATTTTGGAGGGTGGTGTTATAATGTGTGTCTGTGCATGTGTGTTTGCACGTGCATACATGCTAGCAGGTATATGTTTGGTCGTGTCTATCTGAAGTAGTGTGGATATGCAAACATAGTGTGTGCACGTGCCTGTGTCTGTGCATGAACATGTGTCTGTGATTTTTTGTATGAGCGCATAGTGTGTGCATCTGTGATGGTGTATGTGTTGGTATGTGTGTATATATGTGAATGTATGGGTGTACATGTATTTATGTGAGAATGTGTGTTCACCTGTGTGAGTGTATATGTATATTTATGTGTGAAATGATTGTAATGAGGTCAGCCAAGTGGACCTAATAGTACACACATAGTACCTAATAGTCCCTTATTGGGGCTGTTAATCAGGGACCTCTGGGTGACAGATTAAAAACAGGAGTGTCAATCACCCTGTCTGAGAGCTGGCTCTGATGGAACTGAATCTGTGGTAAGGACTTTCCACATGTAAATAAAGGGTGACTTGGTGATGGGATACCAGCTTCTGTGGAGTTATTTCAATGTGTCTGTACCTCTTTGAATATGATGTGGAGGAGCTGGTATTGGTCTGCGGTGGACAAAGTTAAAAATCACACAACATCAGGTTATAGTCCAACAGGTTTATTCGAATGCACTAGCTTTCGGAGTTCTGCTCCTTCATCAGGTGGTTATTTTTTGAATAGGTATATGAGTGTGTATAAATGTGTGTGTGTGTAGCCCTGTAAGAGTGTGTCTGAGTGTGAAATGTCAGAATGGAAGGATGACACTGTATTTGTGAAGCAGCCCTGGTCAGATTCTCAAAAATATTCTTTTCCATTGCATAAGACATGTGATTTTCAATAATTTTCTTTAAAAAACATCCAACATGTCTTTTTAGTAAATATTAAATTACAAAATAATATCTATTCCACCTCAGTCTGTCAAATGTACCAATTTTCCATTGAAGACAAGTCCTCAAAAATGTAATAATTAGAATGACTTCATGACACTTAGAAACAAAATTAGCGGTAGATTTTATTGTCACGTGTATTCAGATACAGGAGCACAGTGAAAAGTGTACAATGTCGCCATTTCTAGCGCCATCTTAGGTACCAAGTAGAAAAATAAATAAAGTTATAAGTTAAACATTACAGTCTTTCTTAGTATAAAGTAGAAAAATAAAGAAATAAAATTTCAGTACTCTTTCTTAAGTGCTTAGACATTCTGAGCTCACATTCTGTACTAGGACTCAATCTCCTCAAATTTGGCCCGCTCTCTGGGAGACCTCGGGCTGTCTACTCCACTGTCACTGCAGATACTGGGGGGGGGGGGGGGGGGGGGGGGGCGGTGGGTGGCTACCTCACTGCTATACTGAGCTCAATCTCCCTGCCTTGGGCTCAATCTCCAACTATCAAAGCACCAATCCAAGTCCCCAGGTATTGCCATGCACTGGACCTCTAGCCGATTGTCAAAGCCCCGATCCAGGGCCCCAGCTACTGCCTCATGTAACTGATGATGTTAAGATTGCGAAGGGCTGAAAGAAGCAACAGATACTTTCGAAGGGATATTGAAAACATTTTATAATTACTTTAAAACTAATAAAATTCTTGAATGAGCAAGATTTAACAAAAAAGTTTAGCATCCCCCAGGAAAAAAAACAATAAATGATTTCCTTAATGATCCCTCCAGCTTAGTAGAGGAATGCAACAATAATGACTCAAGTCAGAGAATTGTTGAAAGAATTGCTAATGATTTTTTGTCATGTACCACACCAAACAAACTGATAAACTGAGCATGTAAACAGAAATAAATAAGTACAATTTGGTAGCCATTATAGAAACGTAGCTGCAGGATGATTGAGGGTTGGAAGGGCAAGAAACCAGGAAACAAATGTTGGGGTTTGATCTGCTAATTTATGATAGTATTGGCAGAATAGAGCAGATGACTGAAGTTCTGAAACAGGATATAAAAGTGGTTTTGAAAGACATGAGAAATCATAAAGGCAAAAAATGTCTATTGGAAGATCTCCTAGGAGTAGTCACATCTTAGGATGGAAGATAAAGGAAGAAATAATGGGATCTTGTGAGAAAGGGACAATGATTTTCAAGAGTGATTTTAACCTACATTTAAATTGGAATAATCAGATGAGCAAAAGTAGCATAAATGAGGAGTTCATAAAATGTTTGTGAGATTGTTTGTCAGAACAACACATTCTGTAGCCAGCCAGAGGGAAGACTAGACTCAATCTGATTTTATGTAAAGAGATATGAATAATTAAAGGCCTCATATGAAAGCACCCCTCAATAACAGAAAATATAACATTATTCATTTTTTCTTAAGTTTGAGGGAGGCAAGAGTGGGTCCAAGAATGGCACTTAAAGTAAAATAGGCAGACTTATGAGGGAGAAAGTGAGGACTGCAGATACTGGAGATCAGAGTCAACAAGTGTGGTGCTGGAAAAGCACAGCCGGTCAGGTAGCCTCTGAGGAGCAGGAGAGTCGACATTTCAGGCATAGGCTTTTCATCAAGAATGAGGGGCCCTCACATTCCCAATGAAGAGCTTATGCCCGAAACATCAACTCTCCTGCTTCTCAGATGCTGCCTGACCAGTTGTGCTTTTCCAGCACCACACGTTTTGACTGAGACTTATGAGGGCATGAAAGCAGAGTTCACTAAAGTCAGCTGATAAACTAAATTAAAGGATAAATCAATAGTGATGCAGTAAGTGGCATTTAAAGGGGTATTAGACAATACACAGAATAGATATATCCAAATAGAAATAAAAATTCCAAGCGAGGAACTACCACCTGTGGTTAACTAAAGAAGCTAAAGACAGTCCGCAGTTCTTTGACAGATTTGACAGAATGTAAAATAAAAGAGTAAAAGATTAATATGAAGGCAAAACAGAATATGCGATAAAGTTAGCTAGAAGTATCAATACATATTTCAAAGAAAAGTTAACTAAGTAGACATTGTTCCTACAGAAGGTGTGACTGGGGAATTAGTAATGAAAAATAAAGAGATGGCAGATGAATTGAAAAGGTTCACTATGGAAGATGCAACTAACATCCCAGAAATAGGTGTAAATCAGGAAATGGAAGGAACAGAGGAATACAGAAAAATTGAAATCTCTAGGTAAGTGGTACTGAGCAAATAGTTGGAACTGTGAGCTGACAAGTTCATGTTTCCTGATGAACTTCATTCTAGAATATTTAAAGAAATAGCTTGTAAGATAGTTGATGCATTGGCTCTAATTTTTGAAAATTCCCTTGTTATGGGGAAATTTCCATTAGATCATGAAGAAAACAAATGTAACTCTATTCAGAAAGGAGTAAAGCACAAAGCATGAAGCTCAAGGTCAGTTGACTGCACATTTGGTATAGGGAAAATATTAGAAGCTATTATTAAAGGTGTTATACTTGGGAACTTGGACAAGTTCAAAGTAATCATGAAGAGTCAATATGCTTTTGTGAAAGAAAATTCCTATTTAAAAGTTTTTCAGACTTCTTTGAAGTAACATGTGCAATGAAGAAAGGGGAACTGGTAGATGTAGCATTCTTAGATTTCCAGAAGACATTTGATAAGATGCAATCATCAAGACCTTATGGTGTAGTTGGTGATACATTGGCTTGGAGAAAAATTGCTGGAGAAACTCAGCAGGCCTGGCAGCATCTATGGAGAGAAAGCAGAGTTAACATTTTGGATCCAGTGACACTTCTTCAGAACGAGTTGTAGCTAAGATGATCAGAAGCTCATTGAAGGAATTTCCCCTCAAACCACTCATCAACCTAACTTGGGAATATATTGCCACTCCTTCACTTTCACAAGGTCAAAAACCCCTGGAATTTTCTCCATAACATCCCTGTGGGTGAATCCATACCACAGAGACTACAACAGCTCCATACAGTGGCTCATATCACCTTCTCAAGGAATAACACAGCTGAATTTATCACCAAAACTCACATCCACCGAGTAAACAAAACAGCTGATCAAAATCATGAATGTTAGATCAGTTCTGAACCATAATAAAGATGCTCATCAAAATTGGATACAAACATTTTATCATTAAGGATGGATCCCTTTGTGAAGAAAAGGGTTAACTATTAATCAAAAAATAACAATTGAGCTTATCTATAATTACTTATGTCATAGTGATTTCAAATCAGACAGAACTAGCACTGCATTCTGGGGAGCTTCCCTCTCTCTTTCCATCCTCTATGTATGGTTATGTTCAGTAAAAGCTGTTAATGTTCATTCAGTGAAGCCTAGACATTCTACATGGTGGCAGTGATGACTACAAGCATCACTCTGACCAATAGAAGGGCTGTTCATCTAGCATGAGAAATACAGACTCCATGCATCATAGTGTTACTGCCATGTGAAAATGAAGAGCATACTTACATACAGAAGCTTTCAACGAAGTGCCATCAATGCAATTGCACACATATCTCATCAATGGGTTTAAAACCATGTATCATTAGTATTATCACAACTATGTGTAATCAACTAAACTTCACCCTTGTGTTGCCAGTGAAATTGATACTACAATCATGCATCATCAATAAAATTACAGCCATTAGTGAAATTATAATCATGTATTACCAATGACATGCCATAATGTGTCACCAGCTATATTATCCTTTTTGACTCACTCTATCTATTGAAATATGCCAGAAATCTGTGGATATTGCAACATTCAAGGAATGGGTGTTCTAATGGTTGCTATGTTCAACTGTTCCAATGGTTGCTGCATTCAATCCCACCACAGAACAAATGCATGGTTTGTTCTGAGATATTCAGTAAGTTATTTAGAATAGTTCAAAGGTTTAGTCATTGGAGAGGAAATCAGTAGTCAAAGCAAACTGCTGGTCAGTAAGCTACTGATGGAAAAAGATGAGAGTTCAATCCTGTTTAAGCATGTAGAATTCAGAAGAAGCCCTTTGACATAGAGACAGTATTGAGGTTAGGGCTCATAACAAACTGTGAATGCTGTTTGCTTTTGATAGAAGGTGTATGTCATTTATAGTTCAGAGCAGCTGAGATTCAGAGTGAAGGAAGCCCACAAGCTTTGTGCAGCTGATGAGCATTAGAATTCAGAGAAACCTGGGATAGTTCCAGCTCGGTGAAACTGGCTGACTGTGAAAAAGTCATGATTACAGTGCAGTTTCAAGAATCCAAGGGAGCAGAGTCCCAGGAAAGGAGGGTGAAGTGCCAGACCACGAGCAGTCCATAGTGGAATAGTTTTTCTATGGATGCCCAACAGCAACAGAGACATGGAAGAGCAGATTGGGAGGCAGATTATGGAAATGTGCATAAGTAACAAAGTTGTTTTCATGGATGACTTCAACTTCCCAAATATTAATTGGAACTCCCTTAGTGTAAACAGTCTGGATGGATCAGATTTTGTCAGGTGTGTCCAGGAAGGATTCCAGACTCAATATGTAGATAGATCGGCTAGACAGGAGGCTATTCGGGTTAGGTGCATGGCAACGAATCAGGTCAGGTGTCATATCTCTTGGTGAAAGAGCATTTCAGTGGTTATGATCAGAACTCCCTCACCTTTATTATAGTTATGGAGAGAGAAAGGAGCAGATGGTATGGGAAAGTATTTTAATTGGGGTGGGTGGATTACAATGCTGTTAGCTAGGAACTGCAGAGCATAAATTGGGAACTGATATTCTCAGGGAAATGCACAACAGAAATTTGGAGGTTGTTTCGGGAGCACTTGCTGCAGATGCTGAATAAGTTTGTCCCACTGAGGCAAGGAAGGGATAGTAGGATGAAGGAACCTTGGATGACAAGAGGTGTGGAATATCTAGTCAGGAGGAAGAAGGAAGCTTACTTAAGGTTGAGATAGCAAGAATCAGACAGGACTCTAGAGGTTCAAAGTTTGGTAGAAGATTTGTAGCTCAGGTGCTCGTTGTTGTGGTTCTGTTTGCCTAGCTGGGAATTTGTGTTGCAGACATTTCATTCCCTGTCTAGGTGACATCTTTAGTGCTTGGGAGCCTCCTGTGAAGCACTTCTGTGATATTTCCTCCAGCATTTATAGTAATTTGTATCTGCCGCTTCCGGTTATCAGTCCCAGCTGTCCACTGCAGTTGCCGGTATATTGGATCCAGGTCGATGTGCTTATTGATTGAATCTGTGGATGAGTGCCATGCTTCTAGGAATTCCCTGGCTGTTCTCTGTTTGGCTTGTCCACAAAACACTACATAGGACAAACAAAAAGACAGCTAACGATCCGCATACATGAACACCAACTAGCCACGAAACGACACAACCAGCTATCCTTAGTAGCCACACACGCAGATGACAAGCAACATGAATTCGACTGGGACAACACTACTATTATAGGACAAGCCAAACAGAGAAGAGCCAGGGAATTCCTAGAGGCATGGCACTCATCCACAAATTCAATCATTAAGCACATCGACCTGGACCCAATATACCGGCCACTGCAGCGGACAGCTGGAACTGACAACCGGAAGCGGCAGATTCAAGCCACTATAAATGCCAGAGGAAAGATCACAGAAGCACTGCACACTAGGCTCCCAATCACTGAGGATGTCACCTAGACAGGGGACGAAACGTCTGCAACACAAATTCCAAGCTCAGCGAACAGAACCACAACAACAGGCCTCTAGAGGTTTACAAGGTAGCCAGGAAGGAACTGAAGAAGGGACTTAGGAGAGCTAGAAGGGACATAAAAAAGCCTTAGTGGGCAGGATTAAGGAAATCTTAAGGCATTCTACATGGATGTGAGGGACAAGAGGATGGCCAGAGTGAGGGTACAGCCGATTAGGGATAGTGGAGGGAACTTGTGTCTGGAGTCGGTGGAGGTATGGGAGGTCCTTAATGAATACTTTGCTTCAGTATTCACCACTGAGAGGGACATTGTCATTTGTGAGGACAGTGTGAAACAGGCTGATGTCAAGAAGAAGGATGTGCTGGAATTTTTGAAGTACATGAGGATACATAAATCCTGGGCCAGACGGGATATATGCAAGGTATCGACATGAAGTGAGGGAAGAGATTGCTGTGCCTTTGGCAATGATCTTTTCATCCTCACTGTCCACTGCAGTAGTACCAGATGATTGGAGGGAGGCAAATGTTACTTTCTTGTTCTAGAAAGGGAATAGGGATAACCCTGGAAGTTACAAATCCGTCAGTCTTAGTTTGTGGTGGGCAAAATATTGGAGAAGATTCTGAGAGATAGAGTTTATGATTACTTGAAAAACCATAGTTTGATTAGAAATAATCAGCATGGCTTTGTGAGGGGCAGGCCATGCCTCACAAGCCTTATTGCATTTTTGAAGATGCGACAAAACACATTGATGAAGGTAGAGCAGTGGATGTGGTGTACATGGATTTTAGCAAGGCATTTGATAAGGTCCCCTATGGTACACTCATTCAGAAAGTAAGGAGACATGGGATTCAGGCAAACCTGTCTATCTAGGTACAGAATTGGCTGGCCATAGAAGAGAAAAGGTGGTGATAGATGAAAAGTATGCATCCTGGAGCTCAGTAACCAATGGCATCCTGCAGGGATCAGTTCTGGGACCTCTGTTCTTTGTGATTTTTGTAAATGACAGATAAGAAAATGGAAGGGTGGGTTAGTAGGTTTGCCAATAACATGAAGGTTTGGGGTAATTTGGATAGTATGAGGGCTGTGTAGGTTGCAGTGGGATATTGACAGGATGCAGAGCTGGGCTGATTAGTGTGAGATGGAGTTCAACCTGGAAAAGTGTGAAGTGATTCACTTTGGAAGTTGAATTTGAATGCAGGTTACAGGGTTAACGGTGGGATTCTTGACAATGTGAAGGGTCCATGTCCATAGATAGTTCAAAGTTACTACCCAAGTTGATAGGATTGTTGAGAAGGTGAATACCGTGTTGACATTCATTAGCAGGAGCATTGAGTTTAAGAGTCGCAAGGTTGTGCTGCAGATCTATAAAGCCCTGGATAGACCATACTTGGAATATTGTGTTCAATTCTAGTTGCCTTTTTATAGAAAAATGTGGATGCTTTAGAGAGGGTACAGAGGAGATTTACCAGGATGCTGCCTGGACTGGTAGGGCATGTCTTATGAAGAAAAGTTGAAGGAGTTGGGGTTTTTCTCATTGGAGTGAAGAAGGATAAGAGATGACTTAATAAAGATGTACAAGATGAGGAGAGACATAAATAGAGTGGATAGCCAGAGATCTTTTCCCAGGGCAGAACTGGCTATCACAAGGGGGGCATAATTTTAAGGTGATTTGTGGAAGATTTAGGGGAAATGTCGGAGGCAGTTTTTTTACATAGACAGTGGTGGGTGTGTGGAATGCACTGCCAGCGGGTGGAGTCAGATACATTGGAGACATTTAAGCAACTCTTGGATAGGGATATGGTTGCTCGTAAAATGAAGGGTATGTAGATTAGTTTGATCTTACAGTAGGATAAAAGATTGGCACAATATCATGGGTCAAAGGGCCTGTACTGTGCTGTACATTTCTTCATTCTATATTCTGAACGTGTTATGTGGATGCGTGGTAATTGTAATTAAATTCTCTGTGGGTTCCCCTCAATTTTGATGCCATTCGATAGGCACGTAGGACAGGACATTCAAAGATTTTCATGTCACATTTTTGAGCAAATTCTAAGCTAGGTCTTCAACAGAGAAAAAAAAATGGAATTCCTTGTAAACCTTTAAGGAGATTTGATGGCCTGCAGTGTCATTACTGTCTGGGGACAGTTGAGAAATTTGTTTGGTCTTCACTGACCAGGTTTGTCTGTTACCCCTTTTAACTAATTTTAAATCAAGATATTATAAGATAAATTCTACAGATATGCAGATGATTTTACTTTTCTAAAATTCTTTCGTAACATTTATTGTTGCTTGTCCAAAAGTATTGAATCTTGTGCCTTTATCCTCCTAGTAAATACCTGGGATCTTACATTTCATCTGTTTTAAACAGGAAGCTACTGGTCCTTAGCTATATTGTTAATAATGTGGTGGTCTTGGTCTGAAATCATAACATGATTGTCTCAGTTAAAGTATATCCACGTACTGTCAATTAAATTATAAAATGTGTCATCAGTGGCACTACAACCAAAATCACACCAAGGTGCCATCAATGGAATTACAGCAATTTGTTTTCATCAATTAAATTACATGCATTTATCATTGAAATTACATTCATGTGTTATCAATGAAATTACATTCATGCATTATCAGAGAAATTACATCCATACATCATCAAAGAAATTATATGCATGTATTATCAATGAAATTACATTCATGCATTATCAGAGAAATTACATCCATACATCATCAAAGAAATTATATGCATGTATTATCAATGAAATTACATTCATGCATCAATGAAATTATATTCATGCATCATCAATGACTTCATATCCATGCACCACACATGATATTCACCAATTAAATGATATCCTTATGTCAGCAAAGAAATTAAAACCATATATCATCAATAAAGTTACATGATGCCACATCAGTGACATTACAGTCAAAATTACTGATGATATTCAGACAAGTATCATCAATGGAATTAATGGAAAGTGCCATCAGGGAAATCAAGAAGTAAGGTCATCAATGGGGTTTCAGCCATTTATCATTGGTAACATTATAATCAATAATCATGAATGATAATAGCTGCAAGCCCTCAATGAGATTGCATCTGCATACCCTCTGTGACATTGCATCAATGTACCGTCAATGATGCACCATAATAACATGTATGTCATGGCTTATCAATGATATCATATTCCCATTCCATCAGTTACATCTGAATTAGCTTCCATGTTTAATGTTAGTAAAGTCAAATTCAAAGTTTAGCATAATGAGTGACATTGAAGACATTAATCAAAAACTGATATTCCAACCATGTTCCATCACTAACATCTCATCAACATTTCATTAAGCCTGTGTCATCAGTGCCACTACAGCCACAAGATGAAGTTAGTGGAACATAACATTGATTTAAAATGAAAATACAGCCGAATGTAATCTGATATATCACGTGTATTATCATGACCTTGGGTCATCCATGACATTATGACTATGGGTAATCAGTGACATTGTGGCAATGTGACATCACATCTATGGATCATTAGTGACATCACAACTTTATGTCATAACAAAACAAAGGCAATTCAGCCCTTCAATGTGCTGAGGCATTCAAATAAGATTATTGATCCTTTTGCTCTGGTCTCAATCTAACTTTACTGTCTCACCTTCAAGAAGTCTTGATTTTTTAAAAAATCTCTCTCAGCCTGAGGAAATTCTCTGACCAAGCCTCTACATTCTGGGGATGAGAATTCTGCCTTCTAACAACCCTTTGAGAGAAGAATTTTTTCTTCATCTCAATCTTACTTTTTGTCCTCCTAGTTGTAGTCACCTCTCAAAAAGGAAACATTTCCTCAGCTCCTATCCAGTCAATTCCTCTCAGGATCTTATGAGTTTCAGTGAGATCGCCTCTCCATCTTCAAAACTCCATTTGGTAAAGGCCTAACCTATTCAACATTTCTACAGAGAAGAACACCTCATCCCAGGCATTAGTTAATACTGTTCTCTGAGCTGCTTCTAAGGCTCAATAATTAGTGATGCCTCGTGGTACCAGGGAACTGGGTTCAATTCCATCCTCGGGTGACTGTGTGGAGTTTGCACCTTCTCCCTGTGTCTGCATGGGTTTACTTCAGATGCTCTGGTTTCTTCCCACAGTCCAAAGATGTGCAGGCTAAGTGGATTAGTCATGGGATTTCAGGGCTACAGGGATAGGGTAGTGGGTGGGATTGGTGAGATGCTCTTCAGAGGATTGGTGTGGACTTGATGAGTTGAATGGTCTGCTTCCATACTGGAGAGGTTCCTTGATTTAACATACTTTTAAAAAAAAGTAATCCAAACTTGTACATAGTACACGAGATGTGATCTCCCCATTGCTCAGTACAACTGTAAAAGAAACTTCCTAATTTTATATTACATTTTCATATTATCAACAGCCTGTTACTTTCCTAATCTATGTATTCTATCTCAATGAGATTCACGTAACAAGACACCAAGATCCTTCTATAACATGGAGTTCTGTAATCTCTCTCCATTTACGCAGATTGCTGCTTTTTTATTTTTGCTGCTGAAGTGAACAGTCTCATATTTTGCTACATTTTGCTCCACCTGCCAATGTTTTGCCCAATCAAAACATCTGTCTAGATTCTTTATCCTCCACTTTATTCTGAAAAATGTTTGACAAGTTACTTTCTTACTTAAGTTGACACCATTAATGCACCATATCTTTGTTACCTGCATTCATGTCTTTGATATTGGCTGTAAATAATTGAGGCCACATTACTGATCCTTGTGGCACTCAAATTGCTCCATCTTGCCAAGCAGCCTTATCTATTCCCAACTTCCTGTTTGTCTGCCAATAATTATCCATGCTAATCTCTCATTACATCAAGTGCTGGTAACCTGTGCACCAGCCTTTAATGTGCTTTTTGGAAATCTACATTTACCACATCTACCTGTCTCACCTTATCAATCTTGTGGATCCACTATTACTCTAATAAACTAGTTAAAAATCATATCCTTTCACCAAACCATATTGACATGTCTGATCACATTGCAATTTTCTAAGTATCCTGGCACAATCTTCTTGTTAAAGGATTCAAGCAATTTCAATATGACAGATGTTAGGTTAAATCACCCATAGTTTTTAATTTCCCACCTTTTTGTCTTCCTCTTTTCTTGAATAAAGATGTTACATTGGCTAATTTCCAATATAATTTCCAATTCTTCCAGAATTGAAAGAATTTTAGAAAATTAGAACAAATGTATCTGCTATCTCTGCAGCCACTATTTTTAAGACCTTAGGGTGTTGACTATCTGGTCTCTTTTTACCTTATTCCTTCACAGGATGTGGACATCACTGGCCAGGCAAGCATTTATAGCCCATCCTGAATCACCTCAAGGTTTGCTAAAAGTCAACTGTGTTGTTGTTATGGGGATATGTTAGCCTTTTAGGTACAAGAGTATGCCCAACATCCTTTCATTGTTAATGGTGATTGTTTTAAATTCCTCCCAGTTATCCATCTCATGATTTTCAACTGTGTTCGGGAAACAAAAAAAAAATTCAAAGCCTCCACAGTTTTTGTATTTTACAATCAAATTCCAAACTCATTCTCCAGAAGATCAGCACTAGCTTTAGTTATTGCCTTTCCAATTAGTTTATATGGAAACTCTATCTACGTTTTATATGTCCAACTCACTCACTCATTCACATATTCTACTTCCTCTTTCCAAAAAAAAACTAATTTCACATGTAATCTTCTGACACACTACCAAATTTTACAGATTACATTGTGTTTCTTTCATGTGGCCACAGATGGTGTATACTCCTCAGTGAGTCTTTCTTCCTCATTGGGAATAAATCTTTGCTGAGTTAAATCTTTTTAAAGTGTCTACAACTGAATTGCTTCAGTTCAACATTCTAACCTAGACTTCCCATTTATGTTAACTAGCTCTGCCTTCATACGATTATATTAATTTTTATTCAGGTTCAAAACAGTACCCTGCGTACTCTGTTCTATGTGTAATTGCTTTTAGGAAGTCTAAAAACTACTGCCCCAAATGACCTTTTACCATTAGTATTGCTTATCTCCTTCTGAACTGATTATATTGCTTGCCCTTTCAAGCTAAGTTCATCTCTCAGTGCTGTACTAATGACATTCTTAATTAACAGAGCTAGTCCACCATCTTTTCCTATGTACCTAACTTTCTGAAATGTCAAATGCCCTTTAATACTTAAGCCCCAACCTTAGTCACCCTGTAACCCTGTGTATAATGACTATCAGTTCATATAAATACATATCTCTGTGTGACCAATTCATTCATTTTGTTACCAATGCTGTGTGCAGAATTCTGACTTTATCTTATTACCCTCTTTTCAAACTTTGGCCTTATCTGCTGGTACATTTTTGAGTTTGTAACTGGTGTACCTCCTTGCCACACTTTGGTGATAATTTGCAGAACCACTATCCTGCTGTATTACTTTAGTGTATCCCTTTGAGAAACCACATCATATCTCACATAATGCTTTCCTCCAACTATTTAGCTTAAAGCCATGACATCAGAGCCATGTGACACCAGTGACATGTGGCATTAGCAACAATAAATTGGCACAATAAATATTCCTGAAGCTGGTGATGTATTAAGCCCGCGGGACATTAATGTGTGTGGGCTTCTTTTGTTGGGTCTATGTGAAACCGTTTTTTCAAAACTCCTTATTACACCAAGCAGCTTTAGATTTGTTGTAAATGTCCAGATGGTTATGAACAAGCCAATGAAAGGATAATCATCTCTCCTGCAGAACAGCAGTTCCCGAATTTTTATGGTGAAGGGGTTTTGCATCTCAAGTAAACATCTGGCTTGTTGTCCCTTTTTGATTATTGTCAACGGTGCGTGGGAACGATACGAGTTATGCTTGTTGTGCAGTCAATGCTTCCAGTTTTAAGAAATAAATCAAAGACATTTAGAAAGTAAATCATGTCAGTTGTTTATTTTGTTGCCAGAAACAATATGAAGACAAATTGTATAATATCAGGGTGCAAATAAGGTCCGTACACACAAACTGTCGGAGCCTTCATTGCGTGAAATTCGAGGCCACTTTTTTGTGAACTCAGGGGGCTAGGATGTTTTTGACAGGTGCTGTATTCAGAGCTTGCACCATCACTACGAGAATATCAGATGAACCCATTCGAGCTGCTAACAATGACAAAATACAACAGGATACAGATGTGTACAACACGGGCACAGCAGCAAAAGGGAAAAGGGAACCCTTGTCTTCCTGAAACACTCCAAACTGAGCGAACCTTCAAATCCTACAGTCACAACATCTACCTTTTCTGCAAATGCACATGCCACAAACACTTGGCTCCATTCTTGTAGTCCCGTACCATTCTTTTTTTTAACTGCATGTTTGCATCAATATCCTAACATGGAGAGCACAATGAAATGTCAAGCAGAGTTGGCACTCTGCTATATCTTGTATTTATGGGGAAAATGCAGAAGTGAATCCAGTACTGATTACAACAGCAGAAGCCTACAACAATAGAAACGATTTACATTTCTTCATACAGTAAACAGTCACTTGGATCAGTGCTTACTATAGCTGTACCTTTCAAATCCAATCTCCCTGCTTGTGGCTCCATGACATTTCCCCCAGCTGGAAGAAGTTGATCACAATTTAGAACAATTTTTTTTCTTTTATTCCATCCAGCTTCAATGTCCACACTCCCCAACACAAACAAAAACATGTACTTTTTTTTCTTTTTGAACTTAAATTTTAAACAGGGTGTTTTGCTGGACGCACTGTTCCTCAGTGAAGAGTCAGAAACGAACTCAGCATGCTTAAACGTTGATTTTTTGTTTAATGAGGGACGATTCACGTTAAAGACACATTCTCAGAAGACAAGCAACATTATGCTCCCCTTCGGGCTCTAAGTTTGCCCCATAGTTTAACTCCCTGTTTTACAACATTTTCAAACGCAAAAGAGATTTAAAAAAAAACAACTAATACATATTACTGCTCACCTTTCAAAATGATTTATATTCTCAACACCCTTTGGATAACGGGAAGCAATTACTTTGTTTCATCCATCCTGCATTCCTCTTTCTCTCTCTCCCTCTCTCTTCATTCTCTGAAGCTAGATCTCTAAAACATATTTGTGGAGCCGTCCCCTTCTGCACTTCACCCTCAGAGCGTATTTTTTCAAATAAACTGATTCAGTCTGGAGTCCGACATGCTGCAATTCAAACCCCATGCATTAACACATTTTCGGATCCATGGTCACTGCACTCTGACTCTTCCAGCCAGCTGGATGCTGACGTTTGAAGATGCTGACTTTTTCAGACAATCCTTGATTATTATTTTGTCTGGAATTGGATTCACAAATTCAAACATCTCTCCTCTGACAGAATGCACTGCATTCAGCTCAAACAGCAACCCAGACTAGCACTGCAAGCAGACTACACAATAAGCAATCGCTCAGCTCTTACCAGTGTCGGATTTTTTTTTAAAATGCATATCCTCGTGTTGGTGCAGTCTTACTAATATCCCACAGTGTGTCTGCGAGATGTTGTTTCTGGAAAGAAACGGTTATGTGTACTCGCTGCTTTATTTCTTCACCACTGTCAGTGGCAGACCAGATTCCCCCTAAAGGTGGAATCAGTGATGTCTGTTAAAATCACCAAATGCAAATAGACAAAAATACAGACACACACTTGGACAGAAACACACACACATAGACACAGACAGAGAAACAGAACAAAATACATGCATACATACTCAAAGGCACACAAAATCACACACACACACACACATGCTTTCTCTCACACCCCACACATGCATGTTGACATAGAAACACACCCCTATACACAATAGTTAGAAGGCATTCATATCTCAAAGCATATGCACAGATGTCTCTCTCTCTCTCTTTCTTATGCGAACACACATACCAATATTCACCCAGATGCAGATACGTAGTCTCAAATCCACCAACTCTCATATAACTTCGGATGCAACCACACTCACATTCACTCATACACGCACCTTCCCACTAGTACACACACGGACACACATACATACACTGCAAATATGCTCTCCCCTGGTGACCTGTATATCCACACACACACTGCACAAATATCCCCTCCTCCCAATGGCCCATATACATAAAATATATTACACACACAAATACATACATTCAGGAGCAAACATACACAGATTACACACACAGTCTAGACATATTATTTTGGAAATATCACCGTGACTCCCTGTTTCAATTCTATTTACATTCATCAGGCCCAATCCTGTTTATCTGGTGCACTTAATACCCACTGAGGAATTATAAAGAGGGATTTTCCATCACTATGGTAACCGAGGTAAGGCTGATGAAACATCTTCCACATCTTTCTTCTTTTTCTTTTCACTTTGTTTTATTTTCATCTGGCATCAATCATCTTGTCTTCATCCTTTTCTTTTAATTTCTACCATCCTTTTCTTTTTATCTCTGGCTGCTTGCTAATTCTTAAGTTTTCTCCCACTCTTTTTATTCCAATCCTATCTTTTGCTGTGTTGCTCTTTGTTATCCTACATATCTCTCCATGTGTCAGACATGTCACTACCCAAAGAGTCTGTGTAACCCTGATAATCAATACACTGAAGTACTAAGCATAGAGCTTCACTTTCATCCAGTCTGTGTTTGACAAACAGTAATTAATGGAAAAATGGACAGAATATCTTTGACCTGCAATTAGACTGGAGATTGCAAATGTCTGTCATCATACATTTGCAGCTTATTTACAGTGACTGAGAAACTGTTCTTTGACAACCCTCATTTTTGAATAAGCAGAAACATCAATACAAAAGAGTGACACTACAAACTGAGAGGGCAAAATCAGAACCAACTGGGGAATGCCCGAGTAGGTGCCAGATAGAGCCCCCGGGGCAGACAATAATGCTCAATAAAGACAAGAATATATACTTGAGTCAGGGAAGATTTTAGACATGACAGAACTAGATATAGTTTTAGGTGTGACAATGTTTGACATAATGATATGCAGAGCTGAAAATGTGTTGCTGGAAAAGCGCAGCAGGTCAGGCAGCATCCAAGGAGCAGGAGAGTCGACGTTTCGAGCATGAGTCCTTCTTCAGGAATGAGGAAACCACTTTCCTCATTCCTGAAGAAGGGCTCATGCCCGAAACGTCGACTCTCCTGCTCCCTGGATGCTGCCTGACCTGCTGCGTTTTTCCAGCAACACATTTTCAGCTCTGATCTCCAGCATCTGCAGTCCTCACTTTCTCCATAATGATATGCATTATACTACAGCAAAGGGTGTTACACATATCTTCCTGTTCATGGGACGCATGTACCATCAACAAGGGCAGAACCTATGTCCATTCTTGTGCTCTTGAAGTCATGATGACAAACTGCATTTTTAAACAACTGCAGTCCATTTCGAGCAAGTGCAGAACAGCATTTCAGGAATTTGACCCAATGACAGTAAAGGAACAGCAATATCGTTCCAAATGACTGTGCAGCTTTGAGAGGAACTTGTATGACTTGATGGTGTTCCCATGCAGCTCCTGCCCTTATCCTTCTAGGTGGTTAAAAATCCAAGTTTAGAAAGTGCTGTTGACAGAGTCTTGGTGAGTTATGGCAATGCATTTTGTTAATGGTACATACTGCTGCCACTGTGCATTGATAGTGGAGGGAGTGAATATTTAAGGTGTTGGATATGTTGCCAGTCAACCTGACTGCTTTATCCTAGGTAGTGTCAACTAGTGTTGTTGGAGTTGCACTCATCCAGGCAAGTGAAAAGTGTTCCATCGATCCTCTGACTTGTTCCTTGGACAAGCTTTGGGGAATCTGAAGGTCCCTACTTGTTTCCTGGCTTCTGACCTGCTCTTGTAAAATATTTATCTAGTTGGCTAGGTTTCTGGTCAGTGGTAATCTTAAGAATGTTGAAGCTGGGGGATTCAGTAATTATAATGCTAAGCAGTTCAAAGAGGTAACGGTTAGATTCAGTCTTATTTTATTACACTAATATATCTTGCTGCTTATCGGCTGAGGACTGGATATTGCTCATGTCTTGCTGCATTCGTTCATGGACTGCTTCAGTCTCTGTAGAGTTGTAAATGCTGAACTATGTGCAATCATCAATAAACATCCCTACTTCTGACCTTATGTTAGAGGGATTGTCATCGATGAAGCAGCTGAAGATGGTTAGACTTAGTACACTACACTGAGGAACTCTTGCAGAAATGTCCTTCAGTTGAGATGACTGACCTCCAACATTCACAGCCATCTTCCTTTGTGTTTGGTATGATTTAACAATCAGAGTTTTCTCCTTGAATCTCATTGACTCTCACTTTGCTTGGACTCCTTTGCAATGTATGGGGGTCAAATGCTGCTGATGTCAGGATGTCTCATTTCATCATTGGAATTTTGATCATTTGTCCATATTTGAACCAAGTTTATAATGTGATCTGGCTGAGTGGTCATGGAAGAAGATAAACTGAAGGTTGCTGTATAGGTAATTGGTGAGTGCGCATTGCTTGATAACAGTGGTGCTGGGAATTGTCCAGCTTTTTTTGTCAACATGGAAAATTTTCCACTTTGCTGGTTAATGCCAGTGTTATAGCTGCATTAAATCATATTGGCTAGAAGCCTGGCCAGTTCTTGACAACTGGTCTTCAATACGAAGATATAATGTGGTTGGTACTTATAGCCTTTGCTGTAACCAAGCCATTCATTTCTCCCACCAGAATACCCTCAGTTTCATTTCCACCTCGAGCAGTGGTCATTATGCAGAAGCACTGATCCATCAGTTCCCGGAGGTCAGTACGTGGGAATCAGCAAGAGTTTTTTTGTCCATGTTGGGACCTTAACAGAAGCCTTAGTCAATGTTGAGGACTCCAAAGGTAACTTCCTCCAAACTGTATACCACAGTTTTGCCACACGATATATACCCAGGAATGATCAATGGGGCATTGGTTGTATTAATTCAATCGGGCTATTTCATAACTAATCCATGGGACAGCATTCCCAATTTTGGTCTTTGATGAAGAGAATGTCACAGAGTTGGATCCACATTTACTATTTCCAGTGCTGAGGTCTGGTTTACTTTGGTTGAATGATAATCTTGTCAGTGTAAGGCAGAAGCATAGTATAAGAATTACATAAAACGATGGGTTTGACAGTTAATTAGAACAATAAATGTGAGGAGATCAGGTTAAGAAATAGTTTGGTAGAATGATAGGTATTGGCATAAGGTAGAATGATAGGTGTAAGAACAACGTAGATGGATGTGAGAGTACTATTTAGAATAATACTTGTCATAAACTTACACAGAATGATGGATGTAGCAGAATTAGGTTGAACAGTAAGGCTGATGTAAAAATGTGTGAGGCATACATTGAATGATTGGTGTTGCAATATATACATAAAATGCTCGATGTGACAGACCTGGTTTGTAGATAAAGCTGAGAAAATTAGAATAATGTATAACATATACTTTTCAGAACAGAGATGAAAGAACTTGGCAGATTTTACAGTATTTTACTGTGACACTAATGATTAAGGTAATCCAGCATGCGTTGCTCCAGCATTAAAATCACAGAGAAAATGTAGAGAATAAATGTTGATGGGAGAAGGATAAGGTGAATATTGTTTCAGAAACTCAAAGACATAATGGTGGGAAGCACATAGGTCAAGATTTGCTCCATTCAATCCATCTAGTTGCTAGGAGACCACATATCTAACTTGCAAGGCCATAAGTGGGCTGGTATTCTAATACTGGATAAAAGAGCCAGACTTTTACAGGAAAATAGAGAGACAAGAAGGACATGCAGGAACAGAGGTAGAGAGCTTAGGATCAATGTTCTATTTCAGAGACCCAGCAATCCATAAGTTAACATACAATCCGTACACTAGTCGTCCTTCTTTAGCAACAATGTAAAATATTTGAAGACAATAAAATGTGCAACATTTTTTTTAAAAAGGAGACATTGTAAGGGAATGCTCTATATTGTGTCAATTTGTTGGTTATTGATTAGACTAGATTTCCGACAGAGTGGAAACAGGCCCTTCAACTCAACAAGTCCACACCAACCCTCTGAATAGTAACACACCCATACCCATTTCCCTCTGACTAATGCACCTAACACTATGGGCAATTTAGAATGGCCAATTCACCTGATCTGCACATCTTTGGACTGTGAGAGGAAACCCACACAGACATGGGGAAAATGTGCAAACTCCACACAGACAGTGACCCAAGGCTGGAATCAAACCTGGGACCCTAGTGCTGTGAGGCAGCAGTGTTGACCACTGAGCCACCATGCCACTTAATGTGATGTGTACCAAAATAGAGTGAAAAGTGTAATTTTGCATGCTATCCAGGCAAATCATACCTTATCAGGTACATCAGAGTAATAGGACAGAATACTGAATATATTTTCATGAGTGCCTCCTGCCCCAGATTCTTGAGTAGCATAAATATAAACTTTGCCCTCCTCAAAGGTTAGAGCTCTCATAGTTAGAACACTTGAAGCTTAAAGTAATGCACAAACATGCAAATTTAATATGCTTGGAGCATGTGGGAGAAAACCGGATGTGTGAATTTGCATGATCTGTAATCCTGTAATGATATAACTAGGTGGGCTTGGGGTGGTAGGGTGGGGTAGCGGGAGGGATGGTTCCAACCAAAATAGATCCACAGTTTCAAAGGCAATTGGATGGACACTGACAGAAATAACCCTGGAAGACGATGTGGTGAAACTGACTGGATTGAAGGACTACTGTGGATTTGATGGAAGAAACAGCATCCTCTGTGACTCTATGAGAAGAATGCTGCAAGACCATTCCTGTTAATCAATGGATAATGAAATCTGTGGAGTTGGTTAGCTCATTTGGCTAGCCAGATTGTTTATCATGCAGAGTGCAGGCTCAATTCACACACTGGCTGAGATTACTATGAAAATCCTGCCTTCTCAACCTTTCCCCTCACGTAAGATGTGGTGGCCCCCAGATCAAACCACCATAACCAGTGCAATTAGGGATAAATGACAAACGTTAACCTTGCCAGTGATGACCACAGCCCATAGAAGATTAGAATCCATAAAATTTAAACAGGTTAAAACTATCAACCAGCTCGGAAGGAGGTTAAAATGCTAAGCATTGAGTTGCATTTTAAACTGGAAAATTGTAATGCTGGGACTGTGCTCTTGTAAGAACAGCAAATTATTAAAATAAAAACACAATTAGTAGCAGACAGACATCACAGCCACAGGCTAAAAATTCGACTCAACCAAAGCTTCTGAACTGGGAGTGATTGTATCGAAAGTTAAAACCCTCAGTGCAGAAAACAGACACAGCACAATGTTAGTTCCAGCAGTAGGTTATTTTCAGCCCAAAGGGTGTTTTAATCATGGAAGTCAATTGGTAAAGGATGATACTGGAGTCAATCTTTGCTCAGTCTTACATTTATTTACAGAAAGTTGTATTACTGGCATGTACCTCTGACCTCAACTATGCCACAGTTGCAGTATATGTCTTTTTATATCCTTTCAAATTATCCATTTAAAGAAAAGGATCAAACTTAATTAACCAAGTTTAAGAATGACAGTCCCTTAAAAGGGTACATGAACATCTGAGATTTTTAATAACCTGTTGGAAATATACTGATGGTCTGCTGGGGGCAGTTAGGATTTGAATTCAGGCCAAGTAGGGATAGTACCATTACTCCTGACATACACAAAGCTCCTCAAGCAGTAATGAGACTAATACAATTTGTAAAAATAAAGGAGGAAATGACATCGGACTTATTAACATGACACAGTGAATGCTTGTTAAGTTGCTGAATTAGAAAAGGATAGCAGAGCTAAAACCTAATCAGGACCGGATCTGGAGTATCCCAGAACTTTGTGGGAAGCTGGGGAAGTGACTGCTGGGCACCTTGGAAAGATATTTGTATCACCAACAGTGATGGTGAGATGCTCGAAGACTGTCACTGGAGAACATGGTGCCATTATTTAAGAAAGGTGGTAAGGAAAAGCCAGGGGAGTATAAATAAGTGAGCCTGATGTCAGTAATGGGTAAGTTATTGGAGGGGATTCTGAAGGACAGGAATTACATGCATTTGGAAAAGCAAGGACGGATTAGGGTTAATCAACATGGCTTTGTGTGTGCGAAATCATATCTCATTGACTTGATTGAGTTTTTTTTGAAAAAGTGACAAAGAAGTTGATGAAGACAGAATGATTATCTACATGGACTTCAGTAAGGCATTCGACAAGGTTCCACATGGTAGACTGGTGAGTAATGTTAGATCACATGGAATCCAGGAAGATTTGGTTATCCATTTGGATACAAATTGGCTTGAAAGTAAGGGACAGAGGGAGAGGTTTTCCTTTACTGGAGACCTATGACCTATGGTGTGCTGCAAGGATCAGTGCTGGGTCCAATGCTTTTTGTTACTTTTGTAAATAATTTAGATGCGCCTATAGAAAGAATGGTTAGTCATGTTGCAGGTGACACCAAAATTGGTAGTGTACTGGACAGTGAAGAAGGCTACCTCAGAGTACAATGAGACTGTGATCAGGTAGGCAGATGGGCCGAGAAGTGGCAGTTGGAATTTAATTTAGATAAATACACATTTTTGGTTTGGAAAATCAGGGCAGGACTTATATACTTAATGGCGGGGCGTTGAAGAGTGTTGCCAAGCAAAGAGGCCTTGGGGTGCAGGTTCATAGTTCCTCAAAGGTGGAACCACAGGCAGATAGGATAATGAAGGCGGCGATTGGCATGCTTGCCTTTATTGGTCAGTGCATTGAGTATAGGAGTTGGGCCGTCATGTTGCAGCTGTACAGGACGTTGGTTAGGCCACTTTTGGAATACTAAGTTTAATTCTGTTCTCCTTGCTACAAGAAAGATGTTGTTACACTTGAAAGGGTGCAGGAAAGATTTACAGGATGTTGCTGGAGCAGGCCAGTTTGAGCTATAAGGAGAGGCTAAATAGGCTGTGGCTATTTTCCCTGGAGAGTCAAAGGCTGAGGGGTGATCTTGTAGACCTTGTAAAATCATGAGAGGCATGGGTAGGGTAAATAGACAAGATCTTTTTCCTTGTTGAGGGGAGGGGTTCAGAGTTACAGGACATTGGCTTAAGGTGAGAGGAAAAGATTTAAAAGGGACTTGCAGGGCAATACTTTCATGTAGACAATCTTGCGTGTATCACATGAGTTGCCAGAGGAAATGGTGAAGGCTGGTAAAATTAAAACAGTTAGAATGCATCTGACTGGGTTCATGAACAAGAAGAGCTTAGAGGAGTATCGGCCAAATGGGACTAGATTAGGTTAGGATATCTGGTTGGCATGGAGAGAAGGGTCTGTTTCTGTGCTGTACAACTGTATGACTCGATGACTTGAAAAGCAATTCAAGCCTCCATTCATCTTGGTTTTGATGTATGCAATATTTTAAGCCTTTCAATTAATGTCCTTTCGAGAAGTGTGAGCAGTTGTAAATTGTTTTCTTCTCTCAAGGCATATACAGTATACAATCTGATTGAAGATTTGTAGCTTGGGTATCCGTTGTTGTGGTTCTGCTCGCCGAGCTGGAAGTTTTTGCTGCAAACGTTTCGTTCCCTGGCTAGGGAACATCATCAGTGCTGTTGGAGCCTCGTGTGAAGCGCTGCTTTGATGTTTCTTCCGGTATTTATATTGGTTTGTTCTTGCCGCTTCCGGGTGTCAGTTTCAGCTGCAGTGATTTGTATGTGGGGTCCAGGTCGATGTGTCTGTTGATGGATGTTCTTGCCGCTTCCGGGTGTCAGTTTCAGCTGTAGTGGTTTGTATATGGTGTCCAGGTCAATGTGTCTGTTGATGGAGTTTGGGGATGAATGCCATGCTTCTAGGAATTCTCTGGCTGTTCTCTGTCTGGCTTGTCCTATGATAGTGGTGTTTTCCCAGTCAAATTCATGTTGCTGGTTGTCTGAGTGTATGGCTACTAGAGATAGCTGGTCGTGTCTTTTTGTGGCTAGCTGATGTTCATGGATGCGGATTGTTAGCTGTCTTCCTGTTTGTCCTATATAGTGTTTTGTGCAGTCCTTGCATGGTATTTTGTAAACTACGTTAGTTTGGCTCATGCTGGGTATTGGGTCCTTTGTTCTAGTGAGTTGTTGTCTGAGTGTGGATGTTGGCTTGTGTACGCTCAGACAACAACTCACTAGAACAAAGGACCCAATACCCAGCATGAGCCAAACTAACGTAGTTTACAAAATACCATGCAAGGACTGCACAAAACACTATATAGGACAAACAGGAAGACAGCTAACAATCCGCATCCATGAACATCAGCTAGCCACAAAAAGACACGACCAGCTATCTCTAGTAGCCATACACTCAGACAACCAGCAACATGAATTTGACTGGGAAAACACCACTATCATAGGACAAGCCAGACAGAGAACAGCCAGAGAATTCCTAGAAGCATGGCATTCATCCCCAAACTCCATCAACAGACACATTGACCTGGACACCATATACAAACCACTACAGCTGAAACTGACACCCGGAAGCGGCAAGAACATCCATCAACAGACACATCGACCTGGACCCCACATACAAATCACTGTAGCTGAAACTGACACCCGGAAGCGGCAAGAACAAACCAATATAAATACCGGAAGAAACATCAAAGCAGCGCTTCACACGAGACTCCAACAGCACTGATGATGTTCCCTAGCCAGGGAACGAAACGTTTGCAGCAAAAACTTCCAGCTCGGCGAGCAGAACCACAACATATACAGTATACACGCAAGTTATTTTTGATATACATTGTGTTATGCTTTTGATTTAAATTGGAAGACTAAAGGTTCATCTTGTGACGTGGGAATGTCACATAAAAAGATTGCCCCTCACTGATTAAAACTCCATTCACTGATACTTAAGCTGTGTAGAAGTGTGGGTATAGTTGTTCAATGCATTCATCTTAATGCAAGGTTGTGCACCCTACACTGGAAAATATTTATGGATGCACATTTTAGGTTGAAAATGTTTGAATGAATATATATTGACTAAAATTTACTCACATAACTTACAAAAAATAAGATTCAGCCTTGAAGTATGACAATGAACAGTTGCTATGGTGTGTAGCTGTGCATACATGTGAACACCTTCAAAACACTTGGATTTAATTGCATCGCTGCTGAAAATTGTTACTGCTTTATTCAGTTTCAATTAGAGATTCACAGCCTCGTTTCAAATCAAGAGCAAAACAAAAAAAGATGTTTCAGTGTCTTTAACATCCAAAAATGACCTGGGGTGATTTATAGGAGTGGTGGCAAATAAAATGTGACACTTCCCCAGCAAAACATAGTGAAGGCTGAAGATCAGACATAAAAACAAAACATGTGGGAACACTAGGCTCCCTTGGGGGTATCAGTGTAAGGGAAACAGAGTTAATGGGTAAAATCTTCCACTCTGGTAACAAACCTGAAGATAGAGAGGGCACGTAATTAGGCAGGAAGGAGGTCCACCTTTGTCGGAAAAAGTTTTGGGGGATCTCCTTTCTTGCCTGTGCTGGAATTGAAATGTTAACTCTTTAATAATCACCACTACTGGGTATAATGCCATTGCTGCTTGAATTAATCCCACATCAGGTGGACCTTTCTCTCCCACAGTGTTGTGCTGCAATTAAAACTGGGTGGTGAGTTGTCACCCCTTGGGGGCAAGACATAGAGTTCCTCCAAAAGTCCTCAGTGCCCAGTTGAGAAGCAGGACATCAGGAAAGAGATGCAGTGAGAGCCTTGTCTTCCCTGAACTGCCCTTGCTGACGATTTCCTGCACCCCACCTATCCTGCACTACTTACCTGACTAAGAAAGGCAAGTATCCTATATGCCTTATTAACAACCTTATCTACCTGTCCTGCTGCCTTCAAGAATCTACGGACATGCACACCAAGGTTCCTCTGATCTGCTATACATTCCAGAGTACTACTGTTCAATGTGTATTCCCAAAATGCATCACCTTATACTTTTCAACTGATCATATCTCTAAAGATGTGCAGGTTAGGTGGATTGGCCAAGCTAAATTTCCCATAGTGTCTGGGGATGTACAGGCTAGATGGATTGGCCACAGTAAATGTGGAGTTATGGAGATAGGGTGGCGTCTATAAGACTTGGTGCAAACCTGATAAGCTGAATGGCTTCTTCCCATACTGTAGGGATTCTATGTTGAATCTGTCTTATACTCATTAGCCTGTGGCACTGAGAGTGCAACCTTTGAGGTCCTGCTTTTCAATCTCCCGAAATTATTGTTGTAGGACCTCAATCCTTTTTCTACACATGTCATTGGTCCCAATGTGAGCCACAATATCTGAACCGTTTGCTCTCCCCCTTTAGAATGCATTGTAGATGTTCAGGGACATCTCTGACCCTGGCCCCAGGGAAGTAATGCACCATCTTGGAGTCATTGTCATTGGCTGCAGAAACACCAGCCTGTATTCTTCACTATTGAGCCTCCTGCCGCTTTTGTTCTCCCTCTCTTTCTCCTCCCACCTTCTATAGCTGGGCTCAGGGTGTGCTCCCAAGACAAGCTGTTCTTATCACTATTTTCTAACACAGAAAATCTGTTCTTGAGTGTACTACACCTTGGAGGTTTCCTGACTACCTCCCTGCCATGTCTCCTTAATGTAGTTTTAAAGTGGACAAAAGCAACATACTCATGACCTACCTATTGGCAAACAGTTTTGCATTGATGTGACTTACATCAGCTTTTTTTGAATACTAGTGGGATTTCTGTTGGGATGTAATGCTGACTGTAATCCGTGCCTTGCTCATTAGACTGTTATTAGCAATCCCCATGTAGCTGCTTACTCCAGGATTGCTCCACTCCATCTGGCTCCCCTTCAAATCAGAATAGACTCCAGACCTAACACACACAGTTTGCTTCCCTGTGATACTGACTTGCTGCATACTCTTCCCAGACTGGATTGCTCTATGAATGGCACTGCTGAACACAACAGTCTCTGATTGGTCATTAGCAGTTGGAAGATGAGAACCTGACCCCTGGAGTCTTGATTCTATTGAAGTCCTGGTAAAACGTAGAAGTTAGGAGCAGGAGGAGGCCATTACAGGGTGATTACAGGGGCACGAGAGAGGGACTGATGAAACTTGACTAAAAACCAGAGCCTAGTGGGGAAGATGGTAGAGCAACAGTGGCAGGAGTTTCTGGGTGTAATTGAGGACACAGTCTAGAGGTACATCCCAAAGAAAAAAAAGATTACCCAGTGGGAGGAATTAGCCAACCATGGCTGACGAAAAAACTCAGAAAATGTATCACAGAAAAAGCGAGAGCCAATAAAGGGGCCAAGAGCACTGGAAAATCAGAAGATTAGGAAAACTACAAAAACAAACAGAGAAATAAGAAAGGAGAGGATCAAATATGAAGGTAAGTTAGCCAGTAACATTAGAAATGATAGTAAAAGTTTATTTCAATACATAAGAAACAAATGAGAGGCAAAAGTAGGCTGCTCCAAATTGATGCTGGAAGGCTAGTGATGGGAGATAAGGAAATAGCTGAAGAACTTAATAAGTACTTTGTGTCAGTCTTCACAGTGGAAGATGTGAGTAATATCCCAACAATTAAGGAGAGTCAAGGGGCAGAGCTGAGTATGGTGGCCACTAAAAAGGAGAAAGTACTTGATAAGCTAAAAGGTCTAAAAATGATAAATCTCCTAACCTCAATGGGCTACATCCTAGAGTTCTGAGAGAGGTGGCTGAAGAAATAGTGGAGGCGTTGGTTGTAATCTTTCAAAAATCACTGGAGTCAGGGAAAGTCCCTGATTGGAAAATCACTGTTGTAACCCCCTTGTTTAAGAAGGGATCAAGACAAATGATGGAAAATTATAGGCCGATTAGCCTAACTTCAGCTGTAGGTAAAATTCTAGAATCCATTGTTAAGGATGATATTTCTAAATTCTTAGAAGTGCAGGGTAGAATTAGAACAAGTCAGCACAGATTTAGTAAGGGAGGGTCATGCCTGACAAACCTGTTAAAATTCTTTGAAGAGGTAACAAGTAGGTTAGGCCAGGGAAACCCAGTGCATGTTATCTATCTAGACTTCCAAAAGGCCTTTGATAAGGTACCTCACGGGAGGCTGCTGAGTAAGGTGAGGGCCCATGGTGTTTGAGGTGAGTTACTGGCATGGATTGAGGATTGGCTGTCTGACAGAAGGGGGGCAGCTAGTGACAAGTGGTGTCCCGCAGGGTTCAGTGTTGGGGCCCCATCTGTTCACTTTTTATATAAATGATCTGGATAAAGAGACTAGGAGCATTCTGGCAAGGTTTGCCAATGGTACGAAGTCAGCTGGAGATGCAGGTAGTTCTGAGGAAGTTGGGAGGCTGCAGAAAGATTTAGACAGTTTAGGAGAATGGTCCAAGATATGGCTGATGAAATTCAATATGAGCAAATGCGAGGTCTTGCATTTTGGAAAAAAGAACACAGGCAAGGGCTATTTTCTAAACAGTGAGAAAATTCATAAAGCCAAAGTACAAAGGGATCTGGGAGTGCTAGTACAGGATTCTCTAAAGGTTGACTTGCAGGTTGAGTCCGTAATTAAGAAAGCAAATGTAATGTTGTCATTTATTTCAAGACAGTTGGAAGGTAAGAGAGTTGCTAAGACTTTATGAAGCTCTGGTTAGACCCTATTTAGAATACTGTGTTGTTTTGGACCCCACACCTCAGGAAGGACATACTGGCACTGGAGCGTGTTTAGCGGAGATTCACACAGATGATCCCTGGAATGGTAAGACTAACATACTATATACAGCTGAGGATCCTGAGATTGTATTCATTAGCGTTCAGAAGGTTGAGGGGAGATCTAATAGAAACTTCAAAGATAATGCATGGCTTAGAAAGGGTGGATGTTGGGAAGTTGTTTCCATCAGGTGGGAATACTAAGACTTGTGGGCACAGCCTTAGAATTAGAGGGGGTCAGTTTAGAACGGAAATGAGGAGACATTCCTTCAGCCAGAGTGGTGGGCCTGTGGAATTCACTGCCATGGAGCACAGTGCAGGCCGGGATAATAACTGTCTTCAAGGCAGAGATTGATAAATTCTGAATCTCGCAAGAAATTAAGGGATACAGGGAGAGTGCGAGTAAGTGGAGTTGTAATGCCCATCAGCCATGATTGAATGGCAGAGTGGACTCCATGGTCCATTTCTTATGGTTTTATGGTCTTAATCCTGCTTTCTTCTTATAACCGTTGATCCCATTCACCCCAAGTGCTATGTCCAGCTGCCTCTTGAATACATTCAATGTTTTGGAATCAACTACTTCTTGTGGTAAGGAATTCCACAGGCTTACCACTCTTTAGGTGAAGAAATGTCTCCTCATCTCCATCCTAAATGATCCAATCCAATTCCTCAGACCGTATTCCCTGGTTCTGAGCGCAGTCACCGTTGGGAACATCCTTCCTGCATCTACCCTGTCTAGTCCTGTGAGAATTTTGTAAGTCTCTATGAGATGCCCCCTCCTTCATTTGAACACTAGTGAAAACAATCTCAGTCAATCTTTCCTCATATGTCAGTCCAGCCACCCTAGAAGCAGCCTGGTAAACCTTTACTACACTCCCTCGAGAGCAAGAGCAAGACCACGGTATTCTAGGTGTGGCCTCACCAAGGCCCTGTGTAATTGCAACAACACATCCCTGCACCTGGACTTGCAATGAAGGCCAACTGACCATTTGCCTTCTTTACTGACTGCGTGTTCACCTTCAGCAACTGGTGAACAAGGACACCCAGGTCCCACTGCACATGCCCCTTTCCAATCTACAGCTATTCAGGTAGTAATCTGCCTTCTTATTGTTGCTTCCAAAGTGAATAATCTCATATTTATCCAAATTATACTGGATCTGCCATACTCACCCAACCTGTCCAGATCATGCTGAAGGATTTCTGCATCTTCATCACTGTTCACCCTCCCACCCAACTTGGTATCACCTACAAATTTTGAGATATTACATCTTATTCCCTCATCTAAATCATTAATATATATTGTGAATAGCTGGGGTCCCAGCACCGATCCCTGTGGCACCCCACTACTTACTGCCTGACAATTTGTTTCCTCTCTACCAACCAGTTTTCTCTCCATCTCAATGCACTTCCTCCAATCACATATGCTTTAATCTTGCACATTAATCTCTTATATGGGGCTTTGTCAAACATTTTCTGAAATTCCAAATATACCACATTGACTGGCTCTCCCTTGTCAACTCTACTAGTTACATATTCATAGAATTCCAACAAATTTGTTAAGCATGATTTCCCCTTCATATGTGTCCATGCTTGACTCTGTTTGATCCTGCCACTGTTTTCTAAATGCTCCACTATAATGTCTTTGGTAATGGATTCAAGAATTTTCCCCACTACCAATGTTAGACTTACTGATCTATAATTCCCTGGTTTCTTTCTATCTCTCTTTTTGAATATTGGAGTAACATTCGCTACCCTCCAATCTGCAGAGACTGTTCTGTAGAATCCTGGAAGATGGCCACCAACACATTCTCTACTTCTAGAGCCACTCCCTTAAGTATTCTGGGATGTAGAGTATCAAGGCTTGAGAAATTATCCACTTTTAATCCCATCAACTTTCCCAGCATCGTTTCTCTACTAATATTGATCTCCCTGAGTTATCCATTTCACTGAATCTTGCATTCGCCAACATTTCTGGTATCTGATTTGTGTCATCTTTTGTGAAGACAGAACCAAAGTATGTATTCAGTTGCTCAGCCATTTTCTCATCCCCGATTATACATTCCCCTGTTTCTGCCTGTAGGGGACCTTTATCAATCTCTTTCTCTTCACGTCCCTGTGAAAACTCTTAGTGTCAGTCTTTATGTTCCCTGCAAGCTTCCTTTCGTACTTGGTATTTCTGAACTCTATCCATGTGTACTCTGAGTATTAATTTTTCTCTTTAATCAGCAATGCCACTTCACCACCTATTCTTTTTTGCTTGATGGTGGGAGCTTGTCATTGACCTATGGTTTGGTAGAGCTTCCTGAAATGTAGCAATGCAGGTCTCACATAGGCTCACAGCTAAGAGGTGAAACACAGAATGTCTCAACTTGATATTTCAGGCTGGGAATTCTTTGTCACAATGAAAGTTGCTGTTTTCAGTCAGGCTGGGAAAACCAGAGGAGAGTTCAAAAAGGTGTGTCTGCGACACGGTGAGATAACCCACCCTAAATGACAAAATATGTGATTGTGATTGTGCAAATAAACAAGCAATGATTATTGAGAAACAGGAGATCAGAAATGCGTCGAAAGGGTGTGAAATCATGATGGCAGAACTACCAGCAACAACTGGGAAAGGGAAAGAGAAGAGAGAGAAAGACTAAGAAATGAGCAATGTGACAGACAGACACTGAGTGTTTATGCAATTCAGCATGGGTAGACAGGAAGATAGTGAGTTACTCAGCACAGACGGACAGGGAAGATATTAGCACATGACGTCAGTGAGGTAATGATTTACTCCACACTGGCAGGCAGTGAGAGTAAAAGTGACAGCACAGAGTAAATACTCGACACAGACACACTGAAACAGTATACAACTCGATACAGGCAGACAGTGGATTAGCATCCGAGGAGCAGGAGAGTCGACATTTCAAACATAAGCTCTTCATCACGAAAGTGGTTATGCCCAAGGGGGCTGAGAGATAAATGGAGGTGTTTGAGGCTGGGGGGAGGATAGCTGGGAATGCGATAGATAGATGAATGTGGGGGAGAAGTTGATAGGTGGGGAGGAAGATGGCCAGGTAGGACAGTTCAAGAGGGTGGTACTGAGTTGGAGGGTTTGATCTAAGGTGAGGTGGGAAGAGGGGAGATGAGGAAACCGGAGGAATTAACATTGATCCCATGTGGTTGGAGGGTCCCAAGGCAGAAGATGAGACATTCTTCGTTCAGGCGTCAGATAGCTTGGATTTGGCATTGAAGGAGGCCCAAGACTTGCATGTCCTTGGTGGAGTGGAAGGGGGAGTTGCAATGGTCGGTCACAGGGTGGTGGGGTTGTTTAGTGTATGTATCCCGCAGCTGTTCTCTGAAATGTTCCGCACGTTGGCATCCTGTGTTTCCAGTGTAGAAGAGACTAGGCAAAAGTGAGGACTGCAGATGCTGGAAATCAAAGTCTAGATTAGAATGGTGCTGGAAAAACACAGCATCCAAGGAGCAGGTGCTTCAACCCCAGGGCATTAATGTGGACTTCACCAGTTTCCTCATTTCCCCTCCCCTCACCTTACCCCAGTTCCAACCTTCCAGCTCAGCACTATCCTCATGACCAGTCCTACCTGCCTATCTTCCTTCCCACCTATCCACTCCATCCTCCGCTCTGACCTATCACCTTCATCCCCACCCCCATTCACTTATTGTACTCTTTGCTACCTTCTCCCCAGCCCCAGCCCCTCTCCACCCCAGAGACTCCCTGCCTCCATTCCTGATGAAGAGCTTTTGCCTGAAACATCAATTTTCCTGCTCCACGGATGCTGCTTGACCTACTGTGCTTTTCCAGCACCACTATGATCTAGATAGTGTAGAAGGGACCACACCGAGAGCAATTGAAACAGTCGATGGGGTGTCTGGGTGTGCAGGGATATCTCTGCTGAATGTGGAAGGATCCTTTTGGGGCTTTGGTTGGAGGTGAGGGGGAAGATGTGGGTGCTGGTTTTACACCTCTTCTGGTGGCAGGGGAAGGTGCCGAGAGTAGAGGGTGTGTTGATGAGGGTCGTAGATCTAATGAGGGAATCACAGAAGGACTGGTGTCTGCGGAAAGCTGATGGTGGGGTCTGACTGTAGGTGGCTGGAATAGTGGAGGAGGATGCATTATATCTGGAGATTGGTGGGGTAGAAGATGGGACCCAGGAGGTTTCTACCTTTGTTGTGACTGGAGGGTTCAAGGGCAGAGGTGTGGGAAGTGGAGGAGATATGCTGGAGGGCATTGTTAACCAAGGGGTAGGGGAAATTGTGGTCCTTGAAGTAGGAAACCATCGGGGATGTTCTGGAGTGAAATTGGTCCTTCTGGGAGCAGATATGGCAAAGACGGAGAAATTGGGAGTAAGGGATAACAGTTTTAAGGGTGGGAGGAGGTGTAGCCCAGGTGGCTGTGAGAGTCAATGGGTTTGAACTGTCAGATAGCATCTCCTGGATACACGGACCAATCAAACCCACCGCCCTGTGGCCTCGTTAGGTCCAAGCCCCCAACCAATCCACCCTACCAACCCAGCAGACTTGTGGAATGTTTCAGAAAATATTTATCCTGATGAAGAGCTTATGCTTGAAATGTCGACTCTCCTGCTCCTCGGATGCTGCCTGACGTGCTGTGCTTTTCCAGCACTAGACCATTTGACTCTGATCTCCAACATCTACAGTCCTCACTTTCTCCTAATTAAGTGATACAGCCAGTCAGACAGGATGAGTAATTTGTCACAGGCAAACAGTGAGAGAGATTAGATTAAATTCTCTACACTGTGGAAACAGGCCAGTTCGCCCAAAATGCCCGCACTGACCCTCCAAAGAGTAACCCAATCAGAAACATTCCCCATTATGTACCCCTGACTAATGCACATAACACTATGGGCAATTTAGCACAGCCAATTCACCTGACCAGCACATTTTTGAATTGTGGTCAGAAACCAGAGCGCCCGGAGGGAACCCACACAAACATAGGGAGAATGTGTAAACTCCACACACAGTCACCCGAGGCTGGAATTGAATCTGGGTCACTGGCACTGTGAGGCTAACCACTGAGGCACCATGCCACCCTAGAGTGAGTGATTTAACAGAGGCAGTCAACATGAGCAACTTAACAAAGGCAGACAGTCAGTGTGACCAATTAACAGAAGCAGATAGTGAGACAGTGAGGCCACAGTAAAATCAGAAACCGTACAATTTGGCATGAGTGACAATGGGAATGACACTGAAGATAAATAGAAATACGGGCCTAAAATAAGGCATTGGCATGTGGTTTGGAAAACACATGGAATACCACTTGTCCATGACAATCAAACATTTCAAACCAGCTTATAACCAAGCAAGTACATTTTAACATCAGAACAGAAAAGTTCACATTGCATTATCCCAGTTTTCATTCCCTCAGCATAATCTCTCTTCCTGTTCCCACTAAATTATCTCAGCGCCCGCTCTTACCCCATTACCCCAGTTCTCAAATCCACAATACAATCCCAGTTCTAATTCCCACTATATTTTCCCAGCTCCCATTCTCAATGCATTATTTCAGATCAAATTCCTTTTACATTATCCTAGATCCCATTCCACTACAGTACTCCAATTCACATTCTCATGCTATTATCCCAGCTCCAATTTGCATTTCATAACCCCAGTTCATAATCTCACAGAATTATCCCAGCTCAATTCCCACTGCACTGTAACAGTTCTGATTCCCACTGCATTATCCCAGTTCTAATTCCCAAAGCATTATCCTAGTTTTCAGTCACAGCGTATTATCCCAGCTCCTAATTCTACTGCATTTTTCCAGCTCCAGTTTAAACTTCATTACCCCAGTTCTCATTCCTGTTACATTATCCCAGCTCTCACTGCATTATCTCAGTTGTCATTCCCACTACATTACTGCAGTTACCAATCCCACTATATTATCCCAGCTCCCATTCTCACTGTATTATCTCAACTCCAATTCCCACAGTTGAATCCCAGTTCTCATTCCCATATTATCCCAGCTCCTTTTCCTAGTTCATTACCTCAGTTCTCATTCCTACATCATCTTCCTAGTTCCAATTCCCACTGTGTCTTCCCATTCGCACTACATTATCCCAGCTCCAATTCCCACTGCATCATCTCAGTTCTCATACCCACTTCATCTTCCTAGTTCCAATTTCCACTGCATTTCCCAGTTACAATTCTCATTGTATTATCCCAGTTCCCTCTCCCACTGCATTATTCCAGTTCTCACCTCACTGCATCATTCTCAGTTCCCATTCCCACACTATTCTCTCAGTTACCAATCCCACAACATTATCCCAGCTTCCATTCTCACTGTATTATTCCAGCTCGAATTCCCATTGCATTATCCCAGTTCTCATTCCCACTATACTGTCCCAGTTCTCATTCCCACTACATTATCCCGGTTTTGATTCCCACAACATTATCCCAGCTCCCATTTGCATTGTATTTTCCAAGTTTTAATTTCCACTAAATTTTCACAGCTCCCATTCTCATTATATTATCCTCATTCTCATTTGCACTGCAATAGATCGGCTCCAATTCCTGTTGCACTATCCCAATTCCAATTATGTTATTCGAGTTTTCATTTCCAATAGATTATCCCAGCTACCAAATTCACTACAATATACAAGCCCTCATTCCAGTTGTATAATCGCAGATTTCATTCCCACTACATTTTCCCAGCAACCATTCCCATTGGATTATCCTAGTTCTCATTCTCATTGTATTATCCCAGTTAGATTAGATTACTTACAGTGTGGAAACAGGCCCTTCGGCCCAACAAGTCCACACCGACCCGCCGAAGCGTAACCCACCCATACCCCTACATTTACCCCCTACCTAACACTACAGGCAATTTAGCATGGCCAATTCACCTGACCCGCACATCTTTGGAATGTGGGAGGAAACCGGAGCACCCGGAGGAAACCCACGCAGACACGGGGAGAACGTGCAAACTCCACACAGTCAGTCACCTGAGGTGGGAACTGAACCCAGGTCTCTGGCACTGTGAGGCAGCAGTGCTAACCACTGTGCCACCGTGCCACCCAGTTCTTAATGCCATGACATTTTCCAAGCTCCCTCTCTCACTGCATCAACCCAGATTTAATTCCCACTGCAGTATCTCAATTCCTATTCACATTACATTGTCCCAGCTCCAATACGCACTACATTATCCCAGTTCTCATTCCCACTGCATTTTCATAGTTCTCATTTCCACAGAATAATCCCAGTTCCCCTCCCCACAGTATTATCCCAGTTCCCATTCTCACTGCATTATCTCAGTTCTAATTCCCACACTATATTATTCCAGTTCCCAATCCCACTTACTATCTAATTCCCAGTCCCTGCATTGTCTCAGTTCACATGTTACCATTCTCAGTTACCATTCTCACTACCTTATCCTAGATCCCATTTCTGTTATATTTTCTCAGTTTTCATTCCTGCAATATTTTCCCAGCTCCCATTCCCACTGGAATATCATCATTCTCATTCCCACTGTATACCCAGCTCCCATTCCCATTTTATTATTTTTAGCTCACTTTTCCACTATATTGTCCCAGATCTCACTCTGAGTGCTTTAAAACCTATGCCATTCTGCTGCTTTATCCTCCTGCTGGTGTGTGTGAAATTTGTAAATTGTATCTGTCCACACATCTCGAGATTTTGAGCACATTGAGCAAATCAGTCTCAAACTTTTGTTTTCCACTGAAAACAACATTGACTTCTCCAATCTATCCACATAATGACAATTCCTCATGCCTAGAAGCTTGGGAATCTTCTCTACTCTCTCTCTCTCTCTCTCTCTCATGCTTTCACATTCTTCCGAAAGTTTGATTCCCAAAGTTTAAAAAACATTTCAGTTGAGGTTGAACCAAGGTTCTATCACAAGTTTAATATGACCTCCTTGCTATTATTCTCTGTGGTTCTATTCATAAAGACTAAGATTCTATAAAGTTTATTGCCTATTCTCTCAACCTGTCCTGCTACCTTCAATTATTTTTGAAGATATTATGGTCTCAGTTGAGATCAGAAACTTTTTATTCACTGTAAATGATTTCAAAACCTCAACAATTACCAGAAAAATAAATCCACAAGACATAATGATTTTTAAAAATAATGATTTCACCAAACAAAAGGCAAACAAAACAAGAACTAAAGATAGCTACTTAAGACGGAGTTTACCAATTATTCTGGCAGTCCACCAGGATATATACCATCAACTCCAGTCACAAAGTCCCTCAGCACCTTGTCTTCCTCACAAAAAAAATTCAGTTTCCATTTTTCCAAGGTTAATACAATGCTCAACTGGCGGCAGTGCACAACCAAACCAAGCTCTACAGATGAAGTCTTCACCAAAAACAGTACACATCAGCACAACAACCCCAATCTCTGTTTGTGTTAGTCTGAGTGCTGTATGTCCATGAATGTTACCTTTAAGTAACAGAAACTGCTGCAGCAACTGCATAGTTCTGTGTCCTCAGGTTTTGAATCTAGCCTCCGCCTTCTTCAGCCTGCTTGTGTTGTGTTTCGAGAATCATTATCTGAGCTCAGGTACATTTATGTCACTTTCACATTGTTCAACCAGTTCCCATCTCCCAGACGATTTGCCTTCCTATTTCAGGTTTAGAATTATTCTTCTTAAAAACTGAGAGTTCTGTGTCCTATCTTGATTTCTTTTTTTTTCATTTTATGCTTTTCCCACTGTCCCACGCAATATGTTCTGCAGTGGTTCAACAAGGGAAGCTCACCAACACCATCTCCAGGACAATTAGTGATGGGCAATAAATGTTAGTCCAACCAGTGACACTCACAGCCGATTAATGAATGCAACATATAAAGCTTTGAAATCGCATATTCCATCATAAGAGACATAGGATCCCTCTGCTCCTGTTTTCACTTTAGGATTTCTGTCATAATTCTGTATTGTCTATCATCTTGCTTCTCACCAAAATGAAATATTTCACCCCTCTCTTCATTAATTTTCATCTGCCACTCGTCCGCCAATTTCAACAATATATGTCCTTTTGAAGCTCCACATTCTCCTGCACATTGTTCGCGATACTTCTCAGTTTGTATCATCTGCAGATGTTGAAAAGGTGCTGTGTATATGAAGCCCCAGGTCATTAAGAAATGTCAGGAAGGACAAGAGGCCCAACAATGAGCACTGTGGATTCTCACTACAAAGCTTTCTACCAGTCTGAAAAAACAACCATTAGTCAAATAGCTTACATTTGTATTGAACATGGAAATCTTGACTGTCAGCCAACACAAAATCCATATTACTTCCCATCCCTGTTATTCCATGACCTTTTCTAGCTTTTCTGGCCATTCCTTTATATGGCAGGTAATGCCTTTTGGAAGTCCATATGCGCCACATCATCTGCCTCTGTTACTTCTTCAAAAGACTCCAACAAGTTAACTAAAACACAGTTTGCACTTAAAAAAAACTGTGCTGGTTTTCCTTAAATTCAATCAAGTGGCTATTAACTTTGTTTGGAATCGTTGTCAGTAGAGGTTTTCTCACGATTAAGATTAAGCTGAATCGATTGTAGTTGCTGGGGGTCTTGGATCACAGAATGTATCCAAGTAGCTCTTTTTGGCTTCAGTCAAATGTCGTTAAGAGAAGACTTGACAATGACAATTTGCTTAAATGTGAACATTTATTGAATAATAAAAAAAGCTGAAAAAGAAAGGAACATTTATTAAGTAAATAAAAATAATGAAAAGGAGAGGAAACAAAAAGTAAGTTTCTTGCCTTTTTGCCCGTTGGGATTCCTCAGTCAACGGCTGGTCTAGAAACTGAGGTTGCTCCTGGCACCATATGCAATCCCAGTACAAGGTGAACTCCAGCGACTTGGAATGAAACCCTCTCTCTTATACAGTATAACAACTAAACACTTACAGAAAAACACATTGATTGTGCACGTACAAGAATGTTTACAGGACTCATTCAAAGTCATGCAGCTGTCGAATATCATCATCAATTTTAACCCTTTAGCCCATCCAAAGCACTGGGCTTGTCCTTACATTCCCTTTAGAGTAAGGTTGTAGTGTTATAATTCCTCTGTCTCCTGGCACCATCTAACTCTAAGGAAGACTGAAAGATTATGCCAGTTACTCTGCAAATTCCAAACTCATATCCCTCCATATCCTTGATTGCATCTCATCTGGTCTGGTTCCTAAACAACTTTCACTATAGATAGCCAATCCACTACCTCCCCCATATCAACTTTAAACCCTTCAACTGCCTGATTGTCTCTTCGTTCATGACATGGGTAGCATCTTACTGCTTGATAAATGCATATGTAAGTAATTTGTTTAATGCCTCAGCCATACCTCTGCCTCTGTGTGCAATTCCCCATTTTGTTTCCTGATCTACATCACTCTTCTTTTTAATCACCTTTTCTGATTTATTTACCTGTAATGGACTTTTGGGATTTCTGTTAATGTTAGCTGCCAATCATTTTGCATACGCTCTCTCTCTCTCTTTGCTTATCTCCTTTCTTTCTATTTCTTCCTTTCTGAATTCTCTATATTTATGCTTGTTGAAAGGTGATCAGATTTGGATATATCAACATTGAGATTGACCTTCCCATAACTAATTATTCTTAGTTGGGATTGTCCCTTGTTCTTGTATTACAACAACCTGTACTTTAAGTTATGATGATCAATGTGTCTTAAATATTCCCTCATCACCTGATCTGCTTCGGCTATCTCAATCCCAAGAGCCAGGTCTGACAATGCCTCCTTTCATATTGGATTGGAACACACTGCTGTAGAAAATTCTTCCAAACACTCCTTAGGAGCTCTTGCCCCTCTTTTTCCAGACTATGTCTGCACGTTGGTTAGGCAAATTTGGAATACTGCATCCGGTTCTGGTCTCCCTCCTATAGGAAGGATGTTGTGAAACTTGAAAGGGCTCAGAAAAGATGTCCAAGGATGTTGCCAGGGTTGGAGGGTTTCATCTACAGGAGTGGCTAAATAGGGAGAAGCTGTTTTACCTGGAGAGTTGGAGGCTGACGGGTGACCTTATAAAGGTTTATAAAATCATAGGGGGCATGGATAGGATAATAGACAAGGTGAGGAAGGTCAAACTTGGAGGGCATAGATGAGAAGGGAAAGATTTAAGAGAGACCTAAGGGGCAACTTTTTCACACTGAGGGTGGTGTGTGTATGGAAGTGATGGAGGCTGATACAATTACATTTGAAAGGCATCTGGATGGGTTTATGAATATGAAGGGTTCAGAGGGATATGGGCCAAATACTGGCAAATGGGACTAGATTTATTTCGGATTTCTGGTCGGCATGGATGCATTAGACCAAAGGGTCTGTTTCCATGCTGTTTCCATCTCTATGGCTCTATGACTCTAATTAGAGCTCCCTCTCATAAATACTCAATATTTGCTTCACTTTGTAATAAGACCATAAGACATAGGAGTGGAAGTAAGGCCATTCGGCCCATCGAGTCCACTCCACCATTCAATCATGGCTGATGGGCATTTCAACTCCACTTACCAGCATTCTCCCCGTAGCCCTTAATTCCTCGAGACAACAAGAATCTATCAATCTCGGCCTTGAAGACATTTAGCCATCCCGGCCTCCACTGCACTCCATGGCAATGAATTCCACAGGCCCACCACCCTCTGGCTGAAGAAATGTCTCCGCATTTCTGTTCTGAATTGATCCCCTCTAATTCTAAGGCTGTGTCCACAGGTCCTAGTCTCCTCGCAAACATGTCCCTGCAAACATTCCCTTTCTGTCTTTCTTAATAGTTGACAGCCTCTAGACAACATCAAGCATGTAGCTGTTATCTTTGTTCCTTAGCCCTACCTTAATAACACTGTCTTGACCCCTCTGGCTTATCCTATCTCTTTAGCATTGCAATCATCTCCTTAACCAACACTGCCAGCCTTCCTTCTTTTCCTCCATTCCTATCTTTCCTGAAAACCTGGTATTCAGTCCTGCTTTTCTTTGAGACAAATGTCTGTATTAGCCACAACATTTTATTCTGGATCTGATTGTGATATCCAAACCTACTTTCTTACACTGCACCCATACTCTGAACTTGTGGGCCTAGATTGCTATGCCACAGCCTTCAGAATTGTGCAGTGTATCTTTAACCCAGCCGAATTATCTCAGTGTAGAATCAATGGGGGAGAACAAGCCATGCACTCTTTTAACAGCATTAATACCATTCTGGTATGCGAAGAGTTTAACCATTCTGAAGCCAGTTTGGAAAACGATGCGAAGAAGGTATAAGTATAAGGCAAGTGGTGTAGTGACGGGTAAGTGGGTAAAGTGGTAGGGTGAGTTATGACAGAGTCAGTTTGGGTGGAGTTTGAGAAGGGCATGGAGGAGAGTCTTGGTGATTCAAGGGAGTCAGTATTTTTACTCGTATAAGAACTTTTGCAGGTTTTAATCTCTCTAACCTTTCCAGGTACTGAACCCAGTAGGTGAGTCAGAACACTTGAAAGCATCAGACTGTAACCCAGAGCAGGAAGCACTACAAATATTCCACCCCCAGTGGTGGCGGAGTCCCAAGTACAACACTACAAAACACAAAGCCAAGGATTTGAATCATCTGCAGCCAAAGAACTGTGTAGATTATTTGTCTCAGCATCCTTCTGAGTCCCCAGCATTCAATCAATATACAAAATATATCATCGCTCCAGTGCGGAAACGGGTCATTCATCCCAACAAGTCCACACCAACTCTCCAAAGATCATCCCGCCCAGACTCACCCCCTTACCCTATTCCTATAACCCTGTATTTCCCATGGTTATTCCACCAATTTTACACATCCCTGGACACTACAGGCAATTTAGCATGGTCAATCCACCTAACCTACACATTTTTGGACTGACGGAGGAAACTCAAGCAGACACAAGGAGAATGTGCAAACTACACACAGACAGTCGCCTGAGGGTGGAATTGAGACTGGGTCCCTGGTGCTGTGAGGTAGTAATGCTAACCAATGAACACCATGAGGTCATGACATCAAGAAATGGTTGGAGGCTCTCAATACTGCAAAGGCTATAGGCCTTGTCAACATTGCAACAATAGCTCTAAAGATTTGTACTCATGAATTTGCCACACCAAGCTGTGCCAATACAGGTACAACACTGGCATCTGTTGAGCAATGTGGAAAATTGCCCAGATATGTCCTGTACACAAAAAGAGCAAATTCAATCCATCCCATTAATAATTTCCAGATTTTTTTTTACTGAATTCAAATCCCATCATCTTTCACAGTGGGATTTGAATCTGGATCCCCAGAACATTATCTGGGTGTCTGGTTTGACAGTTAGATTAATAATACCGCAAGGCCTTCACAGTGAAGCACACAGTGAGTTAGGCACCAAGCGAGCCAATATCCTCCAGGTTTCTTCCAAAGCCTAAGCCTAATTTGAATGAGTTATTCATTAAGTGAGTTTGGTCTGGTGGAAGTTAAAGCGCAAAAGAGAAGCTTGATTCAGTAAGGTAGTTGGCATATTTGTGATCTAACGAGCAATTTCCTGTCAACCATATTTGGTTGATGTCGACAAAACAGACATTCAGGGTTCGAGGCATGACCTCCTGAACATGTTTATATCTTCCCAAGGTCAGCCTCATAAGATGGAAATGATCAGCTCACTTATTACATCAGTGTCCTAAATAATCCTTTCCATTTTGTTCATATCACAACTAACTCTGCATTCTATTTATATTCTAACTACCCCTTCAACCCAAATCAAACAATTAGTCTATTTTTGTGCCTTGCGATCACTTATCCAATTAATAACCAAGTTAACCATCTACCCTTGCACGTCCATACTTCATACTTCATACTTCATATGCTCCTCCAACCATCGACGATGCCCTCCGCCGCATCTCCTCCACTTCCCGCTCCTCCGCCCTTGAGCCCCGCTCCTCCAACCGCCACCAAGACAGAACCCCACTGGTTCTCACCTACCACCCCACCAACCTCCGTATACAACGTATCATCCGCCGTCATTTCTGCCACCTCCAAACGGACCCCACCACCAGCGATATATTTCCCTCCCCTCCCCTATCAGCGTTCCGCAAAGACCACTCACTTCGTGACTCCCTCGTCAGGTCCACACCCCCCACCAACCCAACCTCCACTCCCGGCACCTTTCCCTGCAACCGCAGGAAATGTAAAACTTGCGTCCACACCTCCTCCCTCACTTCCCTCCAAGGCCCCAAGGGATCCTTCCATATCCACCACAAGTTCACCTTTACCTCCACACACATCATCTATTGCATCCGCTGCACCCGATGTGGCCTCCTCTACATTGGGGAGACGGGCCGCTTCAGAGAACACCTCAGGGACTCCCAGACCAACCAACCTAACCACCCCGTGGCTCAACACTTTAACTCTCCCTCCCAATCCACCGAGGACATGCAGGTCCTTGGACTCCTCCACCGGCAAAACATAACAACACGACGGTTGGAGGAAGAGCGCCTCATCTTCCGTCTGGGAACCCTCCAACCACAAGGGATGAACTCATATTTCTCCAGTTTCCTCATTTCCCCTCCCCCCACCTTGTCTCAGTCGGTTCCCTCAACTCAGCACCGCCCTCCTAACCTGCAATCTTCTTCCTAACCTCTCCGCCCCCACCCCACTCCGGCCTATCACCCTCACCTTGACCTCCTTCCACCGATCACATCTCCATCGCCCCTCCCCCAAGTCCCTCCTCCCTACCTTTTATCTTAGCCTGCCTGGCACCCTCTCCTCATTCCTGATGAAGGGCTTATGCCCGAAACGTCGAATTTCCTATTCCTTGGATGCTGCCTGACCTGCTGTGCTTTAACCAGCAACACATTTTCAACTGTGATCTCCAGCATCTGCAGACCTCATTTTTTACCCTTATGTACATACTCCAACTGACTTTATACCTCGAGAACATTCCATTGTATCCTTTACCCTATTCTTCCTCTGTCTATGAGCTGTAGACTTATAAATTTAGATTTATAAATTAATGTCATATCAAATGTTGGAAACATTCCTTTCAGGTTACATGAATCACACATACAGTGCAGCAGACAATTCAACACAAAATATATCAGCCATATGCCTCAACTACTTCTTGAGTTGTGAGCTCTACACACTCCCTGACTAAAGAGATTGCAGCCAATTTCACCATTATAATGACCTATTTCCCTGACACATATTTATTGTCCTTGAGTTTAGTGTTCTCCAAGAAGTGAAAACGTTGTGTCAACATGTATCCTTCATTGTCACTGGGCCAATAATCTACAAGTATTTGAGACATGTGGCTGATATATTTTCAGAAGGAAACTGGACAGGCACTAACAATGAAAGAGAATATGAAGATAAATTGAAAGATTGAGATTAAAGGAAATTTGTGCGGATTATAAACATCAGTTCAGACTAGCTGTGTTGAATTGTCTACTGCACTGTATGTGTGGTTCAGGTAATCTGAAAAGAGTGGCATGGTGGCTCAGTGGTTATTACTGATGCCTCACAATGCCAGGGACCTGGGTTTGATTCCAGCCTTGGGCAACTGTCTGTGTGGAGTTTGCACATTCTCCCTGTGTCTGTGTCAGTTTCCTCTGGGAGCTCTGGTTTCCTCCCACAGTCCAAAGATGTGCAGGTCAGGTGAATTGACCATGCTAAATTGCTCATAGTGTTCAGGGATTTGTAGGTTAGGTGCAGTAGTCAGGGGAAATGTAGACTAATAGGGTAGGGGAATGGATTTGGTTGGGGTACTCTTCGGAGGATTGATATGGTCTTGTTTGGGCCAAGGGCACATTTCCATGCTGTAGGGATGCTGTTCTGTCATAGTCTCTGAACTGTTGAGTGTCTCAGCTCCACTTTCAAATTACTGTCGCATCTCTGCCAGTGCTCCTCTATCCTATTTATAAAATGGAGACCAGAACTGTACACACTGCTTTTAGTGTCCCTGATTAGAATCCTTAATATAACTGCACCACTTCAGAATTCTATTCACATAGAAATAAATTGCAGTAGGTGCTAGTGGTTTTATTTGCTCTGTTGACCTGCAACATTACCTTTGATGATTTGTTCACTGCACCCTGAGATGCCATTACTCTGCCACCCTGTTCAGATCCTTTATTTCCATGGTGTAAGCTTGTTTCTATTTTTTTTTGGAAGCAAAGGGCAGCAGCTCACATTTATCAAAGTTGAAGTTAATTTGCTATTTAAGTGCCTAGTTTAAAAGATATCCAACAATTTCTTGTATTGCATTGGCTTTCTTTTTCGGAGTCTTAGCTACACTCCTGAGTTTAGTATCTTCAACAAATCTCCTGTTTATTCATGCCTACATCCAATTCATGTAAGCTATGAATAACACTGTTTTTTGCTTCCTCCCAGCTGAAAATTTACCTTGGACCTCTGCACTCATCTCGTCAGTCACATACATGTCTAGTCAGGATAGTTACATGGCATACACTCTAATTGTTCTGGGCTGCATTCCTCAACCTTCTGAGAGCAATCATCAGTAAGAGGTTTGTGTCTCCCTTCTCTGAGCAGTGAAATAACTCCACAGAGGCCAGTTTCTATTCCCAGTGCACCATTTACTTACATATGCAGAGTCTTTGACACTGATCCAGCTCACTCATAGAGCAGTCCATCTTCCGTAGTTACACCGGCACCACTCCCCACCTCTTCCTCCGCTACATTGATGACTGCATTGGTGCTCCCGTGAGGAGGTTGAGCAATTCATCAACTTCACCAACACATTCTACCCTGACCTTAAATTTACCTGGACCATCTCTGACACTTTCCTCCCCTTTCTGGACTTCTCCATTTCCATTAATGACGATCGACTTGACACCGACATTTTTCACAAACCCACCGACTCCCACAGCTACCTGGATTACACCTCTTCCCACCCTACCTCTTGTAAAAATGCCATCCCGTATTCCCAATTCCTCCACCTCTGCCGTATCTGCTCTCAGGAGGACCAGTTCCACCACAAAACACACCAGATGGCCTCCTTCTTTAGAAACCGCAATTTCCCGTCCCATGTGCTTAAAGATGCCCTCCAACGCATCTCGTCCACATCCCACACCTCTGCCCTCAGACCCCACCCTTCCAACCATAACAAGGACAGAATCTTCCATGCTACCAACCTTCACATAAATCAAATCATCCGCTGACATTTCCGTCACCTCCAAACAGACCCCATCATCAGGGATATATTTCCCTCCCCACCCTTTTCCGCCTTCCACAAAGACCGTTCTCTCTGTGACTACCTGGTCAGGTCCATGCCCCTCTACAACCCACCCTCCCATCCTGGCACTTCCCCTGCCACCGCAGGAATTGCAAAACCTGCGCCCACACCTCCCCCCTCACTTCCATCCAAGGCCCAAAAGGAGCCTTTCACATCCATCAAAGTTTTACCTGCACATCCACCAATATCATTTATTGTATCCGTTGCTCCCAATGCAGTCTCCTCTACATTGGGGAACTGGACACCTCCTAGCAGAGTGCTTTAGGGAACATCTCTCGGACACTCGCACCAATCAACCACACCGTCCTGTGGCCCAACATTTCAACTCCCCCTCTCACTCTGCCGTGGACATGGAGGTCCTGGGCCTCTTTCATCGCCGCTCCCTCACCACCCGACGCCTGGAGGAAGAACACCTCATCTTCCACCTTGGAACACTTCAACCCCCGGGCATCAATGTGGACTTCAACAGTTTCCTCATTTCCCCTTCCCCCACCTCACCCCAGTTCCAAACTTCCAGCTCAGCACTGTCCACATGATTTGTCCTACCTGTCTATCTTCTTTTCCACCTATCCACTCCACCCTCCTCGTTGACCTATCACCTTCATCGCCTCCCCCACTCACTTATTGTACTCCATGCTACTTTCTCCCCACCCCCACCCTCCTCTCATTTATCTCTCCATCTGCCTCTATTTCTGATGAAGGACTTTTGCCCGGAACATCGATTTCACTGGTCCTCGGATGCTGCCTGAACTGCAGTGCTTTTCCAGCACCACTAATCCAGCTCGCTCAGAGCCAGCTGTAAGTGAACTGGATTTCTGACCCCTCTGTTTTTATCTGTCATCTAGGGCTCTCTGATCAGACCAGATTAACAGCCCCAAACAGGGAATCCATATTCTCTGAGGACCACGTGGCTGAACTTATTACAATCACTAAAAGCAGCCGTCCAGTATCTCAGATTCTAGGTATGGAGTTTGGCTTCACCTGGGATAATAGCATCATGGTGGCCATTCTGGGCACAACAATATAAACCCTTTACTGTTTGCACACTGGCTGCATATCGTGAGTAAGAGTGTGTATGCGTGTGTGTATGAGAGAGGAGAGTGAGAGAGAGAGAGAAAGAGAAAGGGAATGTCCACAAGTATGTAAGTCTGTCAATTATTCTATAATTATGATGGGGAATATTGGAGCAGGCTACACGTGGTGAGAATATTCATGTGGGAAAAGGCACCATGTGTTGGTGGGCCACATAACCTGTTCCTGTGCTGTACTGTTCTTTGTTCATAGTTCTGCATGTGTGTACATGCATGTGTGCACATGCCTGTGTGTATAGGAGTGTACGTTTGAAAGTGAATGTGTGTGTGAGTGTACATATGTATCAATGAGAGTGCGGGTGCATGTGAGTGTATCTATGGTTGTGGGGTGTGTGTGATGGGGGAAGTAATTGAGCAGGATGTACAGGATGAGTGTGTGTGTGTGTGTGTGTGTGTGTGTGTGTGTGTGTGTGTGTGTGTGTGTGTGTGTGTGTGTGTGTGTAAGTCTGTGTAAAAGTTTGTGTCTGTCTAACTGTGCCTAACAATGTGTTTGAGTGAATGAGTGGAAGTGTTTGAGAGTGAAAGTTTGTGGGTGTATGAAATACATGTGTGATATGTGCTTGTTTGTGTATGAGCGTACATGATTATGCCCATAGTGTAGTGTGTGGACATGTATGCTTATGCATATACTGACTGTGTATATATAAGAGCATAAAACCATAAGACATAGGAGTGGAAGTAAGGCCATTCAGGCCATCGAGCCCACTCCGCCATTTAATCATGGCTGATGAGCATTTCAACCCCACTTACCCGCACTCTCCCTGTATCCCTTAATTCCTTGTGAGATTAAGAATTTATCAATCTCTGCCTTGAAGACAGTTAATGTCCTCCATGGCAGTGAATTCCACAGGCCCACCACTCTCTGGCTGAAGAAATGTCTCCTCATTTCCATTCTAAATTGCCCCCCTCTAATTCTAAGGCTGTGTCCACGGGTCCTAGTCTCCCTGCCTGATGGAAACAACGTTCCAGCTTCTACCCTTTCAAGCTATGTATTACCTTGTAAGTTTCTATTACCTCTCCCTCAACTTTCTAAACTTGAATGAATACGATCCCAGGATCCTCAGTCGTTAATCATGTGTTAGGTCTACCATTCCAGGGATCAACCATGTGAATCTCCGCTGGACATGCTCCAGTGCCAGTATATCTTTCCTGAGGTATGGGGCCCAAAGTTGGACATAGTATTTGAAATGAGGCCTAACTAGAGCTTTATAAAGTCTCAGAAGCATGTCACTGCGTTTATATCCCAATTCTCTTGAGATAAGTGACAACATTACATTTACTTTCTTAATCACAGACTCAACCCGCAAATCAACCTCCACAGAATCCTGGACTAGCACTGCCAGATTCCTTTGCACTTTAGCTTTATGAATTTGCTCACCTTTTAGAAAATAGTCTGTGCCTGTGTTCTTTTTTCAAAGTGCAAGACCTAGCATTTGCTCACGTTAAATTTCATCAGCCATTCCTGGACCACTCTCTTAAACTATCTAAATCTTTCTACAGCCTCCCCACCTCCTCAGTACTACCTGCCTGTCCACTTAACTTTGTATCATTACTAAACTTCACCAGTCTCTTCATCCAGATCATTAATATATAAGTGAACAGCTGCAGCCCCAACACTGAACCCTGCGGGATAATACTTGTCACGGGCTGCCATTCCGAAAAAGAACCTTTTACCACAATGCTCTGTCTTCTGTCTAGTGGTGCTAGAAGAGCAAAGCAGTTCAGGCAGCATCCGAGGAGTTAGACAGCCAATCCTCAATCCACACCAGTAGCTCACCTTGAATAGCATGAGCCCTCACCTTACTCAGCAGCCTCCCATGCGGCACATTATCAAAGGCCTTTTGGAAGTCTAAATAGATAACATCCACTGGGTTCCCCCAGTCTATCCTACTTGTTACCTTTTCAAAGAATTGTAACAGGTTTGTCAGGCAGAGCCTCCCCATACTAAACCCGTGATAACTTGTTCTAATCTGACCCTGCACTTTCAAAAATTTAGAAATCTCATCCTTAACGATGGATTCTAAAATTTTACCTACAACCCAGGTTAGGCTAATTGGCCTATAATTTTCCATCTTTTGCTTAACCCTTTCTTGAACAAGAGGGTTACAACAGGGATTTTCCAATCATCTGGGACTTTTCCTGGCTCCAGTGACTTTCGAAAGATCACAACCAATGCCTCCGCTATTTCCTCAGCCACTTCCCTCAGAACTCTAGGATGTAGCCCGTTGGGGCCTGGAGATTGATCAATTTTTAGACCTTTTAGCTGTTCTAGCACTTTCTCTTTTATAATAGCTATGATACCCAACTCTGCCCTTTGACTCTCCTTAATTGTTGGAACATTACTCATGTACTTATTAAGTTCTTCAACTATTTCCTTATCTACCATCAGTAGCCTTCCAGCATCAATTTGGAATGGCCCAATATCTATTTTTGCCTCTCGTTTTGATTCTTATGTATTGAAAGAAACTATTACTATCATTTCTAATATTACTAGCTAGCCTATCTTCATATTTGATCCTTTCCTTCCTTACTCCTATCTATGTTACCCTCTGTTTGTTTTTGTAGTCTTCCTGATTTTCTGGTTTCCCAGTGCTCTTGGCCACGTTATAGGCTCTCTCTTTTTCTTTGATGCACGTCCTGACTTCTTTTGACAGCCATGGCTGTCTAACTCACCCCCGGATAATCCTTCTTTTCTTTGGGATGAACCTCCATACTGTGTCCTTGATTACACCCAGAAACTCCTGCCATTGGTGCTGTACTGTCTTCCCCTGTCGATTTTCGTCAGCTCCTCTCCCATGCACCTGTAATTACCTTTATTTAACTCTGCCATATTATGATTGCTGTCTCCTAAGTGTTCCCTTACTTTAAGATCTTTTAAAAAGCCTGGCTCATTGCATAGCACTAAGTCCAGAATAGCCTGTTCCTTTGTGGGCTCCATCACAAGCTGTTCCAAAAAGTCATCCAGTAAGCATTCCATTAACTCCTTTTCTTTGGATCCACTGGCCACCTTATTCACCCAGTCCACCTGCATATTGAAGTCCCCCATGATCACTGTGACTTTGCCTTTCTGACATGCCCTATCTATTTCCCAGTATATCTTGCATCCCCGGTCATGACCAGTGTTAGGAGATCTGTACATAACTCCCATTATGGGTTTTTTTTGCCTTGTGGTTCCTCAACTCCACCCACACAGACTCCACATCATCTGACGCTATGCCATTCAGTGCCATAGATTTAATTTCATTCTTAACTAACAAGGCAACCTCACCCCCTCTGCCCACCTCCCTGTCTTTTCAATAAGTTGCAAACCCTTGGATGTTTAACTGCCAGTCCTGAACCCCTGCAATCACATCTCTGTGATGCCTACCACATCATAATCATTTACGATAATTTGTGCCATTAATTCCTCTGCTTTGTTACGAATAATACAAGCATTCAGGTAAAGTGCCTTAATGTTAACTTTCTTCTCATTATTAGAGATATTAGAAATCATAAGATGTCCTAATGCATTCCTAGTCTGCCTCGAGCTTAAACCCACCTGCAGACATGCTATCCTGCTGCTTATCTTTCCATTAAACTCCATACTCCCTGTCGCTTTTGCTTTCCCTTCCACCCGACTCCAAAGTTTAATGTCCTACTGACCATCCTAGTTATCCTTTTCACCAGCACACTGGTTCCACATTGGTTCAGGTGGAGACCATCCCAATGATACAAATCCCCATGGTTCCAAAACTGATGCCAATGTCCCATGAAATGGAATCCCTCTTTCCCACACCAATCCTTTAGCCACATGTTTGCTTCCTTAATTTTCTTATCCTAATGCCAATTAGCACGTGGTTCGGTTAGTAATCCAGAGATTATGACACTTGAGGACCTGTTCTACAATTTCCTTCCTAGTGCTTGATAATCCCCAAACAGGTCCTCCACCCTAGCTTTGCCTATGTTATTAGTCTCAATGTGGACCACAAAAACTGGATCCTCCCACACACGGTCCAATATCCTTTCAAATCGGTCGGAGATGTCCTGCACCCTGGCACCAGGAAGGCAAATCACCTTGCGAGACTCCCGATCCAGCTTGTATAGGATACCATCTGACCCCCAATTATAGAATCCCTTATAACAACTACTTGTCTTTTTGCTCCCCCCTTTTGAATGGCCTTCTGCATTCTGTCCACAGTGCTTTCCCTCACCTGTATAGGGAACAAGAATCTCACACCTGCTGGACAAGGTCAAGGGCTGAGGGTCCTCCACTCCTGAACTTAGAATCCCCCTACCTGCTTCACTTACAGTCACACCCTGTTGTCCCTGATCATTAACTGAGTTTGAATTACTTAATCTATCGGGTGTGACTGCCTCCTGAAACAAAGTGTCCAGGTAACTCTCCCCCTCCCGGATGTGCCACAGTGTTTGAAGCTCAGATTCTAGATCATCAACTCTGATCCAGAGTTCTCCCAGCAACCAACACTTGCTGCAGATGTGTTCACTGCTGTACACAATGGGATCAGCCAGCTCCCACATCATACAGCTACAGCACATCACCTGTCCCGCCAGATCTACTTATTTAATTAACTTTTACAATTTATGTATTAGATAATTTCTAGTACTCTCTGCAATGGTCTTATTCAATTAGCCAATGAAATGTTTAATCAATCACACGATACATAAGAAATATAAATTGGAAAGCCTTACCTTAACAACACACAAGAGTCCTTCTTGGTTAGAGCTCCTGCACTTCCTGCTGCTTAAACAGAAATAGAGGGCTCTGCTAGTCGAGGTATGTTATTTTGAAACCTTAAAGTGGGGATTCATCTTCCCTGTAGGCCCCCTGATCGATGCTCCTGCTCTTACTGCTACGAACCTGTGGATTCTTATTTAGATTAGAGAAGGAGGGTGGGAGGAAGGCCCTACTGTGTAGGACCTGGAGCTTAGAACATACCTACTTAAATAGCAATCACTTGCCTTCCAACAGCGTCCCTGCTCCACCCTCACTTCTGCCCAGCTCCTGCCACTCTCTGTTGTGAAAAAGGAGCACATGTGTCAGGATGAATGTATGTGAGAATTGAGAATGTAGATAGTGATCCTCGAACAGTGGTAGCCAATTAATTTCTCCTGCAATTTTTTAAAATTAATATTAATTACTATAAGGTTCTAATTCTTATTAGGCCCTTACTTCCCTGGAAATGCTCCTTATAACATTTGTTGTAGATCGGGTATAAAATATTTGCTTAACATCATTTTAATCTAATGATATCCTTGATTCCTCCAGTTAGCCATGATTTCAGCACCCCTTCTATGAAGTTTTTATTCTTTAAGGGAATTTAGACAATAATTTAGAATAATGAAATATTTATGTAAATGTTCAATGTTGGTTATCTTCAATATATTTTAAATCTAATTTTTCAATCGCCTCTGCAAATTTACCTTCCATTCCTCTGAAATTATCTTGTTTAAAATTAGGACACTTGATTATTTCTCAAATGTACAACACCACAACCCTAAATGTAGCCCTATCACACATTTAATTCTGAAAATCCCTTTTATTGTGCTTAGTCTCCCCCAGTGGATCTGTCCCTCTGAGAACAATACTCAAACCTGCCTCATCACACAGTACTTGTGCTAAGGTAGTCCTAGGTTTCTTGTTCCCAGATAGTTCTACAATGTTTTGGGCCAGAAAACTGTCTTAAAAGCATTCTATATAGTCATCCTCCTAGTAATTTTTATTAAGTTGGCTCCTCTGATTTTCTGTCTGGAGATTAAATATTCCACAATTATTGAATTTCACTTGTTACCTGTTCTTCTAACTTCCATCTGACGCAAGGTGAATACTGTTAGGACTCTTACTCCACTGATATTTTTTTCCGACTTTTGTTATTTCTTGTCTTTCTCTGACCAGTCCTTCATTGAGTGTCTACAAATACATTATGATTCCACATGGGATACCCCCAAATATTTATGTGCCTGGGTGAGGAAGCATGAATTGGTTCCCTCTCTTTATTTAATCCATCTATTAATTAGTCACAACAGGGGTATTTTTAAAATAAGACTCTTTCCTAAACGAAGACATTTTCCCAATCCAAGTGCGTTTATGCTTCAAAAGTATTTTATGCAATTCACTCTCTGCGTCTGTGAAGAGTAGATTGTGGAGTTTTATGGCCATTATGTTGTGTGATATTGGTAATTCTGGCATTGATAGTCAGCAGTTGATTTGTAGATTCTTGGCTCTGCAAATTAGCTGACAGATTTTTATCCTGTTTCCTTTTCAGTCGTGCTTTCAAAGACTTGCCTGTTTTGCTTAGGTATCTAATAGCTGTCCTCCAACTGTAAATTTCACAGCACACTCGCCCATGCTACCTCACTACCACACAGAGACTAGGGTTTGGAATTGTTTTTTTTAACCTTTTACTTGTATATTCCTGGGAGGTTATAATACAAAGATATTCAGAATTTAGGTCATGATCTACAGGAGATGATATTTTATGAAGAGTGGGAAGTCAGATTCTCATCATTGCTGTTTGATTTTTTTTGAAACTCTACAGGTGTGATATTCAATGGATTCCAACAGGGACTTACCAGATAGTGACTGAGCTTACATCTGCATTCATCTAGTGACTGCCTATCCTCTTAAAAAAGAAGACATAAGGCAGAATTAAAAGTGCACTATGTACATTTGCATTTCAGGGTTCAAATCCACTGTCATGACAATTTGCCAGGCTGTGGTTTTCCGATACCCATTTCAGATAATAAGCCAAGGGTTTCTTTGCCTGCTGTGAAGTGCCATCTCTGATGCTTGTTGAGTTTTCCTTTTGTTTTGAAAAGTGCTCAATTGGTCACTCTATCTTAGATCTCAGTGCCAGAGACCCAGGTTTAATTCCACCATGGGTTTCCTCTGCCTGTTCCAGTTTCTTCCCGCAGTCCAAAGTTATGCGGATTAGGTGGATCGGCCATGCTAAATTGCCCATAGAGTTCAAGGATATGCAGGTTAGGCAGATTAGCCGTGGGAAATGCAGAGTTAGAGGGACAGGGTGGGGGCTTGGATCTGGTCTGGATCTGGATTTGATCGGCCAAATGGCCTGCTTCCACACTATAGGAATTCTATGATTCTACGATTCAGCTCTGACGGAGGACAGCTCCTACCCTAATGTCAATGGCTAATTAATTAGAGTTCAGAGCTGCCAGTACTGATTCACTTATTTGAATGGCTTCAGCTTTTCCAAGCTTTCTGACGTTGGTCCACGTTAACTTTGCCTTTAGGGAACATATCCGGGACACCCGAACCAATCAACCACACAGCCCTGTGGCCCAACATTTCAACTCCCTCTCCCACTCTGCTGAGGACATAGAGGTCCTGGGCCTCTTTCACCGCTGCTCCCTCACCACCCAACACCTGGAGGAAGAGTGCCACATCTTCCACTTCGGCACACTTTAACCCCAGGGCATCAATGTGGACTTCAACAGTTTCCTCATTTCCCCTTCCCCCAACTCACCCTAGTTTCAAACTTCCAGCTCAGCACCTAACGAGGAGGCAGCTAACGTGCTGACAGTACCAACACATTCCAAAGAACCACATGACCTCTCATTTTGTTCTGGGAATTGGTAATTGTACTCCTGCTTCTATCTTTGGATCCCTGGGCAGTGCTATTTCTTGACCCAAAACGTGATCTAGACAGCTCACTCATGCCATGTAAAACTCACTCTTTGTGATATTGACCACTAGGTTAGCTGATTGTACTTTCCTGAAGAGGGCTTTCAACTGCCCCTAGTACACTTCACTGGTGCACAAGCCTAACAATTCCACAAGAATCTGCAATGACTGTTGAAAAGTTAATAGGTAAAAACAATGACTGCAGATGCTGGAAACCAGATTTTGGATTAGTGGTGCTGGAAGAGCACAGCAGTTCAGGCAGCATCCGAGGAGCAGCAAAATCGACATTTCGGGCAAAAGCCCTTCATCAGGAATAAAGGCAGAGAACCTGAAGCATGGAGAGATAAGCTAGAAGAGGGTGGGGGTGGGGAGAAAGTAGCATGGAGTACAATCGGTGAGTGGGGGAGGGGATGAAGGTGATAAGTCAGGGAGGAGGGTGGAGTGGATAGGTGGAAAAGAAGATAGGCGGGTAGGCCAAGTCATAGGGACAGTGCTGAGCTGGAAGTTTGGAACTAGGGTGAGGTGGGGGAAGGGGAAATGAGGAAACTGTTGAAGTCCACATTGATGCCCTGGGGTTAAAGTGTTCCGAGGTGGAAGATGAGGCGTTCTTGCTCCAGGTGTCTGGTGGTGAGGGAGCAGCGGTGAAGGAGGCCCAGGACCTCCATGTCCTCGGCAGAGTGGAAGGGGAGTTGAAATGTTGGGCCACAGGGCGGTGTGGCTGATTGGTTCGGGTGTTCTGGAGATGTCCCCTAAAGCGCTCTACTAGGAGGTGTCCAGGCTCCCCAATGTAGAGGAGACCGTATCGGGAGCAACGGATACAATAAATGACATTTGTGGATGTGCAGGTAAAACTTTGATTGATGTGGAAGGCTCCTTTAGGGCCTTGGATAGAGGTGAGGGAAGAGGTGTGGGCAGGGGAAGGTGCCAGGATGGGAGGGTGGGCTGTAGGGGGACGTGAAACTGACCAGGTAGTCACGGAGGGAACGGTCTTTGCAAAAGCGGTAAGGGGTGGGGATGAAAATATATCCCTGGTGGTGGGGTCATTTTGGAGGTGGCGGAAATGTCAGCAAATGATTTGGTTTATGCGAAGGTTGGTCGGGTGGAAGGTGATCACCAGGGGCATTCTGTCCTTGTTACGGTTGGAGGGGTGGGGTCTGAGGGTGGAGGTTCGGGATGTGGACGAGATGCGTTGGAGGGCATCTTTAAGCACGTGGGAAGGGAAATTATGGTTTCTAAAGAAGGAGGCCATCTGGTGTGTTCTGTGGTGGAACTGGTCCTCCTGAGAGCAGATACGGCAGAGGCGGAGGAATTGGGAATACGAGATGGCATATTTGCAAGAGGTAGGGTGGGAAGAGGTGTAATCCAGGTAGCTGTGGGAATCAGTGGGTTTGTAAAAATTGGCAGTGTCCAGTTGGTCATTATTAATGGAGATGGAGAGGTCCAGAAAGGGGAGGGAGATGTCAGAGATGGTCCAGGTAAATTTAAGATCAGGGTGGTGAAGTTGATGAATTGCTCAACCTCCTCGTGGGAGCATGAGGTGGCGCCAATGCAGTCATCAATGTAGCGGAGGAAGAGCTGGGGCGTGGTGCCGTTGTAATTACGGAAGATCGACTGTTCTATGTAGCCAACAAAGAGACAGGCATAGCTGAGGCCCATATATGTGCCCATGGCTACCCCTTTGGTCTGGAGGAAGTGGGAGGATTCGAAGGAGAAATTGTTAAGGGTGAGGACCAGTTCAGCCAAATGAATGAGAGTGTCGGTGGAAAGGTACTGTTGGGGATGTCGGGAGAGGAAAAAATGGAGGGCTTGGAGGCCCTGGTCATGGCGGATGGAGGTGTAGAGGGCTTGGATATCCATGGTGAAGATGAGGCGTTAGGGGCCTGGGAAACGGAAGTCTTGGAGGAGGTGGAGGGCGTGGGTGGTGTCTTGAACGTATGTGGGGAGTTCTTGGACTAAGGGGGATAGGCCAGTGTCAAAGTAGGTAGAGATGAGTTCAGTGGGACAGGAGCATGCTGAGACAATGGGTTGGCCAGGGTGGTCAGGCTTGTGGATCATGAGATGAGCCAACTCCTACTCAATAGTTCAGCTAGAAGATTACAGTGATATTTGGGTAAAATAGTTTGCCTTGCAAAGACTCTGAAGGTTTTCTGGATACAATTAGATAAGACTGCTACAATCTGGTCAATCAGCTTCTAAAATGTAGCCAAGTATTTTGGTGTCCAAATACTCTCATTGGTAGAAACCTTCCAGAGTTACAGTGGTGGAAATGGAAACTGCCAGCAGGTCTATCTTGTTAGTGAAGACCCAAACACCACACAGGCACACACCACAAATGTAAATATTTAGAAGCACACAGTAAAAATACAATCACATTAATCTCAACCATGATGTGAAGGAGCTGTTGGACTGGGGTGGACAAAGTTAAAACTCACACAACACCAGGTTATTGTCCAACAGGTTTAATTGGAAGCACTTACTTTCAGAAATGTGCTTGATGAAGGAGCAGCATTCTGAAAGCTAGTGCTGCCAAATAAACCTGTTGGACTATAAGCTGGTATTCTGTGATTTTTAAATTAATCTCAACAGCATTCTTCACAGTTCTGAAACATTGGAAAGTCCCTTCTTCATCTCACATATGTATTTTAATGACTTGTTATAGATTCTGATAGCCTCTTCCTTGATTCATCAACATGAGCTTAGATTTTCTCAGCTTCACATAATGAGATAGGGTTTTAGCCAAACACTTCTGATCTGAAACTTTTCAAATCAACTCCTTCTACTGAGCTAACTTCTTTCTTAACAGTTCCAACAACCTCTCTTTCTCAGGAGCCACAGTTTTACACAGCCAGATGCAGTCAAGACTTATACAGACTGCCTCAACTCTAAGTAATGTCGATATTTTTTTCAAACTATTAGTATTTCCACAAAGGAAAAGAAAAAAAATCAATAAAACCAACGAACTGCGGATGCTGAAGAGCTGAAACAAACAAATCAGAGACTGCTGGAGAAATTTAGCAGGTCTGGCAGCATCCCTGAGGAGAAAATAATATTAACATTTTGAGTCCAGTGACAATTCTTCAGGAAAAAAGTCAATAGCTGACCTTCTAAACTGAAAACCTAATGTACAGTTATATACAATGCTCATAAATTCCCAAAGTGAAGAAATTCCCTTTAGCCTCTAAGAATATCTCTCTCAGTTGTTTTAAAAGAATAAATCACTATGGCTACAGAATTATGTACACATTAACTGTTACACAACTTCAGGTGCACTAGTTCAAAGTTTTAATAAATCTAAAATAAGTATTATTATAACACGTATAGATCACATCTTACCTGATACTGTTTATTTTAATATATGGCTTTGAGCATGGATGAATGCATCACACTGTGAGCCTAACTGATTAACTTAAATTTGTTTCCACTGTAACTTTGTCCAGATAATCTAATAAGTGATTTCCAATAGCAGAATCACATGCAATTGTGGAAATACTTATTCTGAGACTTGCAAGCACTGGCTGGTTAAATGAGTGTTTGGTTGTTCATGTGGACACTGGCATGAGGGTATTGTTTTGCATCTTATAAATGATGCTTCAACAGGACTAATGCATCATTTCTTATATCCAGTTTTACAATCTGACAGAAAGACATGAGAGTTAATTAGTTCTTGTTTGTGAGATACGTAGAGGTTGTAGGAGGAATCAGTCACACAATAATTGTTTAATAAGGGTTTTACTGTGGATACATGAAATCTGAACAAATACAGACAATGTTAAAGAAACCCAGCAGGTCTGGCAGTATATAATGTTCTGAGCCCAGTATAATTCATTTAGATTAGATTAGATTCCCTACAGTATGGAGACAGGCCCTTCAGCCCAACAAGTCCACACTGACCCTCCGAAGAGTAACCCACCCCACCCCTACATTTACCCCTGACTAATGCACCTAACACGATGGACAATTTAGCATAGGTAAAAACAAGGACTGCAGATGCTGGAAACCAGAGTCTAGATTAGAGTGGTGCTGAAAAAGCACCACAGGTCAGGCAGCATCCGAGGAGCAGGAAAATCGATGTTTCGGGCAAAAGCCCTTCATCAGGAATAGAGGCAGGGTGCCTGCAGAGTGGAGAGATAAATGAGAGGGGGGGTGGGGGGTGGGGGTGGGGAGAAAGTAGCATAGAGTGCAATAGGGGTGGGAATGGAGGTGATAGGTCAGAGTCTTGTAGGGAGAGGAGGAAAACGTCTTCAAGGCATAGCCAATTCACCTAACCTGCACACCTTTGCATTGTGGGAGGAATCCCATGCGGACATGGGGAGAATGTGCAAACTCCACACAGACAGTCACCCAAGGCTGGAATCAAACCCAGAACCCAGTGTTAGGTGACGGGGTAAATGTAGGGGAATGGGTCTGGGTGGGTTGCTCTTCGGAGGGTCAGTGTACACTTGTTGGGCTGAAGGGCCTGTTTCCACACTGTAAGCAATCTAATCACCTAATCTAAAAACCCTAGGTTGCTGTGAGACAGCAGTGGTAAGCACTGAGCCACTGTATCGCCCCTTCTTCAGAACCAGCTTCTTCAGAATGGTCCTCAACTTTGTATTCTGAGGGTCATACTGAATTCAAGATTTTAACTCTGCTTCTCTGTCCACAGATGCTACAAGACCTGCTAAGTTTCTCTACACTTAGCTCTCCAAACATTCAATTTGCTTTATTTAAAGCAAGGTTGTTGGGGTAAACCAAGAAATGTTACACCAATTGATTTGAGGTATAATATGATAAGTTGAATGATAAATAAAACATGATTCTTAATTTCATTTGTCCTGTAATATTCATATTTTGCTGGATCTTAAATCTTTTACTTGATCAATGATTGTTCGGAATATGTTTCTTAAAAATGCATGTTAACATACAAAATACAAGGCAGCTAATTTTTAGCTGAAAATTAAAAGATGCAATAAGCTGTCCTGTAAACTGTTACTCTCACTTTGTGAAATCACCAGCTGAAGCATCAGTAGTTTGGGCAGAGGCCAGAAATATTTGTTTAAAAGAAACAGAAGGAATGTGTGACCTACAAAGTGACTACAGATGTACACGAGGGCAATTTAACACAATCATGTTGACTTTTGGTTAATAGGACTCCCCGAGATAAGGGACATGGTCGTCATCACATAGACAACGACCAAATAAGGTAAACAAGGGTAGAGAAGGGCAGCTTAAATGAAGACAAAAACATTCAGCACACACCTTTGGGAGTAGAAGCAGATTGACCAGAGAGGTCTTCAATCAGCAGAACATCATGGAGAAACGTGCACCACAGTCAGTCATACAGCAAGAACCATTGACCAAGTGATGACGCAGTGTACCTCATCCTCTATTAAGTATCGTGACTTTGTTCTTGCTGTGTTCAACTTGACCAATGTATCTTACTCATCTATTCCCTTACCCTTTTGGTCCTTGATCATTGAATAAGAGATTAAACTTACAAAACCGCTTTGTGCATTGAAGTATGATATTTTAGATAAAATGTGTTTTTTGTCTTGTCCCATGGCCTGTGGGCGTCAACGGCCAGGCCAACACTTGCTGCCCATTCCCAAACTGCCCTTGAACTAAATGGTTTACTGTGTTATCTCAAGGGACAGTTGAGAGTTGCCCATATTGCTGTGGATCTGGAGTCACATGTGGGCCGGGCCAAGTAAGAATGGCAGATTTCCTTCCCTAAAGGCCATGTGTGAATCAGACAGGCTTGGACAAACACCAATGGTAGTTATCATGATCACCATTATTGTACAATTCATAATTATTATTTAAATTTAAATTTCACCAGCTGCTGTGGAGGAATTGAAACCATGTCCTGAAAGTTTCCGCAATGAAAATCTAAACTCATTTCTCGTATACTTTCCTGATATGTCAGTAGATTTTCTTCAGCTTTCTGAGAGCCGAATCTTAAATCAAAATGAATGCGTTCAATAATCATATTCACATTTTTGTGTGCAATAGAAATATTGATTCTTGCTCATGAACTCTGAAAATCTGCTGTACTTCAAATCCAAAAACACATGGTGACTCAGTGGCTAGCACTGCTGCCTCACGGCGCCAGGGACCGGGGTTCAATCCCAGCCTTGGGCGATTGTCTGTATTGAGTTTACACTTTCTCCACCTAACGATTAGATTAGATTACTTACAGTGTGGAAACAGGCCCTTCGGCCCAACAAGTCTACACCGACCCGCCGAAGCGCAACCCACCCATACCCCCACACTTACCCCTTACCTAACACTACGGGCAATTTAGCATGGCCAATTCACCTGACCCGCACATCTTTGGACTGTGGGAGGAAACCGGAGCACCCGGAGGAAACCCACGCAGACACGGGGAGAATGTGCAAACTCCACACAGTCAGTCGCCTGAGTTGGGAAATGAACCCGGGTCTCAGGCGCTGTGAGGCAGCAGTGCTAACCACTGTGCCACCGTGCCGCCCACTAACTAACCCGCTAACTGTGTGGGTTCCTTCCCACAGTCCAAAGGTGTGCAGATTAGGTGATTTGGCCATGCTTTATTGCCAATAGTGTTCAGAGATGTGTAGATTAGGTGCATTAGTTAGGGGTAAATATACGATAATAGGTTTGGGGAATGAGTCTGGGTGTGTTGCTCTTCAGAGGGTTGGCGTGGACATGTTTGGCCGAAGGTCCTATTCCACACTGTAGGGATTCTATGAACATGTTTAGAGCTTCTAAGTTTACCATCCACAGCTATCTTCCTGCATCTGAAACACACACACATTCACATACCTGAAGAAATCCACAGTCTTTTCCATTTCAAATAAAAAGACTGAGAATGCTGAAAACTCTTAACCTCTTTCCATCTCACAACAATTTTAACTGTTGCCTTCTCTTCTAAGCATTGTTCTTTCTCCTATTATGGCTCAAGTGTTGAACCCAGGGTTTTTTTTTATATAGAACCTGTTTGAAGCAGTTGAATGTATGAAAGCTTTGATGTTAACTTGGCAGCCTCAGGCAAAATATCACTTTCTAACTTTTCAGAGGTTTTTGTAGCAGTTTGACCCATCTCATTTCAGCAAGATTTTACTCCATTCCAGCTCCTCACTCCCCATGAGGATTTTCCTGGATGTAGCCATGTTGCATGATTTATTGTTTTCTCTGTCCAGATTCAGACAGCCGAGCACATCAGCCCCTGGAGTAAGGGAGCCAGAAGCATCATGGCAATATCACTACATTATTAATCCACAGGCCTCAACCCATGCTCTGGGGATGTGCACTCAAATTCTACCATGACACTTAGTGGAATTTAAACACAGTTAATAAATCTGGAATCAAAAATTGACGGTGGTCATACAATTATTGTTAAAGAGCCATCTAGTTCACGAACTCCCTTTCGGAAACAAAGTCTGCTACCCTTACCCAATCTGGCCCACACATTCCAGATGCACAGCAATGTGGTTGACTCCGAACTGCTTGAAATGGCTTTGTTAGTAAATTCAAAGACAACTAGGTATGTGCAACAAATGTTAACAATGCCTACGGTCATGGAAGATTAACATGAATAGAGCTTGTCACAACAGTCCTGCTAAATAGGATTAGAATATTTAAGTGGTTGTTTTTGACTGGTGCAGATGCAATGGGCTGAAGGGCCTTTCTCCGTGATGTAGATCTCTATGACAATGGATGAGAACCCTGAATTACTTACAGATGTACTGGATGATTAATTGCAGTGTGTACTTGTTTAAAAAGGGCCCATAATCCAAGTATGGCTCTGGGTCGATGTTCAGTAGCTGCATGTTGTGTTCCTAGAATGTCTCATCTGTAGGGTATCAGAAAAACAGAGACAGTTAAGAGGTCAACTACACTTCTCAACAGAAAACTAATCCCTTTGGATAATCCTGATTCATATTCTATGAAGTCCATTTGGTTGACCTCATTACAATCACTACAATGTATACCTCAGCCCATTGACACGTGGTCACCTTCCTCCACTAATACACACAGACAAGGGTTAAACTAGCTTTTAACCCCTGTTCTTGAGAATTCTTGAAAGACAAAGACACAAAACATGTCTCTCACTCAGACTGCTGTCTGTTTCTCACTTCATGTTCATAGTCGGAACTAACTCCCTAAGATCTAAGATTACATTTGCATTTAGGAACAATATACTACAGATGCTGGAATCTGTACTGAAAACAAAAAAATGCTTGAGACCACAGTGGGTCAGGCAGCATCCATAGAGAGAAAGCAAGCTAACGTTTTAAGTTGAGATGACTCTTCATCAGAGCTGACATGAATTGTGCAGGGGGACAGCATTTATGTCATACCTGGCAGGGGGTGGGAAGTGGGGAAAGATGGAGTGCTGGGGGAGAAAGGATGTTGACAACTCAGATTCACTTAATCTAAACTGTCAGCCTCAGGCTGTCAGGCTGAATGTTACTCTGGCTGCGTCATTCCTTTCTTTAAAATAAGCCATGTTGGAATTAATGTTTAATGTATCCATAGGTGATCAAAGGTTGTGACAACTGTGTGAGGTCCCCACCCAAAACAGACGTGGTTGACCCCAACCCCCCTCCACCCCACCCCCAAGTATATCCTCACCATCATGGAAGTAGGTATCTACTTTGCAGAGGCTGTTTCCTTGAGAATCATTTCTGTCAAAAACAGAGGGGGATGGAGTTGATGTTATTCTTCATATGGAATGATCTGTACATAGTAAACCAACTAGACTATGGATCAAATTCCAGAAAGTCATGGACAACATCAGCATGACCCAGTGGTAGTCTTCAGCGTATCACTCACCATTGCAGAGGTCAACAGAAGCACAGATCCTTAAAACAATAATCAGAGTTTACTGCCACTGGTTTCTTCCTGATTAGGATGAAACATTAGGTTTTCTTCTGTTCATCATCAGGGACTCACCCAATGAGTCCATCCGGTTTATTCTATCTGAATCAATTTGTGGGCACCAAGTGTGAGAGCCTCTGAAATTGAGGAGAAATCCATAGAACAGAGAAGGTTCAATGTTGACTGTGGGGTTCTGAGACCGACTGTGGTAAGCCTGTGAAGTGACCCAGGAACACTTGAATATATCCCAAATAGTGATTAACCAAAAAGCAGACTAACATTCCAGGACCTAGAGCATTCAGCCAGTAGACCATGTGTTAATTCTCTTATTAATATCAGGTGTGTGTGGGTGTTAGTTTATGTGGGATAACCCCTTAATAACCCAGTTCAGAGGTCCAGAGAGAATAAGCAAGAAGTTTGGCGAAGTGAAATTGAGACATCAGATTGGAAAATCATAATAACACATGATATGATAAAGCAATACAGCCATCAAGAAGGGGACAAGTACAGGCAGCATGGTGATTCAGTGGTTAGCACTGCTGCCTCATTGCAGCAGGGATCTTGGCTAAATTCCACTTTTGGCTGACTGCCTGGGTGGTGTTTGCACATTTTCCTCTGAGTGCACTGGTTTGCTCCCACAATCCAAAGATGTGCAGGTTAGTAGGATTGGCCATATTAAATTGCCCATGATAACGTTTTTATTGATGACGCTCAGAAAAGCTGGCCCATGTTTGGGAGGATATTAACTACATGCTGGAGCATAATTCATAAAGCCTAGTAGCAGCTGGAGCTCTCTAGTTGTGTTCACGCACAAGCTGAGAGATCCACAATGTTCTGCATTGACTATCAAAAGGTCTGCAGATATGTGTAGGATATGTAAGCACAACCATACCCCTCACACATATCGGTCCCTCATACATATCTAATTTATCCCATGCACACCTGTCCTCTACACACATCCACATCCACATAGACACAGATTTCACACACCCCTATCCCATACATACTCTCTTACTCCACACACACACATACCTGTAAGGCACACCCACCCATACATATCCCACATAAACTAACACCAATACCCTCCCCACTCATCCAAATCCCACACACACCCACATGCAATGTACACCAATATCCCAAGCACACATAACTGTGTTCCGCACTGCTTTTTTTCATGGACAAATCTTTATTCTCTTTGTACTTCAGTCACTCAGAAATCCAGAGGTCATTGATTATTTGAACTTCTTGTGTTACATTCACTATTTTAATTAGCGTTCCTGTCTCCAAGCTGACCCGGGTCCTTTCTTTCTGAATTTAGAAACTTTTATGACTTTCAACAGACAAAATAAAACTTCTCTGAAGTAATGAACCCACTAATTGGAGCATAAAATCCTTTATATCAGCAGCCAAACACAGTGATAATTACAATTGCAGAACAGGAGATATGGGAATCTTCATCAATCTAACAGCATAATTACATTCTGCCATATCACTATTCAGACAGGATTTGTATGCTCTCCAGACTGGTATGGTGCAGTCTCGCAGCTTTCAATAGCTTGGATCATGCCTGACACCAGGTCAAGCTATACAATGCAGAGATCATTACCAAATCATTATCTGTGGCTTGTCATCCAGTCAGGAATCAGGGCCACCCAAATTGTGCAGCAGGTCGACATAGTCTACAATCAGTATACACCTAAAAGGCATGCTGACAATTTCAACACCATAGCATAACGTGTGACCTAAGGGCATAAAGATCTCAGGCTCAGTCATACTGAGGATCACCTGAAGCATGCACATCTGCTATACCCACTTATTAGCACAAATGTAATCATTGCATATCACAACCGATGGAAATAAATATATGTTGGATCCTTAGAAACCATGTTAGCTATGCCCAGCTTCTCATGTTATAAGGGATAACATAAGCATTGCCACATCTAGTAAAATACCCTGAGGGAGGCAAAACACGCATCAAATGTGAATGATTTTGTACCTGATTCCCCCCCTTCAGCAGAACCAGTAACAATGTTTAAGACAGTGACTACTAACCAAGATGGAGGTCTCAGAGATTTACCACCTCTTCCAATCAGACTGAAACTGTATACAGGGCAACAATGGTGCTGACAAGGGGCTGAGACTTTAGATGAAAATGGAATCTGCTGGCTGGAGCTAGCATCAATTCAGTTACATCACTGCTTTCATGTGGGAGTGAATTCACGTGTGAGCATATACAGCAGCCCAGCAATGCTCTCAGCTCAGCTTCTGCAATGGAACGTGGTTGCAATATCATCTTTCAGGGTGACTGCAGACATGCCATATTTCACCCTAACATGGCTGAAGCCTACATGTGCCTGGTGACTTAGCAAAGTTAACTCCCTAACTCCTTGCATGCAGAACCCCTGCAGGACACAGCTGGTAGACTGAGCCTTCATTTGGTGCTGAGGGAACAGGTAATTAGGAAAACCCTTCTTGAACTCATCTCAAACAATCAAGCTGCTGTAGATGCATCTGTCCTTCAAATTATTTGTACGAGTGACTACCACAGAGTCTTTGTGAAGACAAAGTTCCACTTTTACTTTGAGAATACCTTCCGCCATGTTGTGTGACACTGTCACAGTACTAAATGAATCAGAGTTCAAACAGATCTAGTCTGGGCATCCATGATGTGTTGTAAACTATCAGCAGCAGCAGAAGTGTACTCCATCACAATGTAGAATCTCATGGCCTGGCATATCTCTCAATCTCAAGCCAAGGGAACAACTGTGATTCAACTGAACTATTGTGCAGCACCTGCTCAGCAATAACCTTCTCAGTGACTCTCATCTGACCTCATCTGACAAAGTGTGGCATCAAAGACCCCGACCAAAACTGGTGTCAGTGGGACTTGGGGAAAATTTTCCAATTGGTTTGGTTTATATTTGAACAAAGGAAGATGGTGATAGTTGTTGGAGGTCAGTTATCTCAGTTCCAAGACATCTCAGCATTAGGTCCTCAGGTTAGTGTTAGGTCCAATCATATTTAGCTGCTTCATTAGACCTTCACTCCAGCAGAAGGTTAGAAGTGGGGATGTTCACTGATGATTGCACAATTTGTGACTCCTCAGATACTGAAGCAGCCCATTTGCAATTGCAATAAGATTTGAACAGCTACAAGTCTGTAGAGTCTTGAGCATTCATGGCTATGATTTCAGTCAGAAGTAAAAGAAATGATTACTGATAAGCAGAGCAGAAACACAAAATGGAAACTGCAGTATTAAAAAAATCACCATCTGCTGAATATAATGCCATTAAACTGAGACCAATATCAGAGATAAGAGGAGCAAAACTGAAGATTGAAATGCTTTTCAGCAAGTGGCCCAAGGGTGTGTTGATAGGATACAGCAAACTCCACCAACAATACAGTAGCATAGTCTATCAAAGTTGACATTTTGCATGAAGATATGGTTCAGCTATCCAGATCCAGAATAATCCATGGCTAAATCCATGAATCAGCCACTATCCCATTGAAGGGCAAAACAGACTCAAAGGGTTGAATGGCCTACTCCTGTGTTCCTGCTTTTTATGGACTACAGCAATGCAGCAAGATTATCCAGATCATGCAGGAAAGCCACAAGGAAATGGAGAAATGTCAATGCAGACCCAGATCAGTTGTGTATAGGATTGGCTTTAACAAGGGCATCAAAAGAACGGGACCCATATATAATGTATGTGAGGAGTGGAGAAGCACACAGCAGAAGGTAATGATGGCAGTCACTGAAGTACCCCCTTTAGACCATGATTCACTTGCCAGTTGATTTAGTAACATGTAATAAGGAATGATTTCTCATAGTCACAGAATGCTCAGTGCTTCCTTCTAGCTGAAAGGTGAATGTGTTGATTATTATCTCAGCAATATAAGCTATATTCAGTGAATGAGGGATTCTTGATAATCCAGCTCACCTCCATAGGCTTTAAGGAAAAGCCAAAGGGCAAAGGAACATCCCAACATTGCCTCATTGTCAGTCTGATTACGCCCCTCAGGGACTGACATAAAACCATCTGCAGAGATGTGGGATGGAAAAAGACACAAAACAACCCTGTCTTGCATGATACACTTGCTCTAAGTCAGACCACAAGGAGCTAGGAAGAAGGAGATCAACACTTGGACAAGCCAATGACAACCCCCCACCATCTGAGAGTCTGAAAGGACTACCTGTAAATGTACATGATTTATATTGGAAATTGGAAGTCCAGTGAAAGGTACAGGTGCAATAGAGACATTATTAAGATCAAAAAGCAAATGAGAAGGAACAGGGTTCACATTCAATCCTAGGCAAGCTGGAAAGGCAGAAATATCATCAACAATACCAGCAAAATCATTAACCATCATGACAATATGATTAATATTTGAGTTAACATCACTAACCAGCAAGACAACACCAGTGATTTGCATGGAAACATCACTACCTGGTGAGACATCACTAACTAGCATGGCTACATCTCTAATTGGTAAGTCAACAAAATTACTCGGCGAGGTAATGTCACTAACTGGCATGACATCACAAACTGACAAGGTAGCACCACTAAATGGTGAGGCAATATTATTGATCAGTAAGACAATATCTCTAACCATGGAGAAAATATCACTAACCAGCAAGGTAGCATCACTAACCAGTGAGACATTACTAATTGGTGAGTCAACATTACTGACCAATGACATCACTAACGACCAAGGCAACATCATTAATTGATGATTAACTGAGGAGGCAACCTCACTACATGATGTGATATAACTCGGCAAAGAGACAATATTACTAATGACTAACACAACATCACCAACCAGTAAGGCAGCATCTCCGAACAGTGAGGCATCTCACTAACCTGCAAGGCAACATCACTAACCGGCAACATAATGTCACTAACCAATGAGACAGACAACGCAATAGAGCATTCTCACCAGTGTGATTAATATAGCAATTGTTTTGTTCTGACTTTGTGACTGATTACATTATCCATGTCACACTTCACTTCCAGTCAACTTGTCATAACTCCATGAGGATGTAAACGTGTACGTTGGGTGCATGGAAGTTGACTCATATACACTGGATTATTGAGTTAGAATTAATACAGTGTGCTGTAGTGCTCTCTGCTGGGGATCAGATGAAGCATTGGTGAAACAGATCCAGTCTGAAATATTCCAAGAAATGAGTGGCTGAAACATGTGTGTCCAACAGTTGGGAATCTGCCTCACTGGATGAGTGGAAGGATGGATTTCAGATAGAGTACAAATGAGCAGAGAGGGAGACACAGAGGGAAAAAAACAGATGCAGGCAATGAACATGGAAAGAAGAGATGGATGAGACCATAAGACATTGAGCAGAAGTAAGTCAATGAGTTTATTTTTCAATGTAGAAACTAAGAGTTTGGATCTGTTCCACTGTCAATGAGATCATGACAGACCTGGCGGTTCTGAACTCCACCTTCAAATCTTTTTCTCCTCACCCTTGATCCGCTTAATGATTAAAAATCTGTCTGTCTTGAATGTATCAATGACTCAGACTTGATGCCATCTGTAGTAAATAATTCCACAGATTCATTACCTTCTTCAACTCCGTCATTAATGTGCAACCTATTTTGCATCAGTGTTTACTGTGGAGAAGGATGTGGATGATATAGAATGTGGGGAATTAGATGGAGACATCTTGAAAAATATCCATATCATGGAGGAGGAAGTGCTGGATGTCTTAAAACACATTAAAGTAGGTAAATCCCCAGGACCTGATCAGGTGTATCCTAGAACTCTGTAGGAAGCTAGGGAAGTGATTGCTGGCCCTTTTTCTGAGATATTTATATCATCAACAATCACAGGTGAAGTGCCAGAAGACTGGAGTTTGGCTAATATGGTGCCACTATTTATCATAAGAAGTAAGGAAAAGCCAGGGAACTTATAGACCAGTAAGCCTGGCATTGGTGGTCAGCAAGTTACTACAGAAGAATCCCTACAACGTGGAGACAGACTCTTCAGCCCAACAAGTCAACATTGATCCTCTGAAGAGCAACCCACCCAGACCCATCCTCCACTCCTATTACTCTACATTTATCCCTGACTAATGCACTTAACCTACACAGCCCTGAACATTATGGGCAATTTAGCATGACCAATTCACCTGACCTGCACATCTTTGGATCATGGGAGGAAACCCAAGTACTCGGAGGAAACCCATACAGAATGTGCAAAGTCCACACAGACAGTCGCCCAAGGTTGGAATTGAACCGGGATCTCTGGTGCTATGAGGCAGCAGTGCTAACCACTGAGCCACCTTGCCACGCCAAGGTGTTGGGAGGAATCCTGAGGGTCAGGATTTACATACATTTGGAAAGTCAAGAACTAATTAGGGCTAGTCACATGGCTTTGTGCGTAGGAAATAATGTCTCATGAACTTGATTGAGGTTTTTCAAGTAAAGAAAAGGATTGAGGAGGGCAGAGAAGTGGACATGATCAAAATGGACCTCAGTAAGATGTTCGGCAAGGTTCCTCCTGGTAGACTGGTTGGCAAGGTTAGATTTCATGGAATACAGGGAGTACTAACCATTCGGATACAGAACTGGCTCGAAGATAGAAGACAGAGGGTGGTGGTGGAGGGTTGTTTTTCAGACTGGAGGCCTGTGACCAGTGGAGTGCACAAGGATTGGTGCTGGGCCCACTATTTTTCATCATTTATATAAATGATTTACATATGACCATAGGTAGTATAATAAGTAAGTTTGCAGATGACACCAAACTTGGAGCTGTAGTGGACAACAATGAAGGTTACCTCAGATTACAACAGGATCTTGATCAGATGGGCCAAAGGGCCGAGGAGTGGTAGATGGAGTGTAATTTAGATAATTGTGAGGTGCTGCATTTTGGAAAAGCAAATCAGAGCAGGACTTATACACTTAATGGTAAGGTCCTGGGGAGTTTTGCTGAACAAAGAGACCTGAGAGTGCAGGTTCATAGTTCCTTGAAAGTAGAGTCACAGTTAGATAGGATAATGAAGGCGGTGTTTGGTATGCTTTCCTTTACTAGTCAGATTATTGAGTACAGGAGTTGGAAGGTCATATTGCAGCAGTACAGGACATTGGTTAGGTCGCTTTGGAATATTGCATCCATGTCTCCTTTCCTTCCAATCAGAAGGATTTTGTGAAACTTGAAAGGGTTCGGAAAAGATTTGCAAGGATGTTGCCAGGGTTGGAGGATTGGATCTATAGGGAGAAGCTGAATGGGCTGGAGCTGTTTTCCCTGGAGCGTCAAAGTCTGAGGGGTGACCTTACAAAATCATGAGGGGCAGGTAAATAGACAAAGTATTTTCCCTGGGGTGGGGGAGTCCAGAACTAGAGGTCACGGTTTTAGGGTGAGAGGGGAAAGATATAAAAGGGACCTAAGGGGCAACATTTTCATGCAGAGAGTGGTGTGTGTATGGAATGAGCTGCCAGAGGAAGTGGTGGACGCTGGTACAACTGCAACATTTAAAAGGCATCTGGGTAGGTATATGAATAGGAAGGGTTTGGAGGGATATGGGCCAAGTGCTAGCAATGGAATTGGATTAACTTAGGATATCTGGTCAGCAGTGACAAGTTGGACTGAAGGGTCTGTTTATGTGCTGTACATCTCTATGACTCCATGACTCATCTGCTGAGATGATGCCATCTGGTCCTAGACTCTTGCATAAGGGAAACAACCTCTCTGCTTCTACCCTTCAATCCCGAAAGAATTCTGTATGCTTCAAAAAGGCCGCCTCTCATAGTTGTCAACTTCAATGAGTTCAAGCTTAATCTACTCAAGTTTTCCTCATAAGATAGACCCTCCATAATTGCTATCAGTGAACCTCCTTTGGACTGCCTCCAATGCCAGTCTATCTTTCCTTAGATAAGGGGCCCAAACCTCTTCACAGTATTTTGTAAATTTGTGGATGACACTAAGGTTGGTACAGTTGTGGATAGTGCCAAAGGATGTTAGAGGTTACAGTAGACATCGATAAGCTGCAGAGCTGGGCTGAGAGGCGACAAATGGAGTTTAATGTGGAAAAGTGTGAGGTGATTCACTTTGGAAGCCGTAACAGGAATGCAGAGTACTGGGTGAATGGTAAGATTCTTGGCAGTGCAGATGAGCAGAGAGATCTCTGTGTTCATGTACATAGATCCCTGAAAGTTGCCACCCAGGTTGATAGGGTTGTTAAGAAGGCATACAATGTGTCAGCTTTTATTAGTAGAGAAATCGAGTTTCAGAACCATAAGGTCATGCTGCAGCTGTGCAAAACTCTGGTGCAGCCGCACTTGGAGTATTGTGTACAGTTCTGGTCATGGCATTATAGGAAGGATGTGAAAGCTTTGGAAAGGGCTCAGAGCAGATTTACTAGGATGTTGCATGGTTCTGAAGCGTTCCGCAAGTTGGCATCCTATCTCCCCAGTGCAGAGGAGACTGCATCGGGAGCAATAAATACAGTAAATGACATGTGTGAAAGTGCAGGTAAATCCTCTGACGGATGTGGAAGGCTCCTTTGGGGCCTTGGATGGAGGGGAGGTGTGGGCGCAGGTTTTGCAATTCTTTCAATGGCAGAGGAAGGTGATAGGAGGGGAGGGTGGGTTGGTGGGGGATGTGGACCTGACAAGAGAGTCACAGAGAGAATGGTCTTTACGGAACACAAATGGGGTAGGGAGGGTGGTGCGGTCTGTTTGTAGGTGGCGGAAAATGGCGGAGGATGATGCGATATATCCACAGGTTGGTGGGGTTGGAGGGGTGGGGTTCAATGGTGGAGGTGTGGGAAATAGAGGAGATGTCGTGGAAAGGAAATTGTTGTCTTTGAAGAAGGAGGCCATCTGGTGTGTTCCGTGGTGGAAATGGTCCTTCTGGGAGCAGATGCGGTGGAGGCAGAGAATTGGAAATAAGGGATAGCATTTTTATAGGAGGCAGAATAGGAGGTGTTTGTAGTCCTGGGAGCTGTGGGGGTCCGTGGTTTTGTAGAAGATGTCCATGTTGAGTCGTCATCATTGGTGGAGATGGAGAGGTCCAGGAAGGAAAGGAAGGTGTCCGATTTGGTCCAGGTGAACTTGAGGTCAGGGTGGAAGTGTTGATGAAGTAGATGAACTGTTCAATCTCCTTGTAGGAGCATGACGTGGAGCAATACAGTCATCGATGTAATGGAGGAAAAGGTGGGGAATGGTGCCGGTGTAGCTGCAAATGTTGGACTTTTCCATGTACTGGACGAAGAGACAGGCATAGCTGGGGCCCTTACTGGTGCCCATGGCTACCCCTTTGGGCTGGAAGAAGTGGGACGATTCAAAGTTGAAATTATTGAGGTGAGGACCAGTTCGGCCAAACAAATGAGAGTGTCAGTGGAAGGGTACTGGTGGGGACAATGGGAGAGGAAGAAACAGAGGGCTTGGAGGCCTTTGTCATGGCAGATAGATGTGTATATGGACTGGATGTCCATGGTGAAGATGAGGCATTGGGGGCTGGGGAAATGAAAGTCATGGAGGAGGTGGAGGGCGTGTGTGGTATCCCGATGTATGTGGGGAGATCCTGGACCAAGGACGATAGGATGGTGTCAAGACATGAGGAGATAAGTTTGGTGGGGCAGGAACAGGCAGAGATGATGGGTTGATCAGGGCAGTCAAATTTGTGAACTTTGGGTAAGAGGTAGAAATAGGTGGTATGGGGTTCCAGGACGATGAGGTTGGAGGCTATGGGTGGGAGATCCCCTGAGATAATGAGGTTATGTATGGTCTAAGAGATGATGGTTTGGTGATGGGAGGTGAGGTCATGGTCAAGGGGGCAGTAGGAGGAGGTATCCATGAGTAGATGCCTGGCTTCAATGGTGTAGCAGTCAGTGTGCCAAACTACCAAGCGTACCCCTTGTCCGCTGGTTTGATGATGAGGTAGGGGTTGGAGCGGAGGGAGCAGAAGAACACCTCATCTACTGCCTTGGGATCCTCCAACCACATGGGATCAATGTGGATTTCACCATTGACATATTTGGTCAATATTCACTCTGCTCTCCCATATATGGAATTGATTTGCTGCTCTCATTCTCTTCACTTTTCTTCTTGTCTACCATTAATATAGTTTCACACTGTTTACTTATAGAGTCATAGAGTCACAGAGATGTACAGCATGGAAACAGACCCTTCGGTCCAACTCATCCATGTCAACCAGATTTCCCAACCCAATCTAGTCTTGGCCAACACCTGGCCCTATCCCTCCAAATCCTTCCTATCCATATACCCATCCAAATGCCTCTTAAATGTTGCAATTGTACCAGCCTCCACCACATCCTCTGGCAGCTCATTCCATACACGTACCACCCTCTGCATGAAAAAGTTGCCCATTAGGTCTCTTTTATATCACCCTAAACCTATGCCCTCTAGGGAAAAGACGTTCTCTATTTATCCTATCCTTGCCCATCATAATTTTGTAAACCTCCATAAGGTCACCCCTCAGCCTCCGACGCTCCAGGGAAAACAGCCCCAGCCTGTTCAGCCTCTCCCTGTAGCTCAGATCCTCCAACCCTGGCAACATCCTTATAAAGCTTTTCTGAACCTTTTCAAGTTTCACAACATCTTTCCGATAGGAAGGAGACCAGAATTGCATGCGATATTCCAACAGTGGCCTAACCAATGTCCTGTACAGCCACAACATGACCTCCCAACTCCTGTGTTTAAATCCAAGTGATTTCTGTCATGTGCAATTCATGGACTTCCCATAAATTTGTGAATCGATGATATTCTTCGGGTCTGGATGTTTGGGTTTTACCAGACAGTTTTCCTCTGATCTCAAAGTATTCTTCATTGTTATGGCCTGGGATCGGACTGGATCTAAATCATTGTGATGGATTTTATACCCACCCCCATTGCTCATGTTTAAGGTGAAGAGGCAAATACAGTAAGACAGCTGTCCATGCCATCCTCTTCAATCCCCCACCCACTACCATGAGGTGATGATCAGACTTTTGTAGGTTTCAGATGGCATCTCTGGATGTAAACAAAATCAAACTTGTCACCAAATTAATTAATTGCTTGGGATTCTGTGCTGACTTCATCATGATAGCATTGGCATGGGTATGTACATGGCAGTTGGCAGACCGATCGTCGAGGCCAGGCAAAGAAAGGACATGATTGAATCTGGGGACATCATTCATGGGTGACCCTGATTGTATCTGAGACACCTTCCCCAGGTGTCACCCCCAATTCCCTTTCATATGTCTGAGAATGCCCTCCAAATTCCCGACTCAGGCGACTGACTGTGTTGGGCGGCACGGTGGCACAGTGGTTAGCACTGCTGCCTCACAGCGCCCGAGACCCGGGTTCATTTCCCGACTCAGGCGACTGACTGTGTGGAGTTTGCACGTTCTCCCCGTGTCTGCGTGGGTTTGCTCCGGTTTCCTCCCACAGTCCAAAGATGTGCGGGTCAGGTGAATTGGCCAGGCTAAATGTAAGGGTATGGGTGGGTTGCGCTTCGGCAGGTCGGTGTGGACTTGTTGGGCTGAAGGGCCTGTTTCCACACTGTAAGTCTAATCTAATCAAATCCCTCCAGTCTCCTCTCCACCCTTCCTGGGCCCTCAGATTTCCCCCCCTGCTCTAAGAGGATGCAACATACCTGGTTTTGGTGGGCACACACATCATCCTTATCTTCCTCACAGTCCAGACAATGTCCGCTACTGAGCTCTGGTGCTGCTACAGTAGCTGGTGGTCATTCACTACGAGCCCAGCAACACGTGAAAGCATAACTTCCTTCCACTCACAGAAGGACATACCTCCTCTGCCTATTTTGGTCAAAGACCTGTGTTATGGCTGTGGGACAGGCTTCTTTCTAATGCACCTTCTACCCACACCCTCCAAATCGTGCAAAACGAAACAAATCTGATGTCTGAGACAGGAGCCATTTGGTCACCATGACAACACCTTGCAATGATGGCTGTAGTTTCCTGTCACTGTCAGTGTTCTTGCCCTCTTATAAATAATGAAGAGGCTTCTCTCCTTCAGAAGGGACCAATTGTTTGTCTTCCCTGGGTTTACGCTTGCTGATGCTCAGAATCTCTCACACTTTTTGAAACACATGCCCTGCAATTATCTTTCTAAACAACTGCAGGACAAGAAAGAGCAAATGGCATTGCAGTAAACACCCACATGAGCATACAAGTATCTGAGTTAAAAGTACCTCATCCACGCCTTGGACGAGAACCCAGAACCTCTGGAATTCACTTCTTCCTTACCTCCTCCATCCCTTTTAACATCCCCAATAACTGCCAGTTTTTTTGATCAAGTGCTTGACTGATATTGCTCTCTTTGTGTTTCATTTTCTTTCCACAAGCAAGTTCTCTTTTCATTCGTTGTTGGAATTTGGGTATCACAGACTAAACCAGCATTTCTTGACAAAGATTTCAAGCGAGATGCAGAAATGATTTGATTTCTCCTTGCTGCCAAACTCTAGCACCTGTATCCCCCTTCCCCCTGGCAGTGATTGACCCTTCCTTGTGATCAACACTTCCCACGTGATCATGCCCTCCTGAGTGATCACCCCTTGGGTGGCACGGTGGCACGGTGGTTAGCACTGCTGCCTCACAGCGCCTGAGACCCGGGTTCAATTCCCGACTCAGGCGACAGACTGTGTGGAGTTTGCTCGTTCTCCCTGTGTCTGCGTGGGTTTCCTCCGGGTGCTCCGGTTTCCTCCCACAGTCCAAAGATGTGCGGGTCAAGTGAATTGACCATGCTAAATTGCCCGTAGTGTTAGGTAAGGGGTGGGTGCAGGGGTATGGGTGGGTTGTGCTTTGGCGGGTGGTGTGCACTTGTTGGGCCGAAGGGCCTGTTTCCACACTGTAAGTAATCTAATCTAATCTAATCCATAATGAGAATAGGCATATTACATCTTTGAACAGAGAAGGTTAAGAGGTGCCTTAGTAGAAGAACTGTATTTTTGTAGTAAATAAAAAAAGAATTGTTCCCATTTGCAAAATAACACAAGTTTAAATTAAATTAAATTGGGTAAAGAACCTGACATGATTTGGGCAAATTTTTCTTGCAGTCAGTGGCTGTTATCTAATACATAGCATCCTAAGTGATGTCCCCTTGTCCTCCTGAGAACTCACCACTCCCATAATGAGCACATACTCCTGAATGGTCACTTCCAATGATCACCTTTTCCTGCCGTAGTGATTGCAAAGATATCAGCCAGGTATACCTCAGAGAAAGTTAGTTCCCTGATTGGGGCTTTTAATCTAGATCAATCAGGGAGCCCTGGCTGACAGCTATAAGCAGTAGTCCCTTTTGTCCCTTTTAAGGATGTAAAAAGGCGGGCCCTGTATCGACTGCTGCTGCACACTGTCCACCTCTTCTCCCTCATCCACCTTCCGGACACGCCTTGGTGTGCCCATTTGCCACTGGGCAGTTGGGATCCCCAGTGGAGGGCTCTCTAAGCGGGAGTCCTCCCCCTTTCTCTCGAGGATCTGGGGTGGAGGGTGCTGCACACAGTGGTCCCCTGCAAACACAGATTGCGGTGGTTCACGGATTCCCAGCACAACTGCTTGTTCTGTGGCACTATGGAGTCCGTGGACCACTTGTATATTGGGTGTGGGCATTTGTACTCCCTTTTTGATTTTCTGAAAAAACCTCCTCCTCTGCTTTTGGTTGCACTTCAGCCCCACACTCCTGAACTTCGGGCACCCGGTACTGAGGAGGGAGGGCAGGTCTGAAGACCTCTTTGTGGGTCTGCTCCTGGGCCTGGCCAAACTGGCCACAAACAGGTCCAGGCAGCGGGCCGTGGAGGGGGTCGTTAGGGCCAACTACCTGCCCCACTACCGCTATTATGTTAGAGCCCAGGTGTCCTTGGAGAAGGAGCACGCGGTATCCACCAACACCCTGAGGTCGTTCAGGACGAGGTGGATGCCGCAGGGAGTGGAGTGCATTATTTCCCCCTCCAACTCTAGTTTGATTTAGTTCCTTCCCTCCTCTTCACTGTTTGATCATACAGCATTGCCTTTTGATGTGAAGGGCACTGCTTGTCACTGGCCACTCGGGGTTTTCCTATCTTCCTGGTGGTGAAAATCGAATAAAGATTCGTGCACCTTGTGTGACAAACCTGCACACGCACACACACACCATGGGTGCTGGGGAAAAATAAGCACTATTGCAGTTAGGCGGTCGTGTGGGGGTTAGGAGAAAAGAGAAAAGAAAATAAAACAATAAACAGGAGTGACAGGGATTCTGTTCACTCTGAAAAAAAAATAAACAGTAGTGTCTTTTGTCCCTTTTAAGGATGTAAAAAGGCGGGCCCTGTATCAACTGCTGCTGCACACCATCCACCTCTTCTCCCTCACCCACCTTCCGGCCACGCTTTGGTGGGCCATTTGCCACTGGGCAGTGGGGATCCCCAGTGGAGGGCTCTCTACGTGGGAGTCCTCCTCCTTTCTCTCGAGGATCTGGGGTGGAGGGTGCTGCATGCAGCGGTCCCCTGCAGCCACAGATTGCGGTGGTTCACAGATTCCCAGCACAACTGCTTGTTCTGTGGCACTATGGAGTCCGTGGACCACTTGTATATTGGGTGTGGGCGTTTGAACTCCCTTTTTGATTTTCTTAAAAACCTCCTCCTCTGCTTTTGGTTGCACTTCAGCCCCACACTCCTGATCTTCGGGCACCCGGTACTGAGGATGGGGGGCAGGTCTCAAGACCTCCTTGTGTGTCTGCTCCTGGGCCTGGCCAAACTGGCCATAAGCAGGTCCAGGCAGCGGGCCGTGGAGAGGGTCGTTAGGGCCGACTGCCTGCCCCTCTTCCGCTGTTGTGTTAGAGCCCAGGTGTCCTTGGAGAAGGAGCACGCGATGTCCACCAACACTCTGGAGTCGTTCAGGGAGAGGTAGGCACCACGGGGAGTGGAGTGCATTATTTCCCCCTCCAACTCTATTTTGATTTAGTCTCTTCCCTCCCCTTCACTGTTTAATCACACAGCATTGCCTTTTGTGAAGGGCACTGCTTGTCAATGGCCACTCAGGTGTTTTCCTATCTTCCTGGTGGTGGAAATTGAATAAAGATTCATGCACTTTGTGTGTCTCACTGTGTCTCAGACCTGCACACAAACTATGGGTGCTGGGGAAAAATAAGCACTACCGCAGTTAGGCGGTAGTGTAGGGATTAATAAAAAACAAAAAAAAAGAGCATCAGGGGTTCTGTTCATTCTGAGAGCTGGGAAAAAAAGAAAAAGAAAAAAAAATAAACAGTAGTGTCTGCTTGTCACTGGCCACTCGGTTGTTTCCTTTCTTCCTGGTGGTGGAAATTTGAATAAAGATTCGTGCACCTTGTGTCTTTCACTGTGTCTCACACCTGCACACACTCAACATGGGGCTGGAGAAAAATATAAGCACTACCACAGTTAGATGGTAGTGTGGGGGTTTTAAAAAAATATATAAACAGAAAAGAAAAAAGAAGAAGAAAAAAAAAGTCATGTCAATCATCCTGTTCGCTCTGAGAGCTGGTACAATGTCCAGGACTCAAAACGTGTAAATAAGGGGTGACTTGGTGATGGGATACTGGCCTCTGTAGAGTTTTTTCACCTGTGGTCAACTCTTCCTTTGGAAATAACTGGAGAGTCAGGAAGTGAATTATTTGTTCCTGGATTCCTAGCCTCTGAGCTGATTTGGAGCTATTGTATTCATATGGCTAGCTAAGTTTGATTTCTGGACAATCTTAACTACCAGAATATTGATGTGCATAAGCAACACTTATGAGGTCCATTTTCACTGTACACTCCTGAGTTTCACTGAGAGAGATTGCTTCGCAATTTTTGCAATCCCACAAACCAAGAAGATTCTGAAGGGGCTGAAGAGAGAGCACACTGAAAGGTTGTTTCATCTTGCAGGGGAATCAAGAAACAGGGAACATGGTTTTAAAATAAAGGATTTTCCAATTAAGACGCAGCTAAGAAATGTTTTTCTCTCAAAAGGATTGTGAGTCTTTGGAATTCTTAAGAAAGCAGTGGACACTCAGTCATTAAATATATTTGAGGCTGGCGAGACAGATTTTGATTGACAAGGAGAACACCATTATGGAGGACAGACAGAAAAGTACAGGTAAGGATACAACACTTTTGGAATGAAATGAGGCATGAAGAAAGGCTGAGGAAGAGGTTTTCTCACATGGTATGAAGTATATCAGTTCAGTGAAGAAACAGGGACACAGCTTCTTTGAGCAGAGAGGGTTAGAGGTGATTTAACAGAGGAACTTTGTTGATGGAATAAATAAAAAGGAATTGTTCCCAGTGGCAAAAGAACACAAGTTTAAAGTAATTGGGTAAAGAGCCTGAGAGGAGATTAGGAGTTTTCTTTCCTTGCGGTCAGAGTTGTTATCTAGTAAACACCATCTGAAAGGGTGACGGAAACAGATTCAAGAGTGACGTTGAAAAGAGAGTTTGATAAATACCTGGCAGGAAAAAAATAATGACAGGGCTCAGCAGAAAGGCTGGAGAATGGGATTAATTAGATTTCTCTGCCAATTAACAGTACATTCAGTCACAAGGTTTGTTTCCAATGATAATTTTTCCTTGTATCCACCTTGCCAAATCTGACATAAATTATCTTGCACAGTGGAAATCTACAGCAAAGCAAGGTCCTGAAGCAAGTGAACACTGATAACTTTGTTGGTTAATCGTTCTTCGTTACCAACTTGTCTCACCTTTCACTCAATAATAAAACTGAATAACCAATTTGTCACTGAGTTCACCTCTCATTTCCTATCTATTTAAAGTTGGAGTTTATAAATACAGAGTCATACAGATGTATAGCACGAAAACAGACTCTTTCGTCCAATGTGTCCATGCTGACCAGATATCCGAAATAAATCTAGTCCAGGTGAGAAGGCCAGCTTTTGGCCCTTATCCCACTGCATCTTTCTTATTTGTAGACCCATTCAGATGTCTTTTAAATATTGTAATTATACCAGCTTCCACCACTTCCTCTGGTAACTCATTCCATACATACACCACCCTCTGTGTGAAAAAGTTGCTTCTCAGGCCCCTTTTAATTCTTGCCCCTCTCACCTTAAATCTATGCCCTCTAATTTTGGTGTCCCCAATCTCAGGACAAAGAAGTTGTCTATTTACCATATCCATGCCTCTCATGATTTTATAAACTCTGTTATGTCACCCCTCAGTTTCTGACACTCCATAGAAAACAGCTCCAGCCTATTCAGCCTGTCTCTATAATTCAAACCCTCCAACCCTGGCAACGTCCTTGTAAATCTTTTCTGAACCTTTCAAGTTTCACCACATCCTTCCTATAGCAGGGAGGTCAGAATTGGATGCAGTATTCCAAAAATGAGTGAACCAATCTCCTGTACAGCCGTTACATGACCTCCTAACTCTTATATTCAATTCATTGACCAATAAAGGCAAGCATACCAAAAGTCTTCTTCATTATCCAGTCCACCTGCGACTCCACTTTCAACGAACTCTGAACCTTTATTCAGCAAAAATCCCCAGGAATAAAGAAGGGGAAGATTAAATAAGCAAGCCAGTAATACAAAGGAAGACTGCAAGAGTTTCTTTAGATATAGAAAGGGCAAAAGAAAGGTAAAAGTGGACATTGAGTTGCTGGAAAATGACGCTGGAGAGCTAGTAATGGGGAACAAGGAAATGGCTGAGTAACTGAATTACTTCACATCAAGACATGAGTTACATCTCAAAAATTCAAGACAGTGAGGGACAGAGCTGAGTATGGTGCCCATCACCAAGTAAAAGGTGCTAGAAAAGCTGAATGGCCTGAAGGTGGATAAATCAGCCTGATCAGATGGACTACACCCCAGAGTTCTAAGGCAGATAGCTGAAGAGATAGTGGTTAGTGATGATATTTCAGGAATCGCTAGAATCAGGGAAGGTCCCAGAGGATTGGAAAATCGCTAACATGATACCACGTTTAGAAAGGGAGTAAGGCAGAAGATGGAAAATTACAGATGGATAAACCAAACCTCGGTCGTGGGTAAGATCTTGGAATCCATTGTGAAGGATGAGAGTTTTGAATACTTGGAAGTTTATGGTAAAATAGGCCAAAGTCAGCATGGTTTCAACAAGCCTGACAAATCTGCTCAAATTCTTTGAGGAAGTAACTAGCAGGTTAGACCAAGAAGAACCATTGGATGTAATTCACTTGGGACTTCAAGGAGGCTTTTGACAAGGAGCTGCACAGGAAGCTGCTGAGTAAGATAAAGGCACGTAGTGTCAGAGACAAGCATAAATAGAAGCTTGGCTGTCTGGCAGAAAGCAGAGAGTGGGAATTAAAAGGTCCTTCTCAGGATGGTGACAGTGACAAGTGGTATTCTGCAAGGCTCAGTGTTGGGACTACAACTTTTCACTTTGTACATTAATGATCAAGATGAAGAAACTGAGGGTATTCTGAGGAAGGCAAATGCAATGGTGGCATTTATTTTGAGAGTATTTGAATATAAAAGCAGGGATGTATGTCTGAGGCATTATACGGATCTGGTCAGATCACATTTGGAGAATTGTGCGCAGTTTTGGGCCTCATAACTCAGGAAGGATGTACTGGCTCTGGAGCATTTGAGGACTCTGGGTTTATACTCAATGGAATCTAGAAGAATGAGGGGAGCTCTAATTGAAATATATAGAATATTGAATGACCTGGACAGAATAGATGTTGGGAAGATATTTCCATTGGTAGGAGAGATTAGCTTTTGAATGCATAACCTTAGAGTAAAAGGAAGACCTTTTAGAAGGGAAATAATGAGACATTTCTTCAGCCAGATCTATTGAATTCACTTCCACAGAAGGCTGTGGAGGCCAAGTCACTGAGTATGTTTAAGGCTGAGATGGATAAGTTCTTGAGTATTCAGGAACCAATGATGACCATGCACTCTGCTCTTCACAGGAGGCAGTTGTGTGCATTCTTTCACCATGTTCACATTGTGAATCAAGTCCTGTTCTTTTATCAATCCCAGCCATCGAGATTTCCTGAATAGCAACTTCTGATGGATACCAAAGTCTTCCAGTTGCATTAGTGAACCTTCAATCCAATTCCAAGCCCAAACAGCCAATAAATAGCAAAATAAAAGCAAATACTGCACATGCTGGAGATCTGACCTAGAAACAGAAAGTGATGAAGACATTTAGCAGGTCTGGCAGCATCTGTAGACAGAGAAACATAGTTAATGCTTTGAGTCCAATGCGACTTTTCCTTAGAAAGCACTGGCTGCTCATCAATTTCACGCTATCTTATTTCGGCATCATTGCTATGCCAAGCCATAATTTGTCAAAACCAGCCCCAAGATTGGCTAGGAGCTCACTTTATTTATTTTAATATTTCTCCGTGCTCAGGTAGTGTCAAGAGTGTGGTGCTGGAAAGGCACGGCCGGTCAGGCAGCATCCGAGGAACAGGAGAATCGATGTTTTGAGCATAAGCCCTATGTCCTGATGACTCTATTCTCCAACTTCTGTAATCCTCACTTTCTTCTAGTTGATTCCAACCTTACTGCAAAGCCTCTTCCGAGGATGGCCACTTCGAAAAAGTTCTCCTCCTCTCTCTATAAGGATCTCAGTGAGTCTCTCTCTAACTGCAACCCCAAGACATCTCCTCTGCCCGAAGCTCTTCAGCCACATCTTGAAGCAGATTCCTGATGAAAAGCTTATACCCAAAACGGCGATTGTCCTGCTCCTCGGATGCTACCTGACCTGCTGTGCTTTTCCAGCACCACACTCTTGACTCTGATCTCCAGCATCTGCAGTCCTCACTTTCTCCTGCTCAGGTAATGTCTGACAAACACCTGAATGGAGACGTGATTATAGCTGGGATCGGATTTGTTGAACCCTCTGATAAGTTGAAGATAGAAACAGTGACCATATAGAAAATGGCGCCCGGCGTGTCGGGTAAAATGGTCAATGTTTGTGGGGCATTGGCTGTATTGACCGACATGCTGAGCGAGACACAAACTGCTAACACTGCAACTTCATATAAACTGCTAACACTGCAACTTGTAAGGTTCCCTGAAAGAAGTCCGAATAAACAAGTCCATAGTAAACCCACCAAGTCAAGGGGCAGTCACCAGAACAATGCTGATATCTGAATGTTTAATTTTAGAAGAATGTTGATGTCTAAATGTTTACCTTTCGAGCAGATTCTGGTATCTGAATGTTTAATTTGAGAGCAGTACAAGAATGCTGATGTCTTAACTAAAGAAAATGTTGATAGCTTATCTTCAGAAAAATGCTAATGTCTTAACTTGAGGTAATGCTGGCATCTGTATGTCGGACTTAGAACATTCCTGATGTGTACGTTTACATTTAAGTATAACTTGATTAACATACTTTGTGATAACCCCATGACACGGGATCCTGCCTTGTGTAAGAAGTTATGTATAAATATGACAACCTTCCCAATTGAGAGCGAGAGACCACTGTCTAGCATCCGGCGTGGGCTAGAGTGGATCTGCTCCCAAGCTTGTTTGTATACATGTATACTGGCAATCTTGAATAAAGACAGTACTGTTGACTCTACTAATCAAGTGGTGGTTCTCTGTTCTCGGACAGGCGTTCACAAGAAGCCAGCAAGCTCGGGCTGAGCTTCCACACCTCAGCTGAAAGATTAAGTCCTGACATGCCAGGCTGACTGTGGGGTCTAATTACACAAGTCTGACTCTGGCTGCTCAAGGGAATTCCTAACCTTTGCAAGTGGTGACCAACATTGGAAGAAAGTGATGAATGAAAGGAGATGTCAGCATCTTTCAGACGCTTTAGATTCTTTGTGTTTGGACACATCTTGTACCCACTTCCAAATGGAGTTCCAGTATGACCCATGCCTTCATTTCCAAGCATTCCTGTATTTCTGCCTTTTTTTACTCCCTCTGGAAAAGTTTGTGAAATGGAGAGCCACAGTTCATATAGGAGACCTGAACACCCAGTCATCTCTGACCCTCGCTAGGGCTGCTGCACTGGTCACAAGTGGGATGCCACCGTTGCCCACTGGGCAAAGGAGCATTGAAATCAGTTGACTGCATATTTCTGGCAGTAGCCACCTTGCCTGATTCTCTGAATTATGGAAGGGACAGTGTTCCAGTCTCTGAGTGGAAACAGGAGGAAGAGAAGGAAGAAGGGCTCATGCCCGAAATGTCGATTCTCCTGCTCCTTGAATGCTGCCTGACCTGCTGCGCTTTTCCAGCAACATGTTTTCAGCTCTGAGTGGAAACAAGTGAGTCCCTGATGCTGTTAACACATTGCACAGGGCAGACACCTCAGCTGGAGGACAGCTACGAGTACCAAGCAAGAAAGGATCAGCGACAAACCTAAAAAGCTGCACAGGAGTGAGGCTAATAGGACATTAAAAAAAAGACTTTTGTTTTTTTAATTAAGTTAGCTGTGCTAAGTGACACCATGGAAAATTGAATAAACTGATTTGCATTTGTGCAGGATGTTGAGTAGATGCATGTTTCGTGGGCATAGAGCTGTGAGTTCCATACTGCGAACATTTATCATCCCCTGTGAGTTGTCTGTCATGTTGAGTGTGCCACTCTGTTTAACAATACAGGAAAACTGCTGCAATAGGTGATGGGAAAATCAACTCCTAATTGCTCGAGCTGTATTCAAATGCAAGGGATCCCTGCAGGCAAATTACCGATCTTATCATCACGAACACATTACACTCCTGAAATAAAATCACTCAGATTTTAACTCTAAAAGTATAAAAGCAATACACTTAACTACATTTTAGAAGATATTACATGAAAAATAAAATGAAGCTAGTGAGACAGACATGACCACTGATTTAAAGTTGTTTCAAGTTATCATTGCTACGAGAGTGCAGGGATCATGTGCAAAGATTGATTTGGGATCAAAAAGACAATGCAGATTATCATGGTAAACTCCAACTGAAAACTATGACCAGAGGTAATAAATATAGGTTAGAATTTGCAAGGTAAAGACCGGTTTCGCCCGAATTCTCTCTTTTATTGTATGTAGGCATAACTATTACAGACAATCTTTGTTTGCCATCCATCATTATTCTTGAACTAAGTGGCTTTCTGCACCACTTTAAGGGCCAGTTAAGAGTCAGCCACATTGCTTTGGGTCCAGAGTCACATGTAGACCAGACTGGGTAAAGACAGTGGATTTCATAGAACGTAGAACAATACAGCACAGTACAGGCCCTTTGGCCCTTGATGTTGTGCTGACCTTGTATCCTATTCCATGATCAAACAAACCTACATAGCCTTCATTTTACTATCATCCAAGTGCCTATCCAAGAGTAGCTTAAATGTTCCTAATGTATCTGATTCTACTACCACTGCTGGCAGTGCATTCCACACACCCATCACTCTCTGTGTGAAGAACTGACCTCCGACATCTCCCTGAAATCTTCCTTCAATCACCTTAAAATTATGCTCCCTCGTGACAGCCATTTCCACCCTGGGAAAGAGTCTCTTAACTATTCACTCTATCTATGCCAATCATTATCTTGTACACCTTTATCAAGATACCTCTCACCTTCTTCGCTCCAATGAGAAAAGTCTTAGCTCCCTCAACCTTTCTTCATAAGACATGCCTTCCAGTCCAGGCAGCATCCTGGTAAATCTTCTCTGCACCTTCTCTAAAGCTTCCACGTCCTTCCTAAAATGAGATGACCAGAACTGAACACAATATTCCAAGTGTGGTCTAACCAGGGCTTCATAGAACTGCAGCAGAACCACATAGCTCTTAAACTCTCCTACTAATGAAAGCCAGTATACCATACACCTTCTTAATAACCCTTTCAACTTGGGTGGCAACTTTGAGGGATCTATGGACAAGGATCCAAAGATCCCTCTATTCCTCCACATTGCCAGGAATCCTGCTTTTAACCCTGTAATTTGCATTCAAATTCAACCTTCCAAATGAATCACTTCAGATTTTTCCGGGTTGAACTCCATATGCCACTTCTCAGCCCAGTTCTGCATCCTGTCACTGTCCTGTTGCAATCTACAACAGACCTCCACACTATCCACAACTCCACCAATAAAAATTACAAGCGCAGAGGTCCCAGAACTGATCCCTGTGGAACACCACTGGTCACTGAGCTCCAGGCCAAATACGTTCTATCTACCACCACCCTCTGGTCTTCTATGAATGGGCCAATCCTGTAAATCATGCCTCCTTACTTTCTGAATGAGCCTAACATGGGAACCTTATCAAATTCCTTGCTAAAATATATATACACCACATCCACTGCTCTACCTTCATCAATGTGTTTTGTCACATCGTCAAAGAATTCAATAAGGCTTGTAAAGCATGGCCTGCCCCTCACAAAGCCATGCTGGCTATCCCTCAACAAACTATAGCTTTCCAAATAATCATAGAACCTCTCTCTCAGAATCCTCTCCAATAATTTGCCCACCAGCAACATATGACTGACTGGTCTGTAATTCCCAGGATTATCCCTATTCCCCTTTTTGAACAAGGGAATAACATTTGCCACCATCCAATCATCTGGCACTACTCCAGCAGACAGTGAGGATGCAAAAATCATTGCCAAAGGTGCAGTAATCTCTTCCCACACTTTCCATCTGGCCCAGGGGGCTTATCTATATTAATGTTTTTTTTTCAAAATTTCCAGCATATCCTCCTCCTCAACATCAACCTGTTCAAGTATATCAGTCTGTTTCATGCTGACCTCAGAAATGTCAAGGTCCCTCTCAGTAGTGAATACTGAAGCAAAGTTTTAATTAAGGGCCCTGCCTGCCTCATCTGACCCCAGACACAAGTTCCCTCCACTATCCCTGATTGGCCCTACCTGCACTATGACCATCCTCTTGTTCCTCACATTAATGTAGGGTTTTCTTTAATCCTCCCCACTAAAGCTTTTTCATGCCCCCTTCTCGGCCTCCTAAGTCCATTCTTTAGTTTCTTCCTGGCTACCTTGTAACCATCTAGAATCCTGTCTGATCCTTGCCTCCTCAACCTTAAGTAAGCCTCCTTCTTCCTCTTGACTAGATGTCCTACAATCTTCGTTATCCACCTTTCCTTCATCCTATGATCCCTTCCTTGCCTCAGTGGGACAAACCTATCCAGCACTCACAACAAGTACTCCTTAAACAACGTTCAAATTTCTGTCATGCATTTCCCTGAGAATATCTGTTCCTAATTTATGCTCCACCATTCCTGCCTAATAGCATTGTAATTCCCCCTCCCCCAATTAACTACTTTCCCATACCGCCTGCTCCTATCTCACTCCATGACTATTGTAAAGGTCAGGGAGCTCTGATCACTATCACCGAAATGCTCTTCCACTGAGAGATCGGACACCTGACCTTGGTTCATTGTCAAGCACCAAATCCAATATGGCCTCTCCTCTATTCAGGCTTATGCTCGAAACGTCGAATTCTCTATTCCTGAGATGCTGCCTGGCCTGCTGTGCTTTGACCAACAACACATTTGCAGCTCTCCTCTATTCAACCTATCTACATATTGAGTCAGAAATCTTTCCTGGACACACCTGACAAAAACTGCTCCATCCAAACTATTTAAACAAAGGAGTTTCCAATCAATTTCCTTCTCTAAAGATGTCAGGGAAACAGATGGTCTTTTAAACAACAATTATATTAGCCATAGCCCCATTACCAATACCAATAGTAGCTTTTAATTCTAAATTTACTAAACACATTAAATTTGAAACTGTGAACTTCAAAGTCCCCACGTCCTGGGTGTTTGAATTATCAGTTTAGTGACATTAACACTGACACCACATCCTCTTTTGGGTTTAATGGAACTAAATAATTAATTCAAGCTATCTGTTAATTCAAGCATTCCTGAAGAAGGGCTCATGCCCGAAATGTCAATTCTCCTGCTCTTTGGATGCTGCCTGATCTGCTGCGCTTTTCCAGCAACACATTTTCAGCTTCAAGCTATCTGTCCTCATCCAATTGCCTTCTCCTTTCCCTGCATCCCTTCCATTATTTGATATGATTTATCATTCATTATTCCTTTTAAATGATTCACTCATTTCTTCTTCAATTGGCTCATGTGTAATGAAGCCCTTTTGAAATGTTATATGATAACATTTCACAAGTTAAGTTAGTTAATTTCCCCCGCCGATATAACCACAAGCATAGTGATTGATCCATTCCTTTACAATTTGGAAAAACAAGACAGCACATTTGAGTCGACTAACTTAATTTCTGTGAGCACACAGCCGTCCGCATGTTGTTCAGCAATTGGTGTGACATCCGAGGGCCAAGTATCATAAGTGGTTAATGTAACCCAGCCTGTATCTCTTAAAAGGAGAGATGGGTTTTGATTGCAGTAGGCACTGATTTCATTCTGTAAGTGAGATCTGGGACTAGCAATCACCGTCAATGTGGTATATTTTCAGATGCCATCTTTGCTGGCAAGGTATCTGCTGCCATGGTTGGAACCATTTGAGCCATCTGGGATGCCTAGGGTGGAGTTACTGTTATAATTCCTTCTTAGTGGTAATATTCTGAGTTGCTGTTATCAAGTAAGGATGGATGCCCACCTGACATCTTCAGCACAAGTCTTGATAAACAGTACATTTTTATATATTAACTTATTGCTAGTTGCATTATATCTGAGTTACAGGATAAGTGAGGACTACAGATGCTGGAGATTAGAGTCAAGAGTTTGGTGCTGGAAGAGCACAGCAGGTCAGGCAGTATCCGAGGAGCAGGAGAATCAGGCTGGGGGGAAGGGGGCTGAGAGATAAATAGGAGGATAATGAATGGGGAAGGGGATGAGGTGTTTGCAAAGGCAACAGATAAATGTGGGTGGGGGGTGATTGTGAACTGTCAGCGTGGAGGGAAGATGGACAGGTAGGACAATCCAAGAGGACAGTGCCCGGTTGGGGGGTTGGATCTGGGATGAGGTGGGGGGAGGGGAGATGTGGAAACTGGTGAAGTCGACATTGATGTGAGGTGCCCAAGTGGAAGATGAGGTGTTCTTCCTCTAGGTATTGGGTGGCTTGGATTTGGCGGTGGAGACGGCCCAGGACTTGCATGTCCATGGCCGAGTGAGGGGGGGAGTTGAAGTGTCCGGCAGTGGGATTATTGGGTGCCTGTGTTCCAGAGTTGCTACCTGAAACATTCCGGGAGTTGGAGTCCTGTCTTCCCAATGTAGAGGAGTCCACATCGAGACACAGTAGATGAGGTATTTGGATGTGCAGCAAAATTTCTGCTGTATGTGGAAGGATCTTTTGAGGCTTTGGATGGAGATGAGGGGTGGGGGGGGGGGAGTTGTGGGTGCAGGTTTTACACCTCTTGCGGCAGCAAGGGAAGGTGCTGGGAGTGGAGTGTGGGGGTGTGTGGACCTAACAAGGGAGTTGTGGAAGGAATGGTCTCTGCCGAATGCTGTTAGGGTTGGGGAGAGAAATATATCTCTGCTGGTGGGGACTGATTGTAGGTGGTGGAAATGGCAGGGGAAAATGTGCTGTATCAACAAAATTAAGGCATGTCGTGTACTGTTATTTTCAGTTCAGGAAGCAGTCTTCTGAGAACTGCAAAGTCTTCCTCTTTTTTAATAAAGCTACATTGGTCATTGTTTATGGCTTCTGAGCTGAGTGACATCTGTAATACATTGTCAAATTTTACTAGTGAATTTTGTTTTTCTTTTCAGAAATAAAGTGTTTTTTTCAGCAATGTTCCATATGGGACCGGTCTTTTAAGATTATTTTTTAATATCGCTTTGATTTTGAACAGTGTGAGTTGCCTGTGCAAAGCAAGTTTCTGTGAGAAGGTTATAGTTCCATTCTTGCCATGAATAGTCAGTCAAAGAATGGTTGAGTCACATCTTAGATCGAAGAAGTTCCAATGAAGCAATATTTTTGTAGTCTGGAAATTTCTTCCAAAGATGCTTACTGTGAGATGATCATCTTTTTCAAAGGTTCTTTACGCTTTTCTGTAAATGTCCCACTTTCTTACAAAGATTACATTGGCATGTTAAAGCAGGCTGTGAACAGTCATTTCTAGTGTCTAAGATCTAAAGACGTGTTGTGTCAATTTATGAAGGTATTTTGGCGTAATTATACTTTAGAAAATTGATGTCTGATCTAATTCATAGAACTTGACTTTCTATTCCAATCATTCCTTTGTGCTGTTATGGATCCAGCTTCTCCCACCATCTGATCACTGATGTAGGGCTTATGTCCAAAATGTCGATTCTCCTGCTCCTCGGATGCTCCCTGACCTGCTGTGCTTTTCCAGCGCCACAATCTTTGACAGTTTTCCCATCGTCTGGAAAACTCTTCCCCAACAAAACACTCTTTTGGTTGTAATATCTCTGAAAGAAAAACATCAGAAATTCCGATCATAATTCTGTCTCCCGTTAGCTGCAAATTTGTAAAATCACAATATTCTGACAGTGTATATTGATCATTAGTAACAGTGTCAACAGGAAGATGTATTCTTTCACTAAATGGTGCTCTCTCCACTCAATGATTAGTGTTTAATGTTCTTTAATTGCCAAATGGTTTTATGATATCATAAAACATATTTATCTCTTCTCTTATATTCTGAGATTTTAAAACAAGATCAAGGGCCTAAATAGCTTTACTTCTTCTCTGAAATTCTTCTATAATTCTGAAATAATTCTGTATTTTATTCACTGGCTCTTCCATAAAAATCAGTTCCATTCCATGTCTCAGCATTGTATTTGATGGAGCGTACAATTTACCCATGATACCTTAGCATTTAGTGATGTTACTATTATTGAAACTCTGACTACCAAAAGCCCAGGATTACCATTGACCAGAACTGAATTGGGCTTGTGATATAAACACTGTAGCCACAAGAGCGTGTCAGAGGCGAGGAAGATTGTGGTGAGTAGCTCATCTCCTGACTCCCTGTCCACCATTTCCAGGGCACAGGTTTGGAGTGTGATGGAATGCTCCCTACTTATGTGGACAAATACAGCTACTACAATACTCAAAACATCTGACACCATCCAGGATAAAACAGTCTGCATGATTGGCACCACATCCACAAACATCCACTCTCTCCATCACTGTTGCTCAGCAGCAGCAGTGGGTACCATCAACGAGATGCATTGCAGAAATCCTTCAAAGCTACTTAGACTGCATCTTCTAAACTCACGACCACAAGCATCTAGAAGGACTAGGGCAGCAGATACATGGGACTATCACCACCTGCAAGTTCCCCTCCAAACCATTCACCATTCTGACTTGAAAAGATATCGCCATTCCTTCACTGTTATTGGGTCAAACTCCTAGAACCCCCTCCCTGATGGCATTGTGGGTCCAGCATATTTCACACCGTCCTCACAAATGACAAGGTCCCTCTCACAAGTGAATACTGAAGTAAAGTATTCATTAAGGACCTTCCCTAACTCCCCCAACTCCAGGCACAAGTTCCCTCCACTATCCCTGATTGGTCCTACCCAGAACAGTGCCCGTAGAAGACTTAGAATAGAAGTAGATGGAAAGTGCCCAGCAACTAGGGAAAAGCAATAAATACTGGCTCAAACAGTGATGCCCACATCCTATGAATAAAAGAAAATCAAAACTATCTGCAAACTTAAATCTGTTGGAGGTGTAATATATTGATGCATTGTCACTGTAGGCTTCTGTGTTACTTTACTTATTTGAATATTTCACTGGAAATCTGTAATTATGTTTGTAGATGTAGCTGGAATTGCCATTCAGTGTTGATCACTTCAGTTGCATTAAATGTTTTCTTCTTCAACATTTAATAAAAGAATATTGCACTAATTTTCTTTAATTAATGGTTAATGAAGATGGATTACTTGAAATTTTGTCATTAAGAAGCTTTGTTGTTTTAATGAAGATATTTAAATTCTGTCTTCTTATTTTCCGTATCAGTAATGTTCTTTAATTTCCGTTAATTAAGTCTGAAAAACTTCAGAAATCATTCAGAATTAGCTTTCTACCTATGCTGAAAAGAATATTTTCAAATTTTCAATGATTGGTGAAGTCTTTTATAATGAAAAAAATGTCGTGTTTTTATTTATTGAAAATCAGAGAAGAGGTGGAAGGAAGGAATCTTTATTTTTCCAGTTTCTTTTCTCCACGATAAGTTTCATAGCTTTTTGAACAAAACAGATGATGCACACTCTTTCTACTCTTTGTCCTTGAGATTTTTTAAAAACATATTTTGTAGGATGTGGGTGCTGCTGGCTTGCCAGCATCTATTGTCTGTCCGTAGTTGCCCTTGAGGTGGTGCAGAGCTGCCTTCCTGACCCATTACAGTCCACCTGCTGTGGGTTTGAAACTGGCCTTCCTAATGAAGGGCTTATGCCTGAAATGTCAATTCTCCTGCTCCTCGGATGCTGCCTGACCTGCCGTGCTTTCCAGCACCACACCCTCAACTCTGATCTCCAGGATCTGCAGTTCTCATTTTCTCCCACCTGCTGTGGGTTGACTCACAATACCTTTGGGAGGGAATTCCAGGAATTTTACCCAGCGACAGTGTAGGAACAACAATATACTTCCAATTTAGGATGTTGAGTGGCTTGGAGTGAAACTTGGAGGTGATACTATTCCCATATATCTGTACCTTTGTCCTTCTAAATGGAAGTGGTTTGTGAGTTTGTGTGTGTCTGAGGGTTTTTGGTGAATTTCTGCAGTGTATCTTACCAATAGTAAACATTGCTGTTTAAAAGTGCCGGTGGTGGAAGGAGTGGATGCTTGTGGATGCAATATGATTCAAGCGGGCTGCTTTGTCCTGGATGGTGTCAAGCATCTTGAGTGTGGTAGGGGCTATACTCATCTTCGCGAGTGGGGAGTATTCCTTCACACTCCTGACATGTGCCTTGTAGATAGTGGGAGGCTTTCAGGAGTCAGGAGGTGAGATATTTGCCACTGTACTCCTAGCTTCTGACCTGCTCTTGTAGCCATTGTATTTACGTGGTGGGTCCAGTTGAATTTCTGAACAATGATAACTCCCAGGATGTTGATAGTGGGGGATTCAGTGACGGTAACACCATTGAATGTCAAAGGGTGATGGATAGATTGTATCTTATTGATGACGGTCATAACCTGGCATTTGCGTGGCACGAATGTTACTTGCCACTTGTTAGCCCAAGACTCAATATTGTCCAGATCTCGTTGCATTTGGACACTGATTGCTTCAGTGTCTGAGGAGTCACAAATGGTGCTGAACGTTGTGAAATTATCATTGAACATCCCCACTTCTGACTTAAGAATGAAGGGAAGGTCATTAATGAAGCAGTTGAAGATGGTTGGGCCTAGGACACTATGCTGAGGAATCCCAGCAGAGATGTCCTGGAGGTGAGATGACTAACCTCCAGCAACCACAATCATCTTTCTATGTGACAGGTATGACTCTAATTACCAGAGAGTTTTCCCCCTGATATCCATTGATTCCAGTTTTCCCAGGGCTCCTTGATGCCACATTTGGTCAAATACATCCTTGATGTCAAGGGATGTCACTCTCACCTCCCCTCTGGAATTCAACTCTCTTCTCCATGTTTGAACCAAGGCTGCAATGGGGTCAGGAGCTGAGAGGCCCTGGCGAAACCCAATCTGGGTGTCAGTGAGCAGGTTATTGTTGAGCAGGTGCTGCTTGATAGCACTGTTGATGACACCTTCCATCACTTTATTGATGATCGACAGTAGACTGATAGATCAGTAATCGGCCGAGTTGGACTTGTCCTGCTTCTTATGTATGGGACATACCTGGGCAATTTTTCACATTGTCGAGTAGATGTCACTGTTATAACTATACTGGAACAACTTGGCTAGGGGAGCGGCAGGTTCTGGAGCACAAGTCTTCAATACTGTTGCTGGAATGTTGTCAGGGTCTGTAGCTTTTGGAATATTCAGTGCCTCCAACCATTTCTTGATATCATGTGAAGTGACTCGAATTGGCTGAAGACTGGTACCTGTAATACTGTGGACCACTGGAGGAGGCCGAGATGAATCATCCACTCAGCACTACTGGCTGAAGATTGCTGTGAAAGCTTCAGCCTTATCTTTTGCACTGATAAGCTGGGTTCATCCTTCATTGAGGATGGGGATATTTGTGGAATCTCTTCCTCCAATGAGTTGTTTAATTGTCCACCACCATTCCTGACTGAATGTAGCAGGACTGCAGAGCTGAGATCTGATCCGTTAGTTGTGGCAAAGTTTAGCTCTGTTTATCACTTGCTGTTTATGCTGTTTGGCATGTAAGTAGGCCCATTTAGTGGCTTCACCAAATGACACCTCAACTTCAGGTATGCTTGATGTTGCTCTATGCTTCCTCTCCTCCACTCTCCATTGTACCAGGGTTGATCCCCTGGCTTGATGGTAATGCTTGAGTAAAGTTTATGCTGGACCATGAGGTTACAGATTGAATTGGAGTACAACTCTACTTCTGTTGTTGATGGCCCACAGCATCTCATGGATGCCCAATTTTGAGCTGCTAGATCTGTTTGAAGTCTGTCTCATTTAGCACGGTGATATTGCCACACAACATGATGGAGATTATTCTCAAATGAAGGCAGAACTTCATCTCCACAAGGACTGTGTGGTGGTCACTCTTTCCAATACTGTCATGGACAGATACATCTGCATCAGGCAGGCTGGTAATGATAATGTGCTGTATGTTTTTTCCCTCTTGTTGATTCCCTTACCACCCAGCCGCAGACCCAGTTTAGCATCTATGTCCTTTAAGATCCAACCAGTCGATCAGTAGTACTTCTGCCAAGCCATTCTTGATGATGGACATTGAAATCCCCCACTGCTGCAAATGTGTTGCTGGTCAAAGCACAGCAGGCCAGGCAGCATCTCAGGAATAGAGAATTCGACGTTTCGAGCAGAAGCCCTTCATCAGGAACAAGAGGGAACAAGAGGTCCCCAACGCCTTATTTTCACTATGGACATCCAGTCCCTGTACACCTCCATCCCCCATCACGAAGGACTCAAAGCCCTCCGCTTCTTCCTTTCCCGCCGCACCAACCAGTACCCTTCCACTGACACCCTCCTTCGACTGACTGAACTGGTCCTCACCCTGAATAACTTCTCTTTTCAATCCTCCCACTTCCTCCAAACTAAAGGAGTTGCCATGGGCACCCGCATGGGCCCCAGCTATGCCTGCCTCTTCGTAGGATATGTGGAACAGTCCATCTTCCGCAACTACACTGGCACCACCCCCCACCTTTTCCTCCGCTACATCGATGACTGTATCGGCGCTGCCTCGTGCTCCCACGAGGAGGTTGAACAGTTCATCAACTTTACTAACACCTTCCATCCCGACCTGAAATTCACCTGGACCATCTCAGACTCCTCCCTCCCCTTCCTAGACCTCTCCATTTCTATCTCGGGAGACCGACTCAACACAGACATCTATTATAAACCGACTGACTCCCACAGCTACCTGGACTACACCTCCTCCCACCCTGCCCCCTGTAAAAATGCCATCCCATATTCCCAATTCCTTCGTCTCCGCCGCATCTGCTCCCAGGAGGACCAATTCCAACACCGCACAGCCCAGATGGCCTCCTTCTTCAAGGACCGCAGATTCCCCCCAGACGTAATCGACGATGCCCTCCAACGCATCTCCTCCACTTCCCGCTCCTCCGCCCTTGAGCCCCGCTCCTCCAACCGCCACCAAGACAGAACCCCACTGGTTCTCACCTACCACCCCACCAACCTCCGCATACAACGTATCATCCGCCGCCATTTCCGCCACCTCCAAACGGACCCCACCACCAAGGATATATTTCCCTCCCCTCCCCTATCAGCGTTCCGCAAGGACCACTCCCTTCGTGACTCCCTCGTCAGATCCACACCCCCCACCAACCCAACCTCCACCCCCGGCACCTTCCCCTGCAACCGCAGGAAATGTAAAACTTGCGCCCACACCTCCACACTCACTTCCCTCCAAGGCCCCAAGGGATCCTTCCATATCCGCCACAAGTTCACCTGTACCTCCACACACATCATCTATTGCATCCGCTGCACCCGATGTGGCTTCCTCTATATTGGTGAAACAGGCCGCTTACTTGCGGAACGCTTCAGAGAACACCTCCGGGCCGCCCGAACCAACCAACCCAATCACCCCGTGGCTCAACACTTTAACTCTCCCTCCCACTCCACCGAGGACATGCAGGTCCTTGGACTCCTCCACCGGCAGAACACAACAACACGACGGCTGGAGGAGGAGCGCCTCATCTTCCGCCTGGGAACCCTCCAACCACAAGGTATGAATTCAGATTTCTCCAGTTTCCTCATTTCCTCTCCCCCCACCTTGTCTCAGTCGGTTCCCTCAACTCAGCACCGCCCTCCTAACCTGCAATCCTCTTCCTGACCTCTCCGCCCCCACCCCACTCTGGCCTATCACCCTCACCTTGACCTCCTTCCACCTATCCCACCTCCATCGCCCCTCCCCCTAGTCCCTCCTCCCTACCCTTTATCTTAGCCTGCTTGGCTCTCTCTCTCTCTTGTTCCTGATGAAGGGCTTATGCTCGAAACGTCGAATTCTCTATTCCTGAGATGCTGCCTGGCCTGCTGTGCTTTGACCAGCAACACATTTGCAGCTGTGATCTCCAGCATCTGCAGACCTCATTTTTTACATTGAAATCCCCCACCCCAGTGTATATTTTGTGCCTTGCCATCCTCAGTGCCACCTCTAAGTGATGTTCAACATGGAGAAGTACTGAGTCATCAGCTGAGAGAGGACAGTATGCAGTAATCAGAAGGGGGTTTCCTTGCCTATGTTTAACCTGAAGCCATGAGACTTTGTGGGCTCCAGATTCAATATTGAGGACTTCCAGAGGAACTCCCTCCCTCTCTGTAAGACTGCTGTCATAATTTTGGCACTGGCCCCCAGATGTTAGTGAGGAGGACTTTGCATCATTAACAGGGCTGTTTTTGCCGTTAGTCTTTTCTGGAGCCTAGCTCAAAGCCAGGTGATTCATCTGGTTTCATTTCATTGAGACTTTGTAGTGATTGGAAGAACAGAGTGGCTTGCTAGGCCATTTCAGAAGGCAATTGAGAGTCAACCACACTGCTGTGGGTCTGGAGTCACATGTAGGCCAGACCAGGTGAGAATGTCCCTGAAGGACATTAGTGAACCAGATAGGTTTTTCCAACAATCGACAATGATTTCATGGTCATCAGTAGATTCTTAATTCCAGATTTTTTTTATTGAATTCAAATTCCACCATCTGTCATGGTAGGATTTGAACCTGGATTCCCAAAGCATTATCTGGGTCTCTGGATTAATAGTCTAGCAATAATACCAGCAGCCAATCACCTTCCCAAATAAATTGCACCTTCTTAAATTGTAAAATTTGGTATCTTGAAGATTATTTTCAGCTACACAACAAAAAAATTGTTTAAACATCAAAACAATGATGTTTAACAAATTCTTCTTCTGTCCTCAGCTTCTACACCCTAATTAGTCAAATTATACCACAGATTTAGCAATTATCTTAATGAGTATACTTTTCTCAAGGTTTTTCTGCAGCTATCCTGACAATTCTAAACATTTAGAACAATGATTTTTTTTACTAAATAAAAAGCTGAAGCATTCTATTAATTTCTCAGCCTGGAACTTCATTTGAATGTTGAGAATTTCTGACCTTCCTTAACGTACTTTGGGTGTCTGACATCAACTGATGTTTCCCTGGTGCATGATTTGGATTACTTTTTCACTTTCTTGTTATTCTGGTGGTCTGCTTAAAATTCTATTGGCAGATACAGTCAAGTAGGTGGGTTAACTCCAGGACAGGTATGCAGGTAGTGCAGGAGTCTTCTGTAGCTATCCCCATTTCAAACAAGAATGCTGATTTGGAAAATGTAGGGGGTGATGAATTCTCAGGGGAATATAGCATGAACAGCCAGGTTTCTGGTATCAAGATTGGCTCTAATGCGATGAGAGGTACGTCAGGTTCCAGGAGATCGATTTTGTTAGGGGACTTTCTAGTCCGAGGCACAGACAGACGTTTCTGTGGCCAGCAGAGAAAAATCAGAATGGTTTGTTGCCTCCCTGGTGCCAGGATCAAGGATGCCTCAGAGAGGATGCAGAATGCTCTCAAGGGGAGAGGGCCCAGCAGGAGGTCATTGTACACGTTAGAACCAATGACATAGGAAGGGAAAAGGATGAGCTTCTGAAGGGAGATTACAGAGAGTTAGGCAAGAAATTAAAAAGGAGGTCCTCAAGAGTAGCAACATTTAGATTATTCCTAGGATTTAAACTAGTAAAGTGGAGGGGGGTTGGGAGGGAGGGGGTGACACAGGTAGATACGGAGGAAAAAAATCAATCTGAGACTGGTACAGTTGATAAAAGAAGCAAGTCAAACAGTCTGTGCAGACAGGGACAAAGCAGAGAACAAGGTAGGACTAATAAATTAACCTGCATTTATTTCAATACAAGAGGCCTTACAGGGAAGGCAGATGAACTCAGGGCGTGGTTAGGAACATGGGACTGGGATGTCATAGCAATTACAGAAACATGGCTCAGGGATGGGCTGGATTGGCAGCTTAATGTTCCAGGATACAAATGCTACAGGAAGGTTAAAAAGGGAGGCAAGAGAGGAGGGGGAGTGGTGTTTTTGATAAGGGATAGCATTACGGCTGTACTGATGAAGGATAATGCATTCAGTGATGCTATTTGGGTGGAACTGAGAAATAAGAAAGGGATGATCACCTTATTGGGATTGTATTATAGACCCCTTAATAGTCAGCGGGAAATTGAAAAACAAATTTATAAGGAGATTTCAATTATCTGTAAGAATAATAGGGTGGTTATGGTAGGGGATTTTAACTTTCCAAACATAGACTGGGACTGCCAGTGTTAAGGGTTTAGATGGAGAGGAATTTGTTAAGTGTGTACAAGACAATTTTCTGATTCAGTATGTGGATGTATCTACTAGAGAAGCTGCAAAACTTGACCTACTCTTGGGAAATAAGGCAGGGCAGGTGACTGAGGTGTCAGTGGGGGAGCACTTTGGGGCCAGCGACCGTAATTCTGTTTAGTTTTAAAATAGTGATGGAACAGGATAGACCAGATCTAAAAGTTTAAGTTCTAAATTGGAGGAAGACAAATTTTGATGGTATTAGGCAAGAACTTTCAAAAGCTGACTGGGGAGATATGTTTGCAGGTAAAGGGACAGCTGGAAAATAGGAAGCCTTCGGAAATGAGATAACCAGAGTCCAGAGACAGTATATTCCTGGCAGGGTGAAAGGAAAGGGTGGCAGGTATAGGGGATGCTGGGTGACCCAAGAAATTGAGGGTTTGGTTAAGAAAAAGAAGGAAGCATATGTTAGGTACTGACAGGATAGATTGAGTGAATCCTTAGAAGAGTAGAAAGGCAGTAGGAGTATACTTAAGAAGAAAATCAGGAGGGCGAAAAGGGGAGATGAGATAGCTTTGGCAAGTACGGCTAAGGAGAATCCAAAAAGTTTTTGTAAATACATTAAGGACAAAAGGGTAACAAGGGAGAATAGGTCTTCTCAAAGATCAGCAAGGTGGCCATTGTGTGGAACTGCAGAAGATGAGGGAGATAATAAATGAGTATTTTGCATGAGTGTTTACTGTGGAGAAGGACATGGAAGATTTAGAATGTAGAGAAATAGATGGTGACATCATGAAAAATGTCCATTGAGGAGGAAGTACAAGATTTCTTGAAAAGCATAAAGGTGGATAAATCCCCAGGATCTGATCAAGTGTACCCCAGAATTCTGTGGGAGGGTATGAAAGTAATTGCTAGGCCCCTTGCTGAGATATTTATATCATCGATAGTCACAGGTGCTGGAAGACGGGAGGTTGGCTAACGTGGTGTCACTATTTAAGAAAGGTGGTAAAGATAAGCCAGGAACCATACACGCAATATTCCAAAAATGGCCCAACCAATGTCCTGTACAGACACATCATGACCTCTCAACTCCTGTCCTTAATACTCTGACCAATGAAGGAAAGCATACCAAATGCCTTTATCACTATCCTACCTACCTGCGACTCTTGCAACCCTGACGTGTGTGGTGGGCAGGTTGCTGGAGGGAATCCTGAGGGACAGGATATGCATGTTTTTGGAAAGTCAAGGACTGATTAGGGTTAGTCAACATAGCTTTGCATGTGGGAAATCACGTCTCATGAACTTGATTGAGCTTTTTGAAGTCACAAAAAAGATTGATGAGGGCAGAGCAGTAGATGTGATGTATATGGACTTCAGTAGGGCATTCTACAAGGTTCCCCATGGGAAACTGATTAGCAAGGTTAGATCTCATGGAATACAGGGAGAACTAGCCATTTGGATACAGAACTGGCTCAAAGTCAGAAGACAGAGGGTGGTGGTGGAGGGTTGTTTTTCAGACTGGTGGCCTGTGACCAGTGGAGTGCCACAAGAATCAGTGCTGGGTCCACTATTTTTCTGTATTTATGTAAATGATTTGGATATGAGCATAAGACATAGAGTTAGTCAGTTTGCTGATGACACCAAAATTGGAGGTGTAGTGGACAATGAAGAAGGTTACCTCTGATTACAACGGGGTCTTCACCAGATGGGCCAATGGGCTGAGAAGTGGCAGATGCAGTTTGATTTAGATAAATGCAAGGTGCTTCATTTTGGGAAAGCAAATCTTAGCAGGACTTATACACTTAATGGTCAGGTCCTAGGGAGTGTTGCTTTACAAAGAGACCTTGGAGTGCAGGTTCATAGCTCCTTGAAAGTAAAGTTTCAGGTAGATAGGATAGTGAAGAAGCGTTTCGTATGCTTTCCTTTATTGGTCGGAGTATTGAGGACAGGAGTTGGTCGGTCATGTTGCGGCTGTACAGGACATTGGTTAAGCCACTTTTGGAATATTGCATGTAATTCTGGTCTCCTTCCTATCGGAAAGATGTTGTGAAACTTGAAAGGGTTCAGAAAAGAATTACGAGGATGTTACCAGGGTTGGAGGATTTGAGCTTTAGGGAGAGGCTGTACATTTTGGGACTATTTTCTCTGGAGCATCGGAGTCTGAGGGGTGACCTTATAGAGGTTTATAAAATCATGAGGGGCATGGAGAGGATAAATGGACAAAGTATTTTTCCCTGGGGTGGGGAGTCCAGAACTAAAGGGTGAGACAGGAAAGATATAAAACAGACTGAAGGGGTAATGTTTGTGGTGTGAGTACGGAATGAGTGGCTGGAGGAAGTGGTGGAGGCTGATATAATTACAACATTTAAAAGGCATTTGGATGGGTATATGAATAGGAAGGATTTGGAGGGATATGGGCCAGGTGCTGGCAGGTGGGACTAGATTAGGTTGGAATATCTGGTCGGCATGGACAAGTTGGTCTGAAGCGCCTGTTTCTGTGCTGTACATCTCTGTGACTCTATAGGTTTCATGACTTTTAACTATTTTGAGGTGCAACAAGCGCACTTAGTATTCAGGATATGACTCCCATAATAATGCATTCTTCATCTATATTTGTATAGATGTATTATTGTTTTGAAGAAGCATCACTGGACTTGAAAAATTAGGTTATAGTCATATGTTTATTTGGAAGTACTAGCTTTTGGAGCGCTGTTCCCTCATCAGTTAGCCTGTGGAGCAGGATCATAAGACACAAAATTTATACGTCAAGATCATAGTATCATGCAACTAATATGGTATATTGAACAAACCTAGGTTACTGTTAAGGGTTTCATCTTTTAGAATGGGTTGCAGGTTTCACTTCATTATTATGTTAATCCCAGAACTCCTTTCAAGTCACATTTCCAAGATAACAAGGTTTCATCAAAAAAAGTGACATCTCAGCTCAGACAATGCACTAAATTATGTTAGATTACTTACAGTATGGAAACAGGCCCTTCGGCCCAACAAGTCTACACTGACCCACCGAAGCGCAGCCCACCCAGACCCATTCCCCTACATTTACCCCTTCACCACAGGCAATTTAGCATGGCCAATTCACCTAACCTGCACATTTTTGGTCTGTGGGAAGAAACCCACGCAGACACAGGGAGAATATGCAAACTCCACACAGTCAGTGACCTGAGGCAGCAATTGAACCCGGATCTCTGGCGCTGTAAGGCAGCAGTGCTAACCACTGTGCCACCGTGTGAGGTTATTCCTGTCTGTATTCCAACCTTGAGTCAGATTGGTTCTATTTCCAAAATAGGAATTTATAATATGTCACATGGATTGATTGCCTGCAGACTGTGCATGTTCCGAACAAAATAGAATGTGTCTGCAAATTCAATTCTTAAAATGCAAATTCACCCCAAAGACATATTTGTGCATGCGTGTGCGTGTGAATGTGTCTGTGTGTGTGTGTGTGTATATGTGTGTGGGAGAGAGTGCGAGTGTGAGTCTATGCAAGTGTGAGTGTGTGCTTGTGTGCATGTGCATGCATATCCATGCATGCATGTGCATGTGCATACGCGTTCATGAGCATGTGTTTGCGTACGTGCTTGGTAGAGTCTGTGCGTGAGTGTGATGGAGAATAAGCCTATGAGAGGATCTGCATGAGTGTGTGAATATGTCAGGGTGTGAGTGTATGTGTGCTTGTGTGTGAGAGTGTATAATGTAGTGGGGTCACCTGTCATGCGATATAAACCTCAGGTCCCAGTTGAGGCCATTCTCACACTTGCACACACTCAAATTGGCACATGCTCACACTTGGTTGGATACCTATAAGGATGGCCTCAACCAGAAGCTGGGATTCATGTCAAACTGTATGCATGCACTGTATACACACACACACTCCCAATTTCTCATACACACACTCTCTCTCTCTACCTCACATATACACGCACACATATAAGTCTATAGGGTGAATTTGCATTTGCAGATATGCTCCATTTTGCTCAAAATATGCACAATCTGCGGGCAGTCAATGCAGGCATCAATCCATTCTACATTTTATAAATTCCTACTTTGGAAGTAGAACCAGTCTGAATCAAGGAGAAAGTGAGGACTGCAGATGCTGGAGATCAAAGCTGAAAATGTATTGCTGGAAAAGCGCAGCAGGTCAGGCAGCACCCAAGGAGCAGGAGAGTTGACATTTCAGGCATGAGCCCTTCTTCAGGAAGGGCTTTTACAGCAACACATTTTCAACCCCAGTCTGAATCAAGGTTGGAATACATACAGACTCTAATGTCCACCTTTAATGCATTGTCTGAACTGGGCTGTCACCTTTTTTTATAAACAGGAATCCTTACCTGCAACCCATTCTAAAAGATGAAAGACTTAAGAGCAATCTAGGTTTGTTCAATATATCATTTCAGTTGCATGACACTATGATCTTGTGCTATAAATTCTGAGTCTTATGATCCTGCCCCACTGGCGACCTGGTGAAGGAGAAGCGGTCCAAATGGTAGTGCTTCCAAATAAACCTGTTGGACTATAACCTGGTGCTGTGTAATTTTTAACTTTGTACACCCCAGTCCAAAAATGGCATCTCCACATCTTGAAAAGTTAATTGCTCCTCTCTCCAGAGGAACCTGAATTTCTCCAGCAATTTCTGTTTTTGTTCCTAATATTACAAAATCCATTTTCCTTAATAGTAATTTCCTTTGATACTCAGTCTCACTCGAAGTTTCTGCGGATAACTCAAGGACAGGTTTATTGTTGAATTTACGATGAATGCTTCTTTGATGTAGTTGGGTAGACGAAAGTGAAGTTTTTACTGATGCACCAGGCAGCATACTGTGATCACATCCACCCTCAGGTGCTTTATTTGATCAAACTCTCACACTATGAGGTTCATTATCTTCAACCTACTGCTCACAATGTCTCCTCCTATGATTTCCATGATAAGACATTGGTATCACTGGATTGAATGGCCTTTGTCCTGCTGTGTCTATAGGACTCAATGATGTACAGACATACATAGACTTGTTATCTGGGTCAGAGCATCAAACTATCACGTCTCCTATCAATGTCTCCAAGACCCCCTGATAGATGTTCAGGAGTTGCTTTAACTCAGTATATAGCACTAAGTGATTCAACCTTCACTGCTGGATTTGATAGGTATCTTCATCACCAGCTCACTATACCTCAGCATTACCTGACTTCAGAGACAATCACAAGCTGAGACACATCCTCTCTGGGTATATCTGAAAACTGACTCGTGCAGCATTTATCGAAACGCACGATGTTTGCAACTCAATACAACACTTCTGAAGTAGATTGCCCTAACGTTTTCACTGAGGCAGTAAATCTTGCTTCATATGTCAGGCTAGCATCATGTTGGCATTGAGAATGTAGCAATCCTCAAGATAGCCTGACTGGAAGTTTCTAAACTAAAATCATCTCAAGCATGTAATATTTTTTGTTCACAAAACTCACTCCCATGAAGGGAGCAATTATTAATATCTGGCACTGGCACACCATTTGGAACACATTTCTAGCATTGCTGGGCATTCACTGTCAGTGATTCAGTGGTGAATGTTCTGTAGACATCTTCACTGTTGAACAGCTTCTGAGGTGGCCCAGATGGATCCTTGAACTGTACCATCTGTTTAGCCTATCTTCAATTCAAGACTCCATTGGCAAAGTAGTGTAAGTAGCATTAGAAAGGGAAATTGCTGGACACTAATGTGATCTGAAGTGATTTGTAGCTCAAGGAACTCCAGATCCGAGTTGAGCTGGATTATGAGCTGCAGATACTGGGAGTGGGAAAGTTACCTGGTCACATTGCTCCAAAGGGTGATATCATACCTCACACTAGCTAATTCAAAATTGGCTTTGATCAGGGACAGGAGGGTGTGACTGATAGTGAAGCAAGCATGAGGACCCAGGAGTTACAGGTGAAGAGTCTCAGTGCCTGCAATTGCCCAACATTTACAGGGTTCTTGTGAGTGCGCAGATTAGATTGAGGACTGCAGAGAGTTTAAGCAAAATGACCACAGTATCTTGAGCACGGTGCTTTCAGTTGGGGAAGGAAATAGGAACATAGTAGTGGTGGGGGACAGTAAATGTGGGGTGAAAGATACTGTCCTCAGTAACCATGAATGGGTTTTGTTGCATGCCGGGTGCCAGGATTAAGGACATCCGTTCAGGGCTGGAGAAGAAGATGAAGATGGAGGGAAGGGATTAATTTTCATAATCCATCTTGATACCAATGACATGCTAAACTAAGTTCTGCTAAAAGAATTTGAACAGTTAGGAGCTAAATTAAAAAGTGGCACCTCTAACATAATAATCTCTGGATTATTGGGTGGCATGGTTGCTCAGTGGCTCAGTGAGTTAGAATGGCTGCCTCACAGTGCTAGGGACTCAGGCTCGATTCCCATCTTGGGTGACTACCTGTGTGGAGTTTGTGCATTCTCCCTGTGTCTGTGTGGGTTTCCTCCCCAAATCCAAAGATGGGCAGGTGAGGTGAATTGGTCAAGCTAAATTGCCCATAGTGTTAGGTGCAATACTCAGGGGTAAGTATAGGATAGGGGAATGGGTCTGGGTGGGCTACTCTTCGGAGAGTCAGTGTGGATCTGTTGGGCTGAAGGACCTGTTTCCACACTGTAGGGAATCTAATTTAATTACTATCTGATGCATGGGCAAACTGGCATAGGGTAAATAAAGTTAAAGAGTTAAAATAACTAAAAGAACAACGTAGTTAAGGAACAAACTTATTGTTCAAACAGTTCAGGCACAGCCAATGAAGATATTATTTGATTTCATAGACAGGAAGGAATCTGGTGAGATTACTAGCTTTGTCATCAGAAGATTATTGCATACTATCCATTGGAAGGAAATATGCAATTTTATTGGAATGGTTTTCAACCCTTATCATCACTGAAGAAAGTTCAGATAAGGAAAATTGGCTGTCCTAATTTCTCTGCTCCTCTCACCCACCCTAACCTGTCCCCTTCTGAAATTGCCGCACTTCACTCTCTCAGGTTCAACCCTAACTTTGTCATCAAACCCACTGACAAGGATGATGCCGTTGTTGTCGGGAGCACTGATCTTTACCTTGCAGTGATGCAATGCAAACTCTTGGACATCTCTTCCTACCTCCCCCTAGACCATGACCCCCACATCCGAATATCAAACAACCATTGCCAGGATTGTCACCAACCTCATTATCTTCAGAGTTCTTGCCCTCACTGCCTCCAACTTATTGGTCTTGGAACGCTGGATAGCCCGCTTCAACCTCCTAACTAAAGTCCACAAACCAGACTGTCCCAGTAGGTCCATTGTATCAGCCTGTTCCTGACCCACTGAGCTCAATTCCTCCTATCTTGACTCCATCCTCTCTCTGCTTATTGAAATCTTGGCTGTCTACATCTGCGATTCCTTTTCTGCCCTCCGCCATATTAACAATTTCCAGTTGCCGGGTCCTAACTGCCTGCTCTTCACCATGGATGTCCAATCCTTCTGTACCTCCATTCCCTACCAGGAAAGTCTGAGAGAACTCAGCTTCTTCCTTGAACCCAAACTGAACAATATCAGTCTACTACCACTCTCCTCTGCTTACCATGCCATGTCCGAAAGGATTTCATCTAATTTTCCTCACTGTTTTGCCTACATTTCATCTGTTTGGATGATGCCACCTTCAGTGGTGCTGCTGACATGGCTTCTTTCTTCCAAAACCATGGCTTCCCACCATGGAAATAGGGCCTCAACTTATCCGACCTATCACCCATGCTTTTGCTGTTGCCTTTTACCATCCCTCACAACAGCATGATTGGGTTCCCCTTGTCCTCACTTTTCATCCCACCAGTCCTGCTTTCAAAGGAACATCTTTCACCATTTCAGACAACTCCTGCAGAATGCTACCACCAAACACATCTGCTCCTCACCCTCCCTGTCTGCATTTTGCTCCAGGACACCCTCATCCATTCCTCGATGACCACCAATGCCATCCCCCCTTCCCACATAATTGCAGAAGGTGTAACATCTGCCTCTTCACTAGTTTTCTGCTCACCATACAAGAGCCTAAACAGTCTTTCCACAGTATTTAACATACACTTCCTCTGATCTGGTCTACTGTATTCGCTGCAACCAATTTGGCCTGCTCTATATTGGAGAAACCAAACCCGGCCTGAGTGACCATATTGCAGTATACCTCCACTCCATGTGCAAACATGACCCTGGCCTTCCCGTAACTGGTCATTTTTACACAGCTTCCTGCTCACTTGCCCGCTGACCTCAGCATGCTGCAGTGCTCCAGTGAATCATAGTGAAAACTGAAGGGACAACTTGCAACTTCAGACTGGGCACTTAACAACTTTTTGGACTTATCATTGAGTTCAATACCTTCAGATTGTGAACTCACTCCAATTTTTTTCATTTCTTTTAGCTTTACTTTTTGCATCCTCAGTCACCATGTCCTCTCTCTTCTCCCTACCACTCCATTTTGTTCTTTCCATTTTGGCAGTTGAACACACTAATCTTCTGCCATTCTCACATTCTGATCATGTAATCTGCACTATCAGCACCCTCTCTCCCCGAGCACTCCAATTGCACACCATTGTGTGAATGCTGCTTCCTCCACCCTTCATATTCGCTCTGATGAAGAGTCACTGAAAAGGTAGATCCACAGATGCTGCCTGACACACTGAGATTTCCAGCATTTTTCTTTTCAGTACAGATTGAAACAACTGCAGTAATTTGTTTCTGTACAAGTTCAAGATCTAGTTAAGAAGAAATAACTTAGCCAAAATATCCAAGATACTGCAGGGAAGCAAGTACTTATGTCAACATCTTCCATGATGGATTTCATGTGATTAAAAGTCTCCAGGATGAGATTTTTATATTCCTCTGGGAAGAAAATTCAGGATATTAAAAAGTTGTTTACATAAGATCAACTACCAGGCTTAGCATGAGTTGCACCCTCTACAAAGAAAACCCAAGAGATACGAAATCTCTTCAGCAGAGAAATGATTTACAGAAGATCAGAATCAAGCTCAACATAAAGACCTCAAGACAAAGCTGCACCAATCTTCCATTTCAGAAGAGAATAGATTCTGAAAGAATTGAGAGGAATTGTGAAAACAATAAACTACCTGAATTTGTGAAGTCAGGGAGCAGTGAGGAGATGGGAGCATTCTATTGGCAATTTTCTTTATTTATTCTGAAGGTGTGAACTTCACTAAGTAGGCCAGTAGCTATTGCCCAATTCAGCACCTTCCCACAAGGCCCTGATTTATCCTTTGTTCATAGCTATCTTTAAGCTAATGAGTTGTGATTATTGTTTCAAAAATGGTCTCCTAAAGAAAGGACAGTCACCCAATACAGGCTCATTCGCCAATACAAGGTCGGTACGGTGGCTCAGTGGTTCGCATTGCTGCCTCACAGCACCTGGGACCCGGGTTTGATTCCAGCTTCGGGCGACTGTGTGGAGTTTGCAGATTGTCCCTGTGTCTACGTGGATTTCCTCTGGGTGCTCCAGTTTCCTCCCACAGTCCAAAGGTATGCAGGTTAGGCGAAATGGCCATGCTAAATTACCCATAGTGTAGGTGATTAGTCAGGAGTAAATATAGCATAAAGGAATGGGTCTGGATGGGTTACTCTTCAGAGGGTTGGTGTGGATTTGTTGGGCCGAAGGGCTTATTTCCACACTGTAGAGAATCTAAAAAGAAAGTCCAATGTGTCCCCTCCTCGAGTTGAACTAACCACATACTATTTGAAGAAAGCCTCTTGGATGCACTTAACAAATTCCAACCTGTCTATGCCTCTTGCTCTAAGGGAGTTCCAGTCAGTATTGGAGAAGTTAAAGTCACCCACTATGAAAACTCTGTTTTTACTGCACCTTTCCATAATCTGCCTACATATTTGTTCCTCAATGTCTCAATGGTTATCTGGGGGCATACAGTACAATCTTACCAGAGTGATTGTACCCACCTTATTTTTAAGCTCCACCCATATTGCCTCAGTGGATGAGCCCATCAGTATATCCTCTCTGAGTGCCAATATAACATTCTCCTTGATTAGTAATCCAACTCATCCAACTCTTTTACCTTCTTCTCTAACTCATCTAAAACAATGAAACCTTGGAATGTTGAGCAGCCAATCCTGTTCCTCTCTCAACCAAGTCTCTGTAATGGCCACAGATTCAGTATCTAAGCTCATCTGTCTTACCTATAATAATCCTTGCATTGAAATAAACCCACTTCAGCCCATTAGTGTCATTGTGTTTATTTACCTGTCTCTGCCTGTCCTTTCTTTCTGATTTACTGGTCTTAATGTCTAATTTCCCCCCAATCCCTCCTCTTGCTGACGCACTGCTCAGGTTTCCAGCACCCTGCCACTTTAGTTTAAACCCCCCTGAGTAGCCCGAGTGAACCTTCATGCAAGCATAATGATTCCCCTACAGATTAGGTGCAACCCATCCCTCTTGGACAAGTCATCCTGTCCCAGAAGAGGTCCCGATGATCCAAGAATCTAAAATACTGACCACTGCAACAGCTCTTTAGCTGTGCATACACACACCCTGTCTTTCTGTTGTTTACTTTACTAGCACGTGGTGCTGAAAATAACTTAGAAATTATTACCCTCGAGGTGCTGCTCTTTAGCCTCTTTCCTAGCTCCTTGTACTCATTCTGCAGGGTTTCATCCTTCATTCTACCTCTGTCATTGGTACAAATGTGCACCTCTGGCTGCTCACCCTCCCCCTTAAGAATTTTGTGCAACCACTCAGACACATCTTTGGCCCTAGCACCAGGAGACAATACTCCATCCTGGAGTCTTGAATGCGGCCACAGAAACACCTGGCTGGCGAGACTCCAACCATTATCGATCTTGGACTTTGCCTGATCCTGCTCTACAGCAGAGGCAGTTGTGGTGCCATAGGTCTGGCTGCTGCTGTTATACTCCCCTAAGAGGCTATACCCCTACAATAGTATCCAAAACGGTATATCACAGGAGACCCCTGAACCACCTGTTTGCCTCTCCTGCTGGTCACCCATCTATCTGATTGTACACAGTATTCTAAATGTGGCCAAACCAATGTCTTGTACAATGTAAATATGACTTGCCAGCTCTTATACTCAATACCCTATCCAATGAAGGCAAGCATACTATATGCCTTCTTGACCACTCTACCCACCTGTGCAGTAACGTTCAGGGTACAATAGACCTGCACTCCCAGATCTCTCTGCCCATCAACTTTTCCCAAGCTCTTAGGTTCAACACACAGCCTTCCTTCATTACCCTTTAGTGGACCAATCCTTTCTCTAGTTACCCGCTTGCTTCTTATATAAGAATAAAATGCTTTGGGATTCACCTTAATTCTGCTCACTAAAGCTATTTCATGACCCTTTCAGCCCGCTTGATTCCTTGTTTAAGACTTGTTCTACTCTTCCGATATTCCTCCAGAGCTTGTTCTGTTTTTAGCTGCCTAGACCTTATGTACGCTTCCCTTTTCCTCCTGTCATCCACGGTTCACGAATCTTGCTCTTCCTATGTTTTACCTTCAACGGGACATGCCTATCCTGTACTACCTTTAATCTATCTTTCAAAGCCTCCCACATCTCAAATGTGGATTTCCCTTCAAATAGCTGTGTCCAATCCACATTTCCAAGCTCCTGAATAATTTTGATATAATTGGTCTTGGCCCAGTTTAGTACTCTTCCCTTCGGACCACTCTCATCTTTATCTACGAGTATTCTAAAACTTACAGAATTGTGGTCACTTTTCCCAAAGAAATCCCCCACTGCAACGTCTTCCACCTGTCCTGGCTTGTTCCCCAGTACCAGGTCCAATATGGCCCCTTCCCTTGTTGAACTATTGACATACTGCTCTAGAAAACTCTCCTGGACGCTTCTTACAAATTCTACCCCATCCAGACCTCTGACACTAAGTGTATCCCAGTCAATGTTGGGAAAATTAAAATCTCCCATCACCACTAGTCAATTGACTCTACATCTTTCCATAATCTGTTTACCTATTTGTTCTTCTGCCTCACGCTCATTGTTGGGAGGCGTGTAATACAGCCCCAACAATGTAACTGCACCCTTCTTATTTTTCAGCTCCACCCACAATGCTTCACTACCCAAGACCCCCATAGTATCCTCCTTTAGCACAGCCGTGATATTATCCCTGACCAACAATGCAACTCCACCCCACCCCCCCCGCCCTTTAACTTCCCTCCCTGTCCTGTCTGAAGCATAAATATCCTGGAACATTTAGACATCATGGACACTAGAGTGCTCCCTAATCTCCCACATCTGGCAGGAGGAGACATCACTGCCCTTTCATCTCTGTCCATTTACACAACGAAAGATAAAAGAATCTTACTTTGCCTTTACTTTACTTGCCTTCCTCACTGAGGCCCAGTTTTCACCTAAGCTTGCACTTTGCCAACTGACTACACTGACTGGTTCCTTAAATGACAGTGCAATCTTTGTAAGCAGACCAAATACCCCTCTAAGTTACAACAAGCTTCCTAACAGTCCCCCTCAATCTCTCTCTCTCTCTCCCTCTCTCTCTCTCTCTCTCTCTCTCCTTTTGTTTGGTTACAGGAAGAAGGAAGAATGGAAACATTAGGGCTTACTGTTCCTTGATACTGGATTCCTCTTCACTCCGCTGATTGGTTATGATGACTGCACTGACCTCTCCCAGGATGCTCAGCGATGTCTCTCTACAGTCTTCTATTGGCCTATTCAGCCTCTCCCTATATCCAAACCCTCCAATCCTGGCAACATCCTCGTAAGTTTTTTCTGAACCCTTTCAAGTTTCACAATATTCATCCTATAGCAGGGAGATCAGAATTGCACACAGTATTCCAAAAGTGGCATAACTAATGACCAGTATAGCCATGACATGACCTCCCAACCCTTACACTCAATGCACTGACCAATAAAGGAAAGCTGACCAAACACCTTCTTCACTAGTCTGTCTACATGCAACTCCACTTCAAGGAAGTATGAACCTGCATTCCAAGGTGTCTTTGTGCTGGTCCATTGTCAATGATGAAAACATACCACAGGACCTTACCATTAAGTATATAAGTCCTGCTCTGATTTGCCTCACGAAAAAGGAACATCTCACAGTTATCAAAATTAAACTCCATCTCCCATTCCTCAGCCCATTGGCCCATCTGATCAAGATCCCATTGTACTCTGAGGCAATCTTCTTCGCTGTTCACTACACCTCCAATTTAGGTGTCATCTGCAAACTTACTGACTATACCTCCAATGTTCACATCCAAATCATTTATAAATGATGAAAAACTATGGACCAGCACCAATCCTTGTGGCACACAAAGCCTCAGGCTAAAAAGCAACTCTCGGCCACCACCCTTGGCCTTCTACATTTGAGCCAGTTCTGTATCCAAATGGTTAATTCTTCCTGTACTCCATGTGATCTAACCTTATTAACCAATCTACACCAGGAAGCTGTTGAGGCCAGATACATTCAAGAGGGAGTTGGAGATGCCCTTGTGGCTAAAGAGATCAAGGGGTATGAGGAGAAAGCGGGAATGGGATACTGAAATTGCAAGATTAGCCATGATCAAATTGAATGGTAGTGCAAGATGAAGGGCCGAATGGCCTATTCCTGCACTTATTATCTATGTTTCTATAAAACCGTTATTGGATTATCATTAAAACCCACCTGGTTCATTAATCCAGTTTAGGGGAAGAAATTGTCATCTGTGGTTGACTCTGAACTGCCCTCTGAAATGGCCCAGCAAGTCATTCAGTTATATCAACTGTTAGAAAGGGAAAAAAAAGAGATGAAACCACACAGACCATCTGGCATCAACATTAGCACAGGAAAAGACAATGACAGAAACAGCCCTGTTGATCCTGCAAAGTCCTCCTTACCAACATCAGGGGGCTAGTGCCATTATTGAGACATCTGTCTCACAGATTAGTCAAGCAACATCCTAGCATAATCATTACTTCCAGAATCACATCTTACAGACAATGTTCCAGCCAATACTATCATCATCCGTGGTTATGTCCAGTCCTACCAGCAGGATTGACCCACCAGATGGATGTCTGGTATCAACTCCGGACACCCTGAAGTTAATCGCGCAAGGAAATCTCGTACTGATTACAATGTACCGTCCTTCCTCAATTGATGAATCAGTACTCCTTCATATTGGTGGAATTACTGAGGGTGACAGGGCAAAAAATGTGCTCCGGGTGGGGTATTTTAAAGTCTACCACCAAGAATGGCATGGTAGCAGCATTACCAATCAGGATGGTCAAGTCCTAGAGAATGTGACTGCTAGATTGGTTCTCTGGCAGGTGGTGAGCGAACTAACAAGAGGGAAGAACGTATTTGACCTCATTCTCATCAATCTGTTGGTACAGATGCATCTGTCTGTGGCAGTATCAGCAAGATTGACAACCGTCCAGTCCTTGTGGAGATGAAGTCTCATTGTCACGTTGAGAATCTCTACTACTGCGTGGCCCTATTACTGTGCAAAATGGGACAGACTTCAAATAGATCAGGCAACTCAGGACTAAGCATTTAAGAGGTACTGAGGGGCATCAACAGCAGCAGAACTGAACAAAGTGCACAATCTGTAATCTCATGACCCAGCACATCCCCCGCTCTACCATTACCATCAAGCCAAGGGATCAATCCTGGTTCACTGGAGCATCTTGGTCTCCTCCAGCGGGTCCTGAGCATCACAGATGCCAGTCTTCAGCCAATTCAATTGACTCCATGTGATATTGAGGAAGGAGGCATAGGTAAAGAATATGGGACTTCACAACATTCTGGCAATAGCAATGACAGCTTGTGCTCCAGAACCTGTCACTCCCCTGACCAAACTGTTCCAGTACAATCACAGCACAGGCATTTACCTAACAATGTGGAAAGTTGCCCAGGTATGCCATGTACATAAAAAGCAGGACAAATCCAACCTAGCCAATTACTGTCCCATCCATCTGCTCCCGATCATCAGTAAAGTAATGGAAGGTGTCATCAACAGCGCTGTCAAGCAGCACCTGCTCAGCAATAACCTGCTCAGTGACACCCAGTTTAAGTTCCGTTCGGGCCATTTAGCTCCTGACCTCATATTAACTTTGGTTCAAATATGGACAAGAGAGCTGAATTCTAGAGGGGAAGTGAGAATGGCAGCCTTTGACATCAAGGCCACACCTGACTGAGTGTGGCATCAAGGAGCCCTACAAAGCTGAAGTAAATGGGCATCCAGGGAGAATTCTCCACTGGTTGAAGTATTACCTGGCACACAGGAAGATGGGTGTGATTGTTAGAGGTCATCTCAGTTCTAGGGCATGTCTACAGGAGCTCCTTAAGGTACTGTCTGTGTCCCACTCATTTTCAGCTGTTTCATCAATGACGTTCCCTCCATCATAAGGTCAGAAGTCAGGATGTACACCATGATTGCACAGTGTTCAGCATCATTCACAGCTTCTCAGAAACTGAAGTAGTCCAGGTTCAAATGTGACAAGATATGGACAATATCCAGGTTTGAGCTGGAAAGTGGCAAATAACACAAATGCCAGGAATGACCATCTTCATTAAAACAGAATCTAATCATTACCCTTTGATGATATCACCATCACTGGATTGTTGAGAAACTGAACTTGACTAACCATTAGCACAGTGGCTACAAGACCAGCTGAGAGATTAGAAATCATGCAGTAAGTAACCGACTCTTGACCCTCAAAAACCTGTCCAGCACCTACAGGGCACAAGTCAGTACATCTTACAGATTTCCAGCATCTGTAATATTTTGCTTTTGTGCTCATAGATGGAGATGGGGTTTCCTTGGCAACATACTGACTTCCAGATAGGTTGGGCTGAGTGCCAATTTCCATAGGGTTCACAGTAAGAGTTTGGAGATATGCTTGCAGGGACAAGAAGTTGTTTATGTTAGGGAAATTTGGAAGAGGAATTCTGGAGCAGAGTGTGTCACAGATAAAGGTAGTCTGGGCAAAGATTGCCTGAAGTCAGGAGATTCTGGAGTGGGGAGAATGTGGAACAGGGAGAGTCTGGGGAAATGGAGGGAATCTCGAGAGGGTGGGGTCTGGGGTGGGGGTTCTAAAGAAAGGAGCTGTCAGAGTCAGACAGAGCCTGGGATTGGATTGCAGGCAACTGTGGGAGTCTGGCAAAAAGGGAGTCTGGAACATGGAGTGTCTGAAGCAGAGAGCATCTAGAGTTGAGAGTATCTGGAATAAGCGGCATCTGAGGCAGTAGGACATTAGGATTGGATTACCATGGGGCAGAGGGAACCAGGGTTGAGGGTAACAGGAGAAGAGGTAGCTTCACAGAGGATTTCCAGGCAGGACAAGTCTGAAACAGGGACCACCTGTAGCAAGTTGGAATTTGGGGGCAGGGGGATTCTCAGATAGGATATTTCAGTGCGGGGGAAGGGTCATTATACATTCAATACTTCAGCCATCAAAAAGTGAGGACTGAAGTCGTTTAGCTATTTAGTCTTTACCAGCCTGCACACTTGCATTTGCAGGTATAATGACACATTTCCCAAATTCCCGCTGAGCAGACTCTATTGAAACCAAAAACGTTGTGAATTTAATAAAGACTTTGTTTAAAAGAGAAATGAACAGTGTTGGGAGATTTGCTGTGGTAAGCATCTCTTGACATTCAGTTCGTTGAACAGTTTATCAATTGTTGGGTTTTGGAAGGTGCAGTTCATGCTTCAGTCTCACTAGCTAATTAACTGGGAAATCAATAGATGAATGAACCACGGAGACCTCAAACAGACCAGGCACATCCTCCCTATCCAAGACTGGCAGAATAGCAAACTCAACAGTCACAGAGATTTATTCACCTAATTTAGGAAAATGAAATTCCTTGCATCTGCTGAAAAACTTTTCTTTCTTGTGGAAGTTTCTCTAGCAGTTGCACTGAGCTCCATAGTTGGGACATCATAGAATCATAAAGTCACACAGCACGGAAACAAACCCCCATCTCCAACCAGTCCATGCCAAACATAATCCCAAATTAAACTAGTCCCATCTACCTGCTCCTGGCCCATGTCCCTCCAAATCTTTCCTACTCATGTATCTATCCAAATGTCTTTTAAATGTTGTGATTGTACCCACAACCACCACTTTCTCAGGAAATTCATTCCACACGCAAACCATCCTCTGCACAAAATGTTTGACTCTTATATCTTTTTAAAATCTCTCTCCTTTCAACTTAAAAACATGCTCCTGGTCTTGAAATCCCCCATCCTAGGGGAAAACCAACTACCATTAACCCTATCTATACCTCTCATTATTTTATTAACTTCTATCAGATCTCAATCTCCTATTTGCCAGTGAAAATGTCCCACCCTATCCATTCTTCCTTCATAACTCAAACCTTGCACACCCGGCAACATTCTAGTAAATCTCTTCTGAACCCTCTCCAGCTTGATAATATCCTTCCTATAACTGGGTGTCCAGAACTGGACATAGTTTTCCAAAAGAGGCTGCAACGATGTCCTGTACAACCTCAACATACATCCCAACTCCGAGACTCAAAGGTCTGAGCAATGAAGGCAAGTGTGTGAATCGCTTTTTTAACCTCCTTGTCTATATGTGACACAGGCTTTAACGAATTATGTATCTGCACTCTGAGGTCCCTCTATTCTACAACACTATCCAAGACCCTACCATTAATTGTATAAGCCCTACCTTTGTTTGATTAGATTAGATTCCCTAGAGTGTGAAAACAGATCCTTCAGCTCAACAAGTCCACACCGACCTTCTGAATAGTAACCCAGCCAGACCCACTTCCCTTTGATGAATGTACCTAACACTATGGGCAATTTAGCATGGCCAATTCACCTGACCTGCACATCTTTGAACTGTGGGAAGAAACCAAGGCACCTGGAAGAATCCCACGCAGACACGGGGAGAATGTGCAAACTTCACACAGACAGTTGCCAAAGGTTTGAACCTGGGTCCCTGGTGCTGTGAGGCTAACCACTGAGCCACCACTGAGCAGTGCTAACCACTGAGCCACCGTGTCGCCTCCTAATGTACCAAAATGCGATACCTCGCATTTATCCAGATTGAACTCCATCTGCCATTTTTCAGCCCATTGACCCATTTGATTAAGATCCCTTTGTAATCTTAGAAAACCCACTTCACTGTCCAAAAGGCCACTCATTGTGGTGCTGTCCACAAACTTACTAACGATGGCTTCCATATTCTCATCCAAATCACTTATATAAATGACAAACAAAAGAGCACCTAGAACTGATCCCTGTGAAACACCACTGGTCACAGGCCTCTATTCTGAAAAGCAACCCTCCACCATTACTGACTGTCTCCTGCCATCAAGCAAATTATGTATCCAATTGGCAAACTCACCCTGAATCTCATGTAAACTAAATTTACTAATTAGTCTACCGTGTGGAACCTTGTCAAAGGCCTTACTACAATCCAAATAAACAATGTCTACTGCTCTGCCATCATCAATCTTATTGGTAACTTCCTCAAAAACTCAATCAAGCTTGTGAGACACAATTTTCCTCACATAAAATCATGTTGACTATTCTTAATCTTTTTTTTGCCTCTCTAAATATCCATGAATCCTATCTTTTCTAAACACCTCCAACAATTTGCCCACAACTGACATCAGACTCACAGGTTCATAGTTCCCCGGTTTCTCCTTATAAACTTTCTTAAACAAAGTTACAACAGTAGACTCCCTTCAGTTTTCAGGCACCTCACCCGTAGTTATGGATGATGCAAATATTTCTGCAAAGAGTCCTGTAATTTCCTCCCTTGCTGCCCATAACATTCTCAGAAACATTAGATCAGTTCCTGGAGATTTTGTATTCTCTAGGACCTCCCGAGCTTCCTGAACTGTTTTTAAAACTTCAAAGTTTATTTCAATGCATTCTTTAGGCTCCATTTCTTTCTCCACAGTAAAAACTGACACAATCTACTCATTTAGTATCTCTCCCATCTCCTGGGATTCAACACGAAGATGCTTTCCTTGACCTTTAAGAGGCTATACTCTCGCTAGAGTTACTCTCTTGCTTTTAATGCATTTGTAGAATCTCTTTGAATTATCCTTAACCTTATCTGCCAATGCTATCATATATTCCCTCTTAGCCTTCCTGATTTCTCTCTTAAGAATGCCTGTACACTCTTTATAGTAATTAAGGGATTCAATGAAGCAAGTTGCCTATAACTAAAATAAGATGCCCCTTTTAATTTTGACGAGAACCTCAATATCTTTAGGCAGTTATTGTTCCTTAATATTTCCAGCCTTATCCTTCACTCTAACAGTTTGTTAAAGACATTACTTAAAACCAGAGATTAATTATTTTTCCAAGTAGCACGCAAGGAACTGTTCTTGGGCCTCTCCTGTTTGTAGTTTTTATAAATGACTTTGATGAAGAAGTGGAAGGGTGGGTTAGTATGTTTGCCGGTGACACAAAGGTCAGTGGTGCTGGAGACACTGGAAAAAGACAATGTTGTTGAGGAGAATACTGAGATACAGGCTCCTAGACTAGATGAGATTCAGGTTCACAAGGAGGAGGCGTTAGTAATTCTGGAAAGTATGAAAATAGAGAAGTCCTCTGAGCTAGGTGGAATTTATTCTAGGATTCTCTGGGAAGCCTGGGAGGAGGTTGCAGAGCCTTTGAGCTTTATATCGTCAATGTCTACAAGAATAGTACCAAAAGACTGGAGGATAGCAAATGTTGTCCCCTTGTTCAAGAGTGGGGGGGGTGGGGAGGTAGAGACAACAATTATAGACCAGTGAGCCTTACTTCAGTTGTGGGTAAAGTGTTGGAAAAAGTTCTAAGAAAAAGGATTTATAATGATCTAGAAAGGAATAAGTTAATTAGGGATAGTCAACACGATTGTCATGCCTCACAAACTTTATTGAGTTCTTTGAGATGGTGACCAAACAGGTGGATGAGGGTAAAGCAGTTGATGTGGTGTATATGGATTTCAGATATGGATGTCCGTGATAAGCTATTGTACAAAATACGGAGGCATGGGATTGAGGGTGATTTAACAGTTTGGATCAGAAATTGGCTAGCTGAAAGAAGACAGAGTGTGATGGCTGATGGGAAATATTCATTCTGGAGTTCAGTTACTAACGGTGTACTGCATGGATCTGTTTTGGGTCCGCTGCTGTTTGTCATTTTTATGAATGATCTCATTGAGGGCATAGAAGAATGGGTTAGTACATTTGCGGATGACACTATGGTTGGTAAAAATGTGGATAGTGCTGAAGGATGTTGCAGGTTACAGAGGGACATAGATAAGCTGCAGAGCTGGGCTGAGAGGTGGCAAATGGAGTTTAATGCAGAAAAGTGTGAGGCTATTCTCTTTGGAAGGAGCAACAGGAATAAAGAGTATGGGGCTACTGGTAAGATTCTTGGTAGTGTAGATGAGCAGAGAGATTTTGATGTTCAGGTACATAGATTGTTGAATGTTGCCACCCAGGTTGATAGGGTTGTTAAGAAGGCACACAATGTGTTAGCTTTCATTGATAGAGGGGTTGTGTTTCGGAGCCACGAGGTCATGTTGCAGCTGTACAAAACTCTGATGCGGCCGTACTTGGAGTATTGCATACAGTTCTCATCACCACATTAGAGGAAGGATGTGGAATCTTTGGAAAGGATTCAGAGGAGATTTCTTAGGATGATGCCTGGTATGGTGGGAAGGTCTTATGAGGCAAGACTGAGGGACTTGAGGCTGTTTTCATTAGACAGAAGAAGGTTGAGAGGTGACTGAATGGAGACATATAAGATAGTCAGAGGGTTAGATAGGGTGGACAGTGAGACCCTTTTTCCTAGGATGGCAATGGGTAGCACAAGAGGACATAGCTTTAAACTGAGGGATGGTAGATACAGGACAGATGTCAGAGGTAGTTTCTTTACTCAGAGAGTAGTCGGGGCATGGAACACACTGCCTACAACAGTAGTAGACTCGCCAAACTTAAGGGCATTTAAATGGCCATTGGATAAGTATATGGGTGAGAATTGAATTGTGTAGGTTAGATGGACGTCAGATTGGGTCCATAGTTTGGCGCAACATCAAGGGCCGAAGGGCTTGTACTGCACTGTAATGTTCTATGTTCACATCTTCAGATACTTCAGATCATTGGAAAAACTGAATGCATTAATTCTGTAAAGCCCCTATGTATCAGAGGGGCATACACCATCCTCCCTCCACCAAACAGCAACTCCTCACCAACAATACAGCAAATGTTTTATTAGCCAGCACCCATGCAACCAATACTGCGTTGGTGGATCAAATATTTCAGACAATCAAGAAATACATATAAATATAGCACACATTAAGTAATAAAAATGTAATACAGGGGTTACACATATCACTGTTTATTTATAGCATAAACCACTTATGTAAAATTACAACTTTGCCTGAAATAAAACTTACTAGCAACGAACTTTCTCAGTCACATCCTCCACTGTCTACTTGGACATCTCAGTATTTGAGGAGAAATTGACTTGAAATTGAATCAATAGTTGATACTTTGTATGGGCATTCAATTGAACAACAAGTATTTTACACTGAAGTAAATAAATCTTTAAAACTATAACAACTGAACATTGCCGTATTTGAGGTATATAATGTTTGACGGTTTATTGAGATTGCCTGTTTATAAAGTGCTGGTTAAACAAACTTTGCTGTATTTACAGTTCTGCAGTGAGTAACTCATCTCCTGCCTCACCAAAGCTTGGTCATCCTTGATTTGGTACAGCTAGGACTGAATGAGTGCAGAGCCGATGAAAGTGAATTGATAATAAGTTTAAAGACTACGTCATAATCGATACAGTTCCAGATTATTTTCAGGAATATTCTGAATGCATTGAAGAGATATTTTTCAATGAGAAAGAAAAGTTCCAAGGGTAGGACTTGCCCTCTGTTAGTTAGTCAGCATTAGTTAGACAAGTTAGTCAGCGTTAATTTTTAAAAAAACGTTAAAAGGTTTTAAAAAGAATACGATGACTAAAGAAATTGAGGGTTTGGTTAAGAAAAAGAAGGAAGCATATGTAAGATATAGACAGGATAGATCGAGTGAATCCTTAGACGAGTATGAAGAAAGTAGGAGTATACTTAAGAGGGAAATCAGGAGGGCAAAACGGGGACATGAGATAGCTTTGGCAAATAGAATTAAGGAGAATCCAACAGGTTTTTACAAATACTTTAAGGACAGAAGGATAACTAGGGAGAGAATAGGGCCCCTTAAAGATCAGCAAGGCGGCCTTTGTGTGGAGCCACAGAAAATGGGGGAGATACTAAACGGGTATTTTGCATCAGTATTTACTGTGGAAAATGATATGGAAGATAGAGAATGTAGGGAAATAGATGGTGACACACTGCAAAATGTCCAGATTACAGAGAAGGAAGTGCTGGATGTCATGAAATGCATAAAGATGGATAAATTTCCAGGACCTGATCAGGTGTACCCAAGAGCTCTGTGGGAAGCTAGAGAAGTGATTGATGGGCCTCTTGCTGAGATACTTTCATCATCGATAGTCACAGGTGAGGTGCCAGAAGACTGGAGGTTGGCAAATGTGGTGCCACTGTTTAAGAAGGGCAGTAAAGACAAGCCAGGGAACTATAGACCGGTGAGCCTGATGTCGATGGTGGGCAAGTTGTTGGAGGGAATCCTGAGGAACAGGATGTACATGTATTTGGAAAGGCAAGGACTGATTAGGGATAGTCAACATGGCTTTGTGTGTGGGAAATCTTGTCTCACAAACTTGATTGAGACTTTGAAGAAGTAACAAAGAGGCTTGATGAGGGCAGAGCAGTAGATGTGATCTACATGGACTTCAATAAGATGTTCAACAAGGTTCCCCATGGGAGACTGGTTAGCAAGGTTCGGTCTCATGGAATACAGGGAGAACTAGCCATTTGGATACAGAACTGGCTCAAAGGTAGAAGACAGAGGGTGGTGGTGGAGGGTTGTTTTTCAGACTGGAGGCCTGTGACCAGTGGAGTGCCACAAGGATCGGTGCTGGGTCCGCCACTTTTTGTCATTTACATAAATGATTTGGATGCGAGCTTATGAGGTATAGTTAGTAAGTTTGCAGATGACACCAAAATTGGTGACATAGTGGACAGTGAAGAAGGTTACCTCAGATCACAGTAGGATCTTGAGCAGATGGGCCAATGGGTTGAGAAGTGGCAGATGGAATTTAATTCAGATAAACGTGATCTGCTGCATTTTGGGAAAGCAAATCTTAGCAGGACTTATGCATTAAATGGTAAGGTCCTAAGGAGTGTTGCTGAACAAAGACACCTTGGAGTGCAGGTTCATCGCTCCTTGAAAGTGGAGTCGCAGGTAGATAGGATAGTGATGAAGGTGTTTGGTATGCTTTCTTTTATTGGTCAAAGTATTGAGTACAGGAGTTGGGAGGTCATGTTGTGGCTGTACAGGATATCAGTTAGGCCACTGTTGGAATATTGCATGCAGTTCTGCTCTCCTTCCTATCAGAAAGATGTTGTGAAACTTGAAAGAGTTCATAAAAGATTTACAAGGATGTTGCCAGGGTTGGATGATTTGAGCTATAAGGAGAGGCTAAACAGGCCAGGGCTGTTATTCCTGGAGCATTGGAGATTGAGGAGTGATCTTATAGAGGTTTACAAAATTATGAGGGGTATGAATAGGATAAATAGACAAGGTCTTCTCCCTGTGGTCGGGGAGTCCAGAACTAGAGGGCATAGGTTTAGCGTGAGAGGAGAAAGATATAAAAGAGACCTAAGAGGCAACATTTTCTCACAAAGGGTGGTGCGTGTATGGAATGAGCTGCCAGAGGAAGTGATGGAAGCTGGTTAAAATTGCAACATTTAAAGGGCATTTGGATGGGTATATGAAAAGGAAGGGTTTGGAGAGATATGGGCCGGGTGCTGGCAGGTGGGACTAGATTGGGTTGGGATATCTGGTCGGCATGGATGGGTTGGACTGAAGGGTCTGTTTCCATGCTTTCCATGATTGACTCTATGAGAGAAAGCTAACTAGATAAATAAAAACCAATAATAAGAGCTCCTCTAGATTTTTTTAAAGACAAAGTTAAAGTGACTGTGGCTCATTTATGATGCTTATCTGTAGAATTGTTAATAGAAAATATGGAGATATCAGATGAAATAAACAGCAGTTTTGCATTTGCCTTTACTTCAAGGATATAAATCACATCTCAGAAATAGTTGTAAATCAGCAAATTGAAGGTAAAGAGAAACAGAAAGATATTACTATCAATGAAGAAGTGATACTAGTCATTGTTGCAGCAACCAGCATGGCAGCTGACATGCCCCTTGGTCCAGATGGACTTCCTCCTTGGGTATGACAAGAAGCAGTGAAATGAGAAAGTAGACAACTTCAATTTACTTTTCCAAATTTCCATGGATTAAAATAAGTTTCCATTAGATTAGAAAATAGTGGATATCACTCTATTATTTGAAAACAGGGAGACAAAAAGCAGGAAACCATAAGTTAGATACCTTTGTGTCTGTCAGAGCAAAATTATTTGCAGCTATTATTAAAGGGCATTAATTGTAAAAGTCCAGGTATTCAGGCAGAGTCATCATGGCTTTGAGAAGGGAGATTACATTCAAGAAATTTCTTGGACTTCTTTGAGGAAGCAACATATGCCGTGGACAAAGAATAATCAGTGGGTGTGCTGTACTTTGATTTCCAAGAGGTTTTTGATGCAATGTCACATCAGAGGTTATTGGAGAAATTAAAAGTTGTAGGAGGTTAGATATTTCATGGATTGACTGGCTACAGTAAGCCAACAGTAAGAATAAATGAAACATTTTCTGATTGGCAAGACCTAATGTCAGAGATCAGTGCTGGTGCCTCAACTTCTTAAAATTTATATACATTACTTGTTTGAAGGGAGTAAAAGTACGGTTGTGAAATCTCTGGTTCATTAGGAAAAGATAAAAAATACGTTTTGAAAAAAGATAAGCAGGCTACAAAGGAATATAATAAATGAGTGGACAAAGATCTGGCAAATAGAATGCAACATGGAAAATGTGAAATTGTCCATTTTTAAGGAAGAATAAAATAGCATATTATTTTAACAGTAAGAGGTTTCAGAGTGATCTGAGTGTCCTATGACATGAATCACTGAAGGTTATTAAGGAGGTACGGCAAGTAATCATGAAAGGTAATAGAATGTTTTGTGTTGTTGTGAAAGGAGTTGAATACAAACGTAGAGAGGTTATGTTCACAGTTACATATGTCAGTGGAAATATCATATGTGGAGTATTGTACACAGGATGTTCTCATTATTTAGGGAAGAAGGTAAAATGTTCAAGGAAGGTTGCCTAATGAGCAAAGGTTGGACAAGCTTGGCTATATCCACTGGAATTTAGAAGAATAAGAGGTGACTCAACTGAAACATAATTGGAAAAATGCCAATTGCTTATTGAAAAATGGAGGGAGGCAATTTGTGGGAAATTACAGACCAGATAGTTTATCATTTGTTGTTGGGGAAGTGTTAGAATCAATTAGCAAGAATATCAGGACATTTGGAAAGTCAAATCGCCATGGTTTCATGAAAGGCAAATCATGTTTGACTAATTTGCTAAGAGTTCTTCAAAGATGTAACAAGTAAAGTAGATAATGGGGATCCTGTAGATGGAATATATCTGAACTTCTAGAAGGAGTTTGACAAAGTGTTGCACAAAAGGTTAGTTCCCAAAATTGGATTATATGAGATCAGATGTAAGTTATTAGTTTGGATCAGTGACTGGTTGATACAGAGTCTAAGAATAAGGACAAATTTAAAATAGAGTTGAGGAGAAACTACTTCTCCAAAGGGTTGTGAATCTGTGGAATTCACTACCCCAAAGTACGGTGGATGCTGGGACAGTGAGTTAGACAGATGTTTAACTGATAATAGGTTGAAGGGTTATGGGGAGAACGCAGGAAAATGGGGCTGAGGAGCACATCAGCCATGATTGAATGGTGAAGCAGTCTCAATGGGCAGAATGGCCTAATTCTGCTCCCATATCTTATGAACTTATGAAGAAACTCATCGGGTGGATGTGGGAAAGATGATCCCTCTTGTACTGTAACACCTTGATGCATCTCCCTATAAAGACAACAGGTCGCCTTCCCACTTTTATGACCAAAATGCATGACCTCACACTTATCCACATTTTGGCCCACTCTCCTAACCTATCTATATCCATGGAGCCTTTTATCTCTCTTGTGGGAGAATAAATGTCAGTGTTTAATAATTGAATTGAATTGAATTTATTGTCACGTGTACCAAGGCACAGTGAAAAGCTTTGTCTTGCGAAGAATACAGGCAGATCACAGAGTTAAGTAGCATAGATCGTAATTAATAGGCAAACAGCTGCAAAAACAAAAACACAGGTACAGGCAAAAGTTAAGAGTTTGCGAGTCCATTCAGTATTCTATTACCAGTAAGGTAGAAACTGTTGCGAAACCAGCTGGTGCATGTATTCAGGCTTCTGTACTTTCTCCCCAGTGGTAGTGGCTGTGCGATGGATCTTTAAGAATGCTGGCAGCCTTTCCTTGACAGCGAGCCTGGTAGATGGATTCTATAGATGGGAGGTTGACCTTTGTGAATTCACCACTCTCTGTAACCACCTCCGATCTGGAATGGTACAGTTGCCAAACAAGGTAGTGATACATCCAGACAGAATGCTCTCGAGGCACACCTATAGAAGTTGGCAAGGGTATTCGCCATCATGCCAAATTTCCTCAGCTGCACACCCATACAGAGAGACATTATTGGACCTTTGTAACCAGTGCGTCCACATGAAGAGTCCAAGAAAGCTTGTTGTGGATGACTGCTCCCAGGAAATTGACACTCTCCACTCGTTCCACCTCTGTGCTATTAATGTGTAGGGGGGCATGAGTAACATCTGGCTGAAAGTCAATAATGAGTTCCTTGGTTGCTCCCAGTGCACCATTTTTCCAGGTCTTCCACCTCCTGTCTGTAATCTGTTTCATCGCCATCTGAGATTTGACTGACTATGGTGGTGTCAACTGCAAACTTGTAAATGGCATTAGTCTGGTATTTGGCAACGTGGTCGTAGGTATACAGTGAGTACAGTAGGGGGCTGAGTATGCACCCCTCAGGGGCTTCAATGTTGAGTGTTAGTGACGATGAAACAGTGATGATATTAATCAAGGAACCATTTAAAACAGAGATGAGAAGAGGTTCCAACAGGGCTGTGAGCCTTTCTTCCTGAAAGGCAATAATGTAGAGTCCTTCAATACTTTTGAGTTGGAAAATGATCGATTCTTGATCATCATCATAAGAAGGCAAAATGTTATTGGGAAAACCAGGAATGTGGAATAAGCAGAATGATTTATTCACATTGAATGTCCAAACATGCTTGAGGGACTGAATGACCTCATTCTGCTTGTGATTTGTTTGGTTTGTCTTTATATTTTGCATATGTCTTTATATATTGAACTTGCAGCGTGGGTTGGTACCTGGGACTTCGATGTTGTGGCCATTACAGAGACGTGGGTAGAACAGGGGCAAGAATGGCTGTTGCAGGTTCCAGGGTTTAAATGTTTTAGTAGGGTCAGACATGGGGGTAAAAGAGGGGGAGGTGTGGCATTACTTGTCAAGGATAGTATTACAGCGGTGGAAAGGACGATGGAGGAAGACTTGCCATCTGAGGTAGTTTGGGCTGAGGTTAGAAATAGGAAAGGTGAGGTCACCCTGTTAGGTGTTTTCTATAGGCCTCCTAATAGTCCGAGAGAAGTAGAGGATAGTATTGCGAGGATGATTCAGGAGAAGAGTGAAAGTAGCAGGGTGGTTGTTATGGGGGACTTTAACTTCCCAGATATTGACTGGGAAAGCTATAGCTCGAGGTCGTTAGATGGGTTGGTGTTTGTCCAATGTGTGCAGGAGGGTTTCCTGACACAATATGTAGACAGGCCAACAAGAGGTGAGGCTATACTGGATTTGGTTCTAGGTAATGAACCAGGCCAGGTGTTAGACTTGGAGGTAGGTGAGCACTTCGGGGACAGTGACCACAACTCGGTGACTTTTACTTTAGTGATGGAGAGGGATAAGTGTGCACTGCAGGGCAAGAGTTATAGCTGGGGGCAGGGAAATTATGATGCGGTGAGGCATGACTTTGGATGTGTGGATTGGGAAAACAGGCTTCAAGAGAAGAATACTAATGATATGTGGAGATTGTTCAAGGAACAGCTACTGAGTGTCCTTGATAAGTATGTACCAGTCAGGCATGGAGTTAAGGGTCTTGTGAGGGAGCTGTGGTTTAATAAGGAATTGTAATCCCTTGTGAAAGGGAAGAAGGCAGCATATGTAAAGATGAGGCATGAAGGTTCAGTTGGGGCGATTGAGAGTTATAAGGTAGCCAGGAAGGATCTAAAGAGAGAGCTAAGAGCAGCGAGAAGGGGACATGAAAAGTCCTTAGCTGGTAGGATTAGGGAAAATCCAAAGGCTTTCTATAGGTATGTCAGGAATAAAAGGATGACTAGGGTAGGTATCAGTCCAGTCAAGGATAGTAGTGGGAAGTTGTGCGTGGAGGCGGAGGAGATTGGAGAGACACTAAATCAATACTTTTCGTCAGTATTCACTCAGGAACAGGTCACTGTTGCTGGTGTGAATATTGAGTCACAAGTGATTAGAATGGATGGCATGAAGTATGTAGGGAAGAGGTTTTGGGAATACTGGAAAGGATGAAAATAGATAAGTCTCCTGGGCCTGATGGCATTTATCCTAGGATCCTCTGGGAAGCTAGGGAGGAGATAGCAGAGTCATTGGCCTGGACTTTTATGTTGTCATTGTCAACGGGAATAGTACCAGAAGACTGGAGGATGGCGAATGTGGTCCCCTTGTTCAAGAAGGGGAGTAGGGATAGCCCGAGTAACTATAGGCCAGTGAGTCTGACTTCTGTGGTGGGCAAAGTCTTAGAGAGAATTGTAAGGGATAAGATTTATGAACATCTGGATAGGAATAACGTGATCAAGGATAGTCAGCATGGTTTTGTGAAGGGCAGGTCGTGCCTCACAAACCTTATTGAGTTCTTTGAGCAGGTGACTAAGGAGGTGGACGAGGGTAAAGCAGTAGATGTGGTGTATATGGATTTTAGCAAGGCGTTCGATAAGGTACCCCATGGTTGGCTATTGCAAAAATTACGGAGGTATGGCATTGAGGGTGCATAAGAGGTTTGGATTAGGAATTGGCTGGCTGGAAGGAGACAGAGGGTAGTAGTTGATGGTAAAGGTTCATCTTGGAGTGCAGTTACTAGCGGTGTTCCACAAGGATCTGTTTTGGGACCATTGCTATTTGTCATTTTTATAAATGACCTGAAGGAGGGGCTTGAAGGCTGGGTGAGCAAGTTTGCGGATGATACGAAAGTCGGTGGAGTGGTGGACAGCGAAGAAGGATGTAGCAGGTTACAGCAGGATATAGATAAGTTGCAGAGCTGGGCAGAAAGGTGGCAAATGGTGTTCAATGTAGCTAAGTGTGAAGTCATTCACTTTGATAGGAGTAACAAGAAGATGGATTACTGGGCTAATGGTAGGTTACTTGGTAGTGTGGATGAGCAGAGGGATCTTGGTGTCCATGTACACAGATCTCTAAAAGTTGCCACCCAGGTAAATAGTGCTGTGAAGAAGGCATATGGCGTACTGGGCTTTATTGGTAGAGGAATTGAGTTCCGGAGTCCTGAGGTCATGTTGCAGTTGTATAAGACTCTGGTGCGGTCTTATCTGGAGTATTGTGTGCAGTTTTGGTCGCCATACTATAGAAAGGATGTGGAGGCACTGGAACGGGTGCAGAGGAGGTTTACCAGGATGTTGCCTGGCATGGTAGGAAGATCGTATGAGGAAAGACTGAGGCATTTGGGGCTGTTCCCATTGGAGAAAAGAAGGTTTAGGGGAGATTTGATAGAGGTGTACAAGATGATTAAGGGTTTAGATAGGGTTGACAGTGAGAACTTTTTCTGTTAATGGAGTCAGCTGTTACTAGGGGACACAGCTTTAAATTAAGGAGGGGTTGGTATAGGACAGATAGTTAGAGGTAGATTCTTTACTCAGCAGGTTGTGAGTTCATGGAATGCCCTGCCAGTATCAGTGGTGGACTCTCCCTCTTTATGGTCATTCAAGCGGGCATTGGATAAGCATATGGAGGTTATTGGGCTAGTGTAGGTTAGGTAGGCTTCGGTCGGCGCAACATCGAGGGCCGAAGAGCCTGTACTGCACTGTATTTTTCTATGTTTCTATGTTCTATGTTCTCGTGTTCTTATTGGTTTCAGTCCTGTGAATATGGAGCATTACAACAAGAACAAATTAAAAACAGAATTGTCATCAAAATTTCTGAATCATCTCTTAGATCTACTACAGTCGAGGGAGGATGGTCCAGAAGAAAAGATCATTCAGATTGCCTTAGAATCTCAGACTTGGCGGGAGAAAAAAATGAGAACAATTTGGGGAACAGAAGGACAGTGAACTCTAAAACTATCAGAACTTCATGAGGTGCAAACCCGCTTGAGATGATGCTGTCACTTTTACAAGGTTATTTTGTCTTGAGTTTTTTTTAAGAGAGGTCTTAAAAGCAGAGATGCTGAGGAGTCCAGGAAGACTCTAGTTTACCAATGGCAGGGGAGCAGCTAGTTCTCCCAGTTCAGGTTTGTTCTCCAGTTCAGTTTAGCTGTGGCAGTCACAAGATGCTGATTTCTGACTGGCTTTTTTTCTGAAATGTCTTTGGATGTTGTTCCCTCCTGCCTGCAAGAATCTGTGTTTTAATTTATGCTTTTGTCAAGGGGTGTGTTTGTGGGATGTTACTGCATTGGAATAGTTCCTTAGTTAAGTTGCTGTATCAGATTGGTTAAATTTCCCAATAGTTAAGTTATCCTAACCTCCACTCTCTTTTGTTCATATCCATCTCACATCTGCCTTTAAAATCAGAAAAGTTGGGATCTAGGCTGTCTTCTTAAAATATTCTGAGGGGGTCTGGCCTGGTCTCTAACACTCTAAGCAATCACAAAACAAACAAACATAAAGAGAATTCTTTTTTTTTGATGCAAGGAATCACCATCCAACAAATAGAGCAAAAAGCCCCACTCAAAAATAAGTGTCTAGCTCCATTACAAGAAAGTCACCTTTGCAAGAGACATGTTTTTTAAAAAGGTGTAAAAGTCAGGAACAAATCTTAAACAACACCAAGCACCATCAGAACCAAACACACAGAATCTTGGAGAATCATAAGAATCCCTACAGCATGGAAACAGGCTATTTGGCCCAACAAGTCCACACCGATCCTCAAAAGAGTAACTCATCCAAATCTACTCCCCTACATGTTCAAAGTTTGTGAGAAGATTTGTAGCTCAAGTGCTCGTTGTTGTAATTCTGTTCGCCGAGCTGGGAGTTTTTCTTGCAAACGTTTCGTCCCCTTTCTAGGTGGCATCTTCAGTGCTTGGGAACCTCCTGTGAAGCGCTTCTGTGCTGATTCCTCCGGCATTTATAGGACAGGCCAAACAGAGAACAGCCAGGGAATTCCTAGAAGCATGGCACTCATCCACGAATTCGATCAACAGACACAGCGACCTAGACCCTATATACCGGCCACTGCAGCGGACAGCTACTGACAACCAGAAGCGGCAAATTCAAACCAGTATAAATGCCGGAGGAATCAGCACAGAAGCGCTTCACAGGAGGCTCCCAAGCACTGAAGATGTCACCTAGAAAGGAGACAAAATGTTTGCAAGAAAAACTCCCAGCTCGGCGAACAGAACCACAACTACTCCCCTACCCTAATACTCTACATTTCCCCTGATCAAGGCACCCATATATAAATGATATGGGCAACTTAGGATAGCCAATTCACCTAATCTGCACTTCTTTGGACTGTGAGAGGAAACCCACACCAACATGGGGAGACTGTGCAAACTCTATATAAGCCACCCGAGGATGGGATTGAACCCGGGTCCCTAGCACTATGAAACAGCAGTGCTAACCACTGAGCCACAACAGGTCTGGCAGCATCTGTGGTGAAAGAAACACAATTTATGTTTCGAGTTCAGTATTACTCTCTACCATGAAAAAGAAATGCTGAACATAGACCATAGGACATAGAAAGGTACAGCACAGAACAGGCCCTTTGGCCCACGATGTTGTGCCGAGATTTCATCCTAATGTAAAATATAGTAACTTAACCTATGCACCCCTCAACTCACTACTCTCCATATGCATGTCCAGCAATCGCTTAAATGTCCCTAATGACTCTGCTTCCACAGCTGGCAACACATTCCATGAATTCACAACTCTCTGTGTAAAGAACCTCCCTCTGACGTCCCCTCTATATCTTTCTCCTAATATCCTCAAACTATGACTCCTCATACCAGTCAATCCTGCCCTGGGGAAAGATCTCTGGCTATTGACTCTATCTATTCCTCTCATTATCTTGTATACCTAGATCAGATCTCCTCTCTTCCTCCTTCTCTCCAGACAGAAAAGTCCAAGCTTATTCAACCTTTCTTCATAAGGCAAGCCCTCCAGTCCAGGCAGCAACCTGGTAAACCTTCTCTGCACCCTCTGTACCTTTCCTATAGAGGGCAACCAGAACTGGACACAATATTCCAAGTGTGGTCTCACCAGGGACTTGTAGCAAAACCTCACAGTACTTAAACTCTATCCCCCTGTTAATAAAAGATAAAACACCATATGCTTTCTTAACAATTCTATTCACTTGGGTGGCAATTTTAAGGGATAATGTACTTACACACCCAGATCCCTCTGTTCCTCCACACTGCCAAGAATCCTGTCTCTAATCCTACATTCAGCACTCAATTTCGACCTTCCAAAATGCATTACTTCACATTTATCCAGGTTAAAATCCATCTGCCATTTCTCAGCCCAGCTCTGCATCCTGTCAATTTTGCATTGCAGACTGCAGTAGCCTCTATACTATTGATGATACCTCCAACCTTTGTGTCATCTGCAAATTTACTAACCCACCCCTCAACCTCCTCATCCAAGTCATTTATAAAAACAACAAAGAGCAGAGGCCTATGAACAGAGCCCTATGGGACACCACTCAACACTGACCTCCAAGCAGAATACTTTCCATCTACAATCATTCTCTGCCTTCTATCAGCCAGCCAATTCTGAATCCAGATAGCCAACTTTCCCTGTACCTCATACTTCCTAACTTTATGAATAAGCCTACCATGGGGAACCTTATAATATGCCTTGCTGAAATCCATTTACACCACATCCACTGCTCAACCTTTGTCAACCTGTCTTGTTACCTCCTCAAAGAACTCAATAAGATTTGTAAGGCACGACCTGCCCCTCACAAAGCCATGCTGACTACCTTTAGTCATGTTACGCTTTTCCAAATAGTCATAAATCCTATCCCTCAGAATTCTTTCCAAAACTTTGCTGACCACAGACGTAAGACTGGCTGGTATGTAATTGCCAGGGATTTCCCTATTACCCTTCTTGAAAAGAGGAACAACATTTTCCTCCTTCCAATCCTCCGATACGAATCCCATGGAGAGTGAGGAGGCAAAGATCCTCACCAGCGGATTAACAATTTCCTTTCTCACTTCCCAGAGCAATCTAGGAGAAATCTGGTCTGGTCCTGGTGTCTTATCAATCTTAATGTTTTCCAAAATTTCCAGCACATCAACTTCATCAATCTTGATCTGGTCAAGCCTGTTTCCCAGCTTCTCAAGGTTCTCATTCACAGCAAAGACCCTTTTCTCAGTGAAAACCAAAGCAAAAAACTCATTTAGGGCTTCCCCTATTTGTTCAGACTCCACGCACAAGTTCCCTCCGCTATCCCTGATCTGCCCTATCTTCTCCCTATTCATTCTCTTATTCCTCACATATGAGTAAAATGCCTTTGAGTTCTCCCTAATCCTTCTTGCCAAGCCTTTTCCATGCCCCCTCCTGGCTCACCTCGGTCCATTTCTGAGCTCCTTTCTAGCAAGCCTGTAATCCTCTAAAGCTGTGCTAGATCCTTGCTTCCTCCACCTTACGTAAGCTGTCTTCTTCCTTTTGACAGGAAGCTCCTCTGTTCTAGTCATCCAAGGTTCCTTAATCTTACCCCTTCTTACTGTCTCAGAGGAACAAATTCGCGCATCACTCACAACAACTGCTCCTTAAACAGTCTCCACATGTCTGCTGGGCCCTTTCTGTGGAACAATTGCTCCCAGTTTGTACTTCCCAGCTCCTGTCTGATAGTGTCATAATTTCCTTCTCCCCAGTTAAATATCTTCCCTTGGTAACTGCTCCTTTCCCTCTCCAAGGCAATGGTAAATGTGAGGCAGTTGTGATCACTGTCACCAAAGTGTTTTCCCACCGCGAGATCTGACACCTGTCTTGGCTTGGTGCCGAGCACCAAATCCAAAATGGCCTCTCCCCTCGTCGGTCTGTCTACATACTGAGTAAGGAAACTCTCCTGAATACACATGACAAAAACAACTCCGTCCAAACCATCTGCAGTTAGGAGGTTCCAGTCGATATTGGGAACGTTGAAATCACCCATAACAACAACCATGGAATGCCCTGCCAGTAGCAGTGGTGAACTCTCCTTCTTTATGGTCATTTAAGCAGGCATTGGATAGGCATTTGGAAGTTATTGGGCTAATGTAGGTTAGGTAGGATTCGGTCGGCGCAACATCGAGGGCCGAAGGGCCTGTACTGCGCTGTATCTTTCTATGTTCTATGTTCTAACCCTTCCACATCTGTATTTTTCCAGAATCTGCCCGCCTATGCGTTCTTCAATCTCTCTACTGTTATTAGGTGGTCTGTAGAAAACCCCCAATGTGGTGACTGTTCCCTTGCTGTTGCTAACTTCCACCCATACTGACTCAGTAGATAAACCTTCCTCAACAACCTTCATTTCTGTAGCTGTGATGCACTCTCTGATTAGCAATGCTACACCCCCTCCTCTTTTTCCACCCTCCCTGTCTTTTTAAATGTTCTAAACCCGGGAACGTTAAGCAACCAATCCTACCCCTGTGAAACCCACATCTCCGTTAAGCCATAACATTGTAGCCCCAAGTGCTGATCCAAGCTCTAAGTTAGTCACTCTTTGCGTTAAAGCAGACACATTTTAACCGATCCCTTTGTTTCATCGCGTGAGAAACTTTGCCAATAGATTCACTACATCCTGTCACTACCCCATCTGCAACAGATATGTGGCTCTGATACCCACTCCCCTGCGAAACTAGCTTAAACCCTCCCAAATCACATACTGATACCCAAAATATACTTCCATTTTAACTTATCTTTAGATGATTGCTTAGTTCCAATAAAAGAAACATCACAGTTATTCTGTGACCTATCTGAGCCACACATGATGAAGCGTGTCTATGTCCCTGAATTTCTAACTGAATTTAAGTTTGATATAAATTTGACTTTGGAGAAAGTGAGGACTGCAGATGCTGGAGATCAGAGTCGAAGAGTGTATTGCTGGAAAAGCACAGCTGGTGAGGCAGCGTCCAAGGAGCATGAGATTCGATGTTTTGGGCATATGATGAAGGGCTTATACTCGAAACATCGACTCTCCTGCTCCTTGCATGCTGCCTGACCAACTGTGCTATTCCCGAAACCATACTCTTCGATGAATATGAAGTTGCAAAACAAGAAGGAAGGCAATATATTATGCATCCAGAGTATTGTTTTTAACGTAGAACATTACAACGCAGTAAATGCCATTTAGCCCTCGATGTTGTGCAGACCTGTGGAACCAATCTGAAGCCCATCTATCCTACACTATTCAATTATCATTCATATGTTTATCCAATGACCATTTAAATGCCCTTAAAGTGGGCGAGTCTACTTGTGTTGCAGGCAATATGTTCCATGCCCTTACTCTCTGAGTAAAGAAACTACCTCAGACATCTGTCCTATACCTATTACCCCTCAATTTAAAGCGATCTCCACTCGTATTAGACATCACCATCTATGTCATTCTATATCAGAGAGTGAGGCTCTCTGACATCACCATCTATGTCAAAGAATCCCTACAATGTGGAAACAGGCCCTTTGGCTCAACAAGTCCACATCAACTCTCTGAAGAGTATCCCACCCAGACCCATTCCCCCTACTTTATTACTCGACATTTTCCCCTAACACACCAAACCTACACATCCCTGCACACTATGGGCTATAGGATTGTGGGAGGAAAGCAGAACACCTGGAGGAAACCCACGCAGACACAGGGAGAATGTGCAAACTCCACGTAAACACTTGCCAGATCCCTGGTGCTGTGAGCCAGCAATGCTAACCACTGAGCCACCGTGCTGCCCCAAACCCTCTGATTATCCTATATGTCTCAATTAAGTCATTTCTCAACCTTCTTCTCTCTAACAAAAACAGCCTCAAGTCCCTCAGCCTTTCCTCATAAGTACTTCACTCCATACCAGGCAACATCCTAGTAAGTCTCCTCTGAAACCTTTCCAATGCTTCCACATCCTTCCTATAATGTGGTGATCAGAACTGTACACAATACTCCAAGTGCGGCCACACCAGAGTTTTGTACAGCTGCAGCATAACCTTGTGGCTCTGAAACTCAATCCCCCTACCAATAAAAGAGATGCCTCTTAACAACTTACCAACCTGGGTGGTAACATTCAGGGATCTATGTACATGGACACTGAGATCTCTCTGCTCATCTACACTACCAAGAATCTTACCGATAGCCATACTGTTTATTCCTATTGCTCCTTCCAAAGTGAATCATCCCACACTTTTCTGCATTAAACTCCATTTGCCACCTCTTAGCCTACCTTTGCAGTTTATCTATGTCCCTCTGTAACCTGCAACAGTCTTCAGCACTATCTACAACTCCAGCAACCTAAGTCTCATCCTCAAATTTACTAACCCATCCTTCTACACCCTCATCGAGGACATTTAGAAAAATGACAAATAGCAGTGGACCCAAAACAGGTCCTTGCAGTACACCACTAGTAATTGAACTCCAGGATGAACATTTCCCATCAACCACCACTCTCTGTCTTCTTTCAGCTAGCCAATTTTTGATCCAAACCGCTGAATCAACCTCAATCCCATGCCTCCATATATTGTGCAATAGCCTACTGTGGGAAACTTTACAAAACACCTGATTGAAATCCATATACACCACATCAACCACTTTATCCTCATCCACCCATTTGGTTACCTTCTCAAAGAACGCAATAAGGTTTATGAGGCATGACCTATCCTTCACAAAACCGTATTGACTATCCCTAATCAATTTATTCCTCCCTGGATGATTATAAATCCTATCTCTTATAATTTTTCCAACACTTTACCCACAACCAAAGTAAGGCTCACTGGTCTATAAATACCAGGGTTGTCTTTACTGCCCTTCTTGAACAACGTCTCCAGTCCTCTTCTTGAACAAGAAGTTTACATTGAAGTAAGAGACATTCAGTACCTCAAGCCTGTTCCACCATTCAATACAATCATGGCTGATCAGACATACCTCATATCCATTTTCTTGCCTTTTTCCCCATAACCTACTGATCAAAAATCTATCTCAGCCTTAAACATAGGCAAGGGCTCTGCCCCTATATTCTCTGTGGCAAGCTGTTCCAAAGACACTGAACTCTCAGAGAATAAATTCCTTAAATTTGTTCCAGGATCAACATTTGAATCCACCATCCTCAGGCCGGTGACACACCAATCCTCTGAATTCAATACAGTCTGGGAGAATCCTCAAGCCTCCAGGTTGAATTTATAAAATCAGAGAATTTGGGTGAGGGGTATGTGGGGTGTCAAAAGAATATGTATATACAATACTGTGGAGGAAAAGGATTTGGCGATAGATGCTAGCATGAAAGGGTTTAATTGAAAGCACTAGCTTTCAGAGCGCTGCTCCTTCATCAGGTGGTTAATGAAGGAGCCCGATGAAGGAACAGCGCTCCGAAAACTAGCGCTTCCAAATAAACCTGCAGGACTATGACCTGGTGTTGTGTGATTTTTAACTTTGCACACCCCAATCCAACACCGACATCTCCAAAGCATGAAATGGTTTCATCTAAAGCTTTTGTATAACTCTACCCAACCATATGCAAACAAACAATCTTTGAAGCAGCTAATTTATTCCATTTAGCTTTAGTCTGGTCAGTTTTAATTGTTCCAATCTGTTAGCCAACTGTAAACAACAATAAAACTTAGCCTGGTATTGCTGTAACTTGCTGTTCTGTTATGTAATTTTACTCAAGAGTGTACCTCCTCTGCCAAATCTTCTGTATTGTCATTCTTCACCATTTAAAATAAATCCTTGGATTTACACTAACAAGACAAATTGGTGACAGAATTTTTTTTATTTCAAACATAAAGTTTATTCATAAACATTTCTGCACGTATACATTGTCACAGAAGTAGTTTGGTTCTGTGCAGTTGCATAGCAAGTAAATAAACAAACCAAGACTTTGACTGTACCCAAAAACCTTTCTTAAACATAAAATACTAATAATTACATATATTTGAGGCACTAGGAGGGTCTGATAACTGAATGGACTCTCATTAACCTTCAGCAGGAGGACTTAAAGCATATCGACTGAAAGAAAATCACATCGGTATGTCCTGAGCACATCTCTGACTACATGGTGACAGAGGTATAGAATTTACAACTTATATCAAGTGCTTGGGCTCCTTTTGGCTCTTCATACTCTTTGACAATCTTAGGCAACTGATCAAAACTTGATTGGTAGGACCACAAAGTCAGCACCATGTTACTTAAGGTAATAAAGTGAATACAGTCAACTTCAGTCTTCTGCTGTCTAACTCAATCTTATCTATCTCAGCATTAAACATCCACATTTGGTAAATTATTCCTAAGATTCGATGTAAAAGTTTGGGAAAATAATCCCATGAAAGTATTTTAAAATGTTCTCATCCAACCTAAATCTCCTTACATGGCTCAGTATTTCATGTGAAGCACCGATGGGCTTTTTACTCTGTTCAAGGTGCTGTTTAAATGTAAATTGCTGTTGTTGTCATAAGTGTGTTGTAATGGAATTTGTAGGTTAGGTTTTATCCCTCACAGACACATTCCCCTCCCCCCACCCCGTAATGGGAGTTGCTGACGATGGGTGTTTCTGGACAATGCATCGGCTCATGGCTCCCCCTACTGCTGAAACTGTTACATAGCAGAAAGTTCACCCTCTCCCAGGAGGCACTGAGCCTCATCTGCAGGCCATCCTTTGTTCCATTCCTCTGGATAAAAAGGATGGGAGACAGGCAAAACAAAGCACTTGCTATCCCTTTCTCAGGTCTATCCCTTCTGTGTGTTTGATCAGTTTGGGGCAGAATTAACTATATCATTGCAATACCAATATATTGTTAATGTATTATTCATTTATATACATCCACTGTCTATTAATTATGCACTCAGACTCATTATTAGCAATGACATAGAAATTTTCTAGCTATATTTATGCATTTACTTCTGATTATGTTATTCTGCTACTGAAATAATTCCAAAGAGACCGCCATCCTGTCACCAAATCACCCTTTATTTACATGTGGAGAATCCTTGACACTGATCCAGCTCCCTCAGAGCCAGCCCCAAACAGGGAACTCATATTCTCTGAGGTCCACCTGGATGACCGTGTTACAGTTACTATAGCCACAAGATCTGTCACACCTATATGGCACACTTACCCATCATATGATTTCTCATGCCTATCTGCCACACAGTCTATCACACTATGTAATATTGTCTGAAACACAATCGTTCACATGGTTTGTTATACAAACTGTCATACTTTGTTTGGTATTGATAATCTCCCAATGAATTCCAAGATGGGTGATATCGCTAGATTTTTATGCAGGTGCATTTTTTTTCGAGCTCACGGTATTTTTGCAGTTGGACCTTCATTCCCTATTACACGCCCTTGCGATTAGTTGTGGAACGTATAGGGCACACAGAGATCAACAACTAACACCTCATGTTATGCTCCAGGCCCTGATTGATCTTAAAGCTTCTCATGATCCTCTCTTACTTCAGATACAAGCTGAGTAAACACATCATGAGAGCATGGCTGAGGCTATAAACTGTTCGACAGGTTTATTAACCAGTAATTGGATTGTCAAATTGAAGCAAAGGAACACAATAGGTGTTCAGTAATTACAAGCTGAACAGGCATTCCGGCACAATAACTGGACTTGTAAATCACACCGTCATCATCTGGCTGTCAATTGAGTCTCCTGAGATGAGCTACTTCTCCCTTCCACTTCAAAACTAACCTGAAAACTTTATATAAGTTAAACTGAAATGAATGGAACGCAGAATTGAAATACAAGCCTGAAACTAAATTTTCCAAACAAATAAATCCCACAAGGTGCAAACTTGATGTGGGTTATCAGTTGATTCCTTCCTCAGGTAATTTACTGGGTTTAACTATCAGTCCTTTTAATAGGAAGTTGCATCTCAAGTGGAGTTAGGTCATCACTTAAATTTGGCATTGGTAAAAACAAGGACTGCAGATGCTGGAAACCAGAGTCTAGATTAGAGTGGTGCAGGAATAGGGCTGGAGGGCTTTTGCCTGAAATGTCAATTTTCCTGCTCCTCGGATGCTGCCTGACCTGCTGTGCTTTTCCAACACCACTCTAATCTAGACTTAAATACGGCATGTCCCCTCTTCCCATATTTCACCAGACCTACATTCCTGGGAGGTGTTCCCTGGTCCAATCCTAAACTGAAATCTTCCTCTAGTTTCTCTCTTACTTTGCCACCTGTTCCCTCGTCCCTACTGCCACTAAAACACGGACCATCCAGCTTCCCTTCTTGATTCCTAAAGTTACAGGTCATCACCTCCCAGAGTCATGCCCAATTCTTGGCATTGTTCAATAATGAAGATGCTACCTCATTCAAATCTGCCACTGTTACTACTTTCTTCATCCAAAATAACACAACTCCTCCACCTTTGCAAAGCGCCATTCCATCGCCAAACCTCTTTTCCTCAGTGAAAACCTTAAGCATTTCACTGAACAAATCTGTGCTAATCTTTCCCAAAACTCCAGATTTGAATTTCTCCAATTGAGACCTGCCCATGTATCAAATGCCTTTCTTTCCTTCTATGTGTCTTTTACCTTGTAAACTGCACCATAGATGTTATGCTGGAGGGAAGGTCTTTGAAGCAGCTGAAGAGGGTTGGGCCTAGGACACAACCCTGAGGAACTCCTGCAGAGTTAGAACAAACAGCACAGGAACGGGCCTTTTGGCCCATGAAGTTGTTCCGAACCCTGATGCCAAATTAAACTAATCCCTTCAGCCTGTCCTTGGTTCATATCTCTCCATTTCTTGCGCATTCATGTGCTTATCTAAAAGAGCCTTGAACACCATTATCGTATCTGCCTCCACAACCACCCTGGCAATGCATTCGACTCCTAGAACTCTCAGTTTTTTTTCATGTAATCATCTAGCTGACAGCAGTATCCTGTTAATGGTGAACAACATTTGCGCTGCTGCTGCACAGTAACAGCATGAAACCATCAGCTTCCTCTGTTACTGTACATCAGAGGTTTTCTTGTCATTCCCACATGCAATGTGGGTGTCACTGGCTGGCCAGCATTTATCTCCCATTCCTCATTGTCCTTTGGAAGGTGATGGTGAGCTGTCTTCCTGAACCACAGCCGTCCACCTGCTGTACGTTGACCCACAACGCCATTAGGGAGAGAATTCCTCAATTTTGACCCAGTGACAGTGAAGCAATGGTGATATATTTCTCAGTCAGGATGATGAGTGGTGTGGAGAGCAACTTGCAGGTGGTGTTGCTCACATGTATCTTCCACCCTTGTTCTTCTAAATAGAAGTGGCTGTGGGTTTTGGAGGGTGCTATCTAAGTAATTTGGTGAAATTCTGCAGGGCATCTTGTAGATAATACACACTGCTGGTACTGAACATTGGTGATGGAGGGAATGACACATTAACTTTACCACCCATAGCAATAGGGGCCACTTGATCTTAATCTGAAGACCTGAATCTACCAAAAATTGGTTAAGTGTTAATTTTGTCGAGTTTCATGGAGGGTTCCTCTCTGTTACCTTTCCAAATTTGCCTTATTGCCTTTGCACCAACCCCTATGATATCCAGCTTATTGTTTTCTCCCTCTTTCCACAGGACGTAACACCAACCCCTACTGAGGAACCTCCCTAGATTATCAATTCCAGTGACACATTTAACATGTATTGATGTATCAAGTCAAGTTCTGTCAGTCTGGAGCTTCCCTGCACAGTCCCTGCAATTTCTCCCAGGCATGTTAAATAAAAGGAAATTGGTACCCTGTTTTACTGATATGAGTGCTGTTCCTGGGTATACAATATAGGTTGGTATAGAACAGATCCTTTTTCTAAACCTGTCGCCTATTTTCTAAGGACCTGTATCTCTCTGCAGTATTCCAAATGTGGCCAAACCAAATTCTGATACAACTGTAACATGACCTACCAACTCTTGTAGTCAATACCTCGTCCGATGAAGGAAAGCATGCCGTATGTCTTTTTGATCACACTATAGACCTGTGTTGCCACCTTCAGGGCAATGGACCTGAACACCCATCAATTTTCCCCAGCTGTTTTCCATTTACGGTATAGTTCACTCTTGAATTAGATCTTCCAAAATGCATCATTTCACATGGGATCAGGAGGAATGCCACATCAATGTAAGCTCCACAATGGTAAGCGCTGTGCTTCTCTCTGCTTCTACAGACACACACAGACACACACACACACACTATCTCTGACAAACAACCCACCAAAGGTAAAGCTCTGCCATTCCTAATGACTCAGAGTTATACAGATGGAAACAGACCCTTAGGTCTAACTTGTCCATACCATCTTAAATTAATCTCATCCCTTTTTTCAGCATTTGGTCTATATCCTTCCTATTCAGGTACCCAACCAGATGCTTCTTAAATGTTGTAATTGTACCAGCCTCCACCATCTCCTCTGGCAGCTCAACTGATACACGCATCACCCTCCGCATGTCCTTAGGTCCCTTTTATATCTTTCCCCTCTCATCTTAAATCTATGCCCTCTAGTTTTGGACTCCCTTATCCTGGGGAAAAGATCTTGGCTTTTCACCCTATCCATGCGCCTCATGATTTTATAAACTTTTATAGGGTCAGTTCTCAGCCTCTGACTCTCCAGGGAAAAGAATCCCAGCCTATTTAGCCTCACCCTACAGCTCAAACCGTCCAACCCTGGCAACACCTTGTAAAACCTTTCTGAACCCTTTCAAGTTTCAGATAATTTTTCAGGGAGACCAGAATTCAATACAGTCTTCCAAAAGCGGCCTAATCAATTTATAGCCACAACATGATCTCCCAACTCCAATATTCAATGCACTGACCAATAAAGGCAAACGTATCTTCTTCACTGTCCTCTCGACCTGCCATTCCACTTTCTCGTAACTATGAATCTGCACCCCAAGGTCTCTTTGTTTGCCTCATGCAACATCTTCCATCATAATCTCATCCATCCAACCCCTACATGACTAACCCTGCATGGAGTCTGCACTGCTTACTCATTCAGGATACCTCATCACCTCTACCCTACCTGTTCTCTCATTAACAACCTCATTCTGTTCATCACACTCAATTCCCCCCTTTTTGATTTTCACATCAGGAATTGTAACCATCTAACTAGGTAGGAGAATGATTTGCATTCTTTTCAATGAGGCAAATTTCCCAAGATTCATGAGAAATTATTGTATGCTACGACTTATAAACAGGCCTTTCACTGCTCACCTGTGAAAGTAACACCTCACTGTTCAAGAAAATGCAATTTCTTACTTTCAGAATCAAATAGCTCCTCATTGCCCAGCTCATCTGATTTTACCAACTCTCCTATCAATGCGACATTGTTCAGAGGCTGGGGACTTTCTGCCTTTGTTTCCCTCATTCTGCTCCTGTCATATTTAGGAATGATTACTGTCTGATGGTTTGGTGTCAGTCAGTGCAGTGTGCTGCTTTTTTTAGATTAGATTAGATTACTTACAGTGTGGAAACAGGCCCTTCGGCCCAACAAGTCCACACCGACCAGCCAAAGCGCAACCCACCCATACCCCTATATTTACCCCTTACCTAACACTATGGGCAATTTAGCATGGCCAATTCACCTGGCCCGCACATCTTTGGACTGTGGGAGGAAACCAGAGCACCCAGAGGAAACCCACGCAGACACGGGGAGAATGTGCAAACTCCATACAGTCGGGAATTAAACCCGGGTCTCAGGCGCTGTGAGACAGCAGTGCTAACCACTGTGCCACTGTTACAGGCTCCACAATCCTGGGTCAAGCGTTCATTGTTACATTCAGAGATATGGCAATAGAGGGTATTCCACATGATTAACATCCTTTTACTTAACCATCTTTATTTCTCTTCTATTACACTATCACCAAGTTTGTCCACATTTATATATTTCTCCAATATCCCTAGCCCAGTTTTCATTGGATGGGTGAACATCTGACACCCTGAAGGAATAACACCCTGAAGGGGCAGCACGGTGGCTCAGTGGTTAGCACTGCTGCACCACAGCACTAGGGACCCAGGTTCAATTCCTGCCTCGGGCAACTGTCTGTGTTTGCATGTTCTCCCCTGTCTGCGTGGGTTTCCTCCGGGTACTTCAGTTTCCTCCCACAATCCAAAGATGTGCAGGTTAAGTGAATTGGACATCTGAATTGCCCTTATTGCTGATTGCCCTCAGAGTATAGGGAGAAGGGGTAGGATGAAACAACAACTTCACGGGGAGAGAGAGAGGGAGTATTACTACCTTCAGAGTAGAGATAGAGGGAGACTCAGCATTCAAGTCAGACCAAGATCAATATGAGAAAACCAGATATGACCTCAGCAAAGCCATCAGGGATTCCAAGAGGTAGTACCAGACCAGGTTAGAAGCCCATACCCACCAGGCTCCCGCCAGCTGTGGCAAAGCCAAAACAACATTATGAGATACAAAATGAAGCACTGCAAGATAGCAAAGACACATCTGTCCTGATACGCTCTATGCTCAGTTTGAGCAGAAGACAAATGGGTCGGTGATTCCTTCATTGACAGCCCTGGACACATCTGTTCTCTTGGTCACTGCTGCAGACGTCAGATCAGTCTTCCTGGAAGTCCAGCCAAGGAGAGCAATGGACTAGGTGGCCCCAGTTCAGAACTCAGATCCTGTGTGGACAACTGGCAGAGATATTCAATCTTTCCCCCCTACAAGTCGTAGTCCACACCTGCTTTAAGAAGACCATCATCATCCCCGTACCTAAGAATGCACATGCAATTTGTTTTAATGACTCCCGCCCAGTGGCTCTGAGCTCAATAATCATGAAGTACTTCTCGATGCTGGACATGCCCCACATCAGTCTAGACTCCCAGCTGGTTTCAATCCCAGAGAATTTGCCTACGAGCATGACAGGCCCACAACAATGCCATATCTTTAGCTCTGGGCCCATCCCTGGAGCATCTGGACAACAAGGATACCAATGGCAGATTTCTGCTCATCAACTACAGCTCCGCATTCAACATTTTTAGCCCCTCCAGACTGATCTCAAAACTCCTTAATCTTGGTCGCAGCCTCACCCTCTGCAACTGGATCCTCAGTTTTCTGACCACAATCAGTGAAGATAGACAACAGCACCTCCTCCACAATAACACTCAATGCTGGACCCCATGGAGGAGGTGTCCTTAGGCCTGTATTGTCCTCCCTGTACACCCACAAATGTGTTGCCAAATTCTGAATGAATACCATCTATAAATTCGCTGATGACACCACCGTAATAGGATGCATATCTAACAACAATAAGTCAAAATACAGACGGGAGATGAAGGATTTGGTGACATGATGCAATAAGAACATTCTCTCTCTCTCTCTCAATGTCAGCAAAACAAAAGAACTGATCAGTGATTTTAGTAGGGAATAGAAGACGCCCCTGTCTACATCAATGAAACTGAGGTCGAGAGGGTCCAAAGTGTAAAGTTCTTCGGACTGATGATAACCGGCAACATGTCCTGGTCTTCCCATGTAGTTGTGATGGTCAAGAAGGCACAACAATGCCTCTTCTTCCTTGAGCAGCTCAGGAAATTTGGCATGCCCACAGGGGCCCTCACTAACTTCTACAGATTCACCATTGAAAGCATACTCTCCAGGTGCATAACGGTCTGGTGTGACAACTGGTCTGCCCTAGAGGGTGGTGTGCACAGCCCAGGTCATCACAGAAGCCAACCTTCCATTCATGGACTCCATTTACACTACTCACTGCTGCAGAAAGACTGTCAACATCATCATAGATCCTTTGCACTCCGGCCATGATCTCCTCCAACCTTACACGTTCAGGGGCAGTTTCTTCCTGACCGTCATTAGACTGCTGAATGGACTCTCCAGCCTGCAATAATGTTGATCTTGCTAATGTTGAAGTCTCTTGTATGCCCTGTAAAATGTTACCTGCATGCCTCCATTGAAATATTTTGGTCTGTACATCCTTGTTTACTGTGATTCGCCTGTACTGCTCGTAAACTAAGCTTTTCACCGTGACAATAAATTAATCAATCAATGCTAAGTTGCCCATAGTCTCCAGGGATATGTAAATTAGTTGGAATAGTCATGGGAAATGCAAGGTTACAGGGATAAGGTCGGGGGAGGTGAGGGTGGGGGAGAATGAGGAGTGGTGGTTCTGTGTCTGGCAGAGGTAGTGAGTCTGGATGGGATACCTTTTGGAGAGTGGGTGTAGACTTGTTGGGCTGAATGGCCTGTTTCCACACTGTAGGGATTCTATGAAATCAATGAACTTCAGGCAAGAGAGAGGGAGAAACTCAGAGGAGGAAAGGAGAGAGTTAACACCTTTAGGGCAGACAGATAGAGACAGAATCGGCACCTTTGGGGAAAGAGACAAACTCAGCATGTTCAAGGGAGACAGAATAGCGTCAGCACTCTCAGGAAAGCAGAGAGTCAGGGACAACAGGGTGAGTGAGTCAGCACTTTCAGGAGATAGAGTCGATACCTTCAAGGGAAAGAAAGAGAGAAAGAGAGAGCGAGAGAGACAAAACATTCAGAGGAGAGGGGAGAGAGAGAGAAAGAGACAGAGAGAGAGAGAGTCAGCACCTTCATTGGGGAGCGGCCTGGTGTGGGTGCGGGCATGGTTGGGGCTGTTTGTTGTTGCAGTGCTCTCTGTGTGAGCTCTACCCCTGTGTATAATGAGCTCAGGCTGTCCCAGGAGCCTTGTCATTAGAACTGGGCGATGTGCAGCTTTTCATTTGATAGAAACGCAGCCCAAAGTCAGCAGCCATTGGCAACACCTGCTTAGTTACGGATTCAGTGTTTCTCTATCTCTATGGCAATTTACATTGCTGTGCAATTGGTGTGGTGAAGGAACAATGCTGCAGTAGCCTGCCCCCAAACAGGTATCCCCACTCTGCAATGATTGCTTCATACTCCACCTCCACCTTCATCCCCACTTCTGAATCCAGACTCCTCTTGTCCCAGCTCTGAAAACTTCAACCGCTTCCATCATGAACCCATGCCACATCTCATTTCCACACGTTGATGTTTATTCACTAACACTGGGCCTGCACCTCAACCTGCCCACAATCTACATCCGACTGCCGTGTCTGAACTATCAAGTAGCAAAAATGTAAAACCCCAAACAAAGTGAATGCAGCTACATGCAGTTTAACCGTAGTGTGTGTGCGTAGCTGCACCTGGAGAGGTCAATCACAAACACTTGGAGGTTTCCACTGCTTCCTGAAACTGAAGTGGCCTGTCTGGAATTTTAGAGTGGGTCAATTTCACAGTACCACAAAAGATCACATGACTAAAAGCCTCAGTGCTCCCAGCTGCTACTTCATCTCCATCTGGGAATCAGCTTGGTGACTATGGGTTCAGAGAGACGGATTTGTACAGTTCATAGATCATAGAATCCCTACAGTGTGGAAGCAGATCATTTGACTCAATGAGTCCACATTGACCCATCCGATGAGCAACCCAGCCAGACCCACACCCCGTCCCCTAACCCTGCAACCCTCATTCCAAAGGCTAATTTACCTAGCCTGCACATCCCTGTACACTATGAGTAATTTAGCATGGCCAATTCACCTAACCTGCACAGCTTTGGATTGTCAGAGGAAACCAGAGCACCCAGAGGAAATCCAAGCAGACACAGGGGGAATTTATAAACTCCAGGCAAACAGCCACCTGAGAGTAGAGTCAAACTCAAGTCGCTCGAATTTCAAGGCTCACCAATGAGGCACTTTTTTCTTAAAAAAGATTGAATTACAGTTACTGCACAAACACACAGGTTGTCTCTCTCACATGCACACACATACACACAGATGATACCAAGGCTACTTCAGGACAGATTTCAAATTTGAAGTACAGTCAGCAACACCGCTAAGGGCTGGAGGTCAAGATTTGGTCTTGATGAATGGATGATAGCTGTACAGAGGGGAAGGAGAATGTAGACATGGAAGAAGAGAGAGAGGTGTGAGTGACAAGTGCTGGGAGCTTGGTGACTAGCGAAGTGACGTGAGGAAAGGAAGGAAGTGTTCCATTGCTTTAGCAGATTCTAAATGTTTTGCCAGAGAAATTAGTCCTTTCTCCACTTCACGGGAAGAAGCTAAGAGGTCAGTGACTATCTGGTAAATGGTGAAGGTCCACTCTGTTTCTATGATTTGAAATAGTAACATAAACAAAATATATTCATATACCTTAGCAGCATTGATAGACAGAGGGATCTTGGGAAACAAGCTCCCTGAAAGTGGTAACACAAGTGGATAAGATGATGACGGTGTATAATATGCTTGCCTTCATCAGTTGAGTATAAAAATTTGCAAATAATGCTGCAGCTGTTTAAAACTTTCAGTTAGGTCACATTTGGAGTACAGTGTACAGTTCTGGTCACCACACTGTTGGAAGTAAGTGAAGGCTGTTGAAAGGGTGGAAATGAGCTTTACCATGACCTTGCCTGGATTGGAGTGTATTAGTTGTACAGAGAGGTTGGATAAAACTGTCGTGATTAGATTTCCTACAGTGTGGAAATAGGCCCTTCGGCCCAACAAGTCCACACTGACCCTCTGAAGAATAATTCACCTAGACCCATTTCCCTCTGACTAATGCACTGAACACTATGGGTAATTTAGCATGGCCAATTCACCTGACCTGCACATCTTTGGACTGTTGGAGGAAACCCATGAAGACACGGGGAGAATGTGCAAGCTCCACACAGACAGTCACCCAAGGCTGGAATCGAGCCTGGGTCCCTGGCACTGTGAGGCAGCAGTGCTAACCACTGAGCCACAGTATCTTGTTTTCACTACAGCATTGGAGGCTGAAAGACAAAATGAACGAAGTATATATAATCATTAGAAACATGGATAGGGTGGAAGTCAGAGTCTTTTTACCAGAATGGAATTCTCAAACACTTGGAGGCATATATTTAAGATGAGAAAGGGTCAATCAAGGCAAGTCATTTTTTACACAGGGGGTGGTGGGTGCCTGGACTGTGCTGCAAGTGGAGATGCGAGAAGCAAATACAAGAGTAACGTTTAAGAGGTGTTTAGACAAATGCATGAACAGGCAGGGAATAGAGAGATATGGACAGGCAGATAGTATTAGTTTAGAATGGCATCTAGGTCGGCACAAATATGAAGGGCCGAAGGGTCTCTTCCTGTTCTGTACTGTTCATATTCTTTATCAAAAAGAAAAACAAATTAATAACACAATTAAGTAGCTATTTAAAACACATTAAGAAAGGCTGGACAGGTGATGTGTCACAGCTTTCATCATGTGGGACCTCCTAGATGCTCGTGTAATCAAAGGCAAACAGACCTCCAGCACATGTTTGTAGCCAGAGAAGACTTGGTTTGGAGATTATGAACTAGAGGCCCAACTATAATACCTCAGGGAGAAGCAAAGTTACCTGGGTTCTTTGTACCAGGAGTTAGTCACTCCTCTTCAGTTCGTCTTCTGATTTGCCCTGTTCTGTCAGGGGCAGGTAAGTGTCAAGTGAGGCAGATAAGGGGACCTAAAGAGCTGGAGTATTTTTGCAATTTCAAACAGGTTTGAGATTCTTTCAACTTGTCTGCAAGGTGGTTGAGGTAACTCACAAATGAGGGGAGAAAACGACATGAATTGTCTGTAAGTATAGTGGATTGAACTGTTTCCTCCAGGCACCAGTGCTTCCTGCCCCATGCCAAGGTTTGGAACACCAGGTTGAAAAGGAACACATACTGGGAGGGATACAGTAATGGCACTGTGGCTCAGAAGGAAGGGGGGGAGAATAGGAGAGTGATAGTGATAAGAGATTCAATGGTTAGAGGAACAGACAGGAAATTCGCAAACGAGGCTCCCGGATGTTGCCTCGTGGGTGCCAAGGATCTCCCAGATTGAATCTACAGGATTCATAAGAGGGAGTGTGAGCAGCCAGAAGGTGTGGTATACATTGGTAGCATTGACATGACTAGAAAAAGGGATGAAGACCTGAAAAGTGAATATAGGGAATTAAGTTGGAAGATAAAAGGCAGGATGAGCAGAGTACAAATCTCAGACTTGGTATCGATACAGAGGCTAGGAACACAGAGCGAGTGCAGCTGAACACATGGCTGTAGACCTGATATAGGAGGGAGGGCTTCAGGTATGTGGAACATTGAGATACCTTCTGGGGAAATGCGACATGTAAAAGGTGGACGGCTTGCATCTGAACTGGAGGGGCACAAATATCCTGAGCAGAAGGCTTGCTAGAACTCTTCAGGAGGGTTTAAACTAGTCTGGCAGAGGGATGGGAATTGGGGTTACAGATCAGAGGATGTGGTAGCTGGTGAACATTGTGCAGAGAATCTGTGAGCAAGGTTAGACAGTTGATAGAGAAAGTTGCAGTCAGTGTAATGAGTTTGCAGTCAGTGTGTGTGTTTTAAAGCAAGAATTGTCAGGAATAAGGGTGATGAATTTAGAGCATGGATCAGTACTTGGAGCTACGATGTTGTGGCCATTACAGAGACTTGGAACACAGGGGCTGGAATGGTTACTGGATATTCCGGGGTTTAGTTATTTCAAAAGGAACGGGGAAGGAGGTGAAAGAGGTAGATGAGTGGCATTGCTGATCAGGGATAGTTTCACAGCTGCAGAAAGGGAGGTCGCCAAGGAAGATTTGTCTACAGAGTCAGTATAGATGGAAGTCAGAAACAAGAAAGCAGCAGTGACTTTATTGGGAGTTTTCTGTGGACCCTTCCAATAGCAACAAAGACACGGATGAGCAGATTGGGAAGCAGATTTTGGAAAGGTACAGAAGTAACAGGGTTGTTGTCGTGGGTGACTTTAACTTCCCTAATATTGATTGGAACCTCCCTCTTGCAAATAGTCTGGTGGAGCAGATTTTGTCAGGGGTGACTCAATATGTAGATAGGCTGACTAGAGGGGAGGCCATATTGGATCTGTTACTTGGCAATGAGTCAGGTCAGTCTAATGGCCACTCCTGCCTACCTCTTACCATTCATGTATCAAAAACCTCTTGCTGACGGCTTTAATATTACTTACTAGCTTACCCTCTTATTTCATTTTCTTTCCCTTATTGTTTTTTATAACTACCATTTGCTGGTTTTTAAAAGCTTCCCAAACATCTGGCTTCCCACTAATCTTCAACGATATTGTATGCTTTCTCTTTGACTTTTATGCTGTTTCTGACTTCCCTTGTCAGTGATAGTTACCTCGCCTCCCCCTAGTACAGGTATTTCTGGTATAGCACGATGGTTGTGTTCCTGTGCAACCTTGCACTATAGAAAATCGCACTGTAGAAGATCACTACAGAAAGTCGCTATACCTGTGCAGTAGAAAGTTTGCGCTATTCAAACAGGGTCCACTATATGTCAATCGCATTATCGCCAATTCGCGTCGACAACATGTGTTACACGACAAATACCTGCATGTATCTTATTTCTTGGAACTAATTTCTGCTGTGCCTCCCAAATTACTTACAGAAACTCCTTCCATTATTGTTTCACCATCTTCTCTCTCAGGCTCCCCTTCCAACTCGAGACAGCTTCTCCCATATGTTTTATCTTTACTCACTTGTAATAGTCATAGATCAGAGTGGTGCTGGAAAATCACAGCAGGTCAGGCAGCATCTGAGGAGAAGGACATTCAACATTTTGGGCAAAAGCCCTTCATCAGGAATCCTGTTATACTGTTATGTCTGATTCCAGCTTCTCATTCTCAGACTGATGAGTTCTTCCATATTATGGTCACTGGCCCTTACTGGCTCATTCACCTGAAGCTCCCTAATCAAGTCTGCTCATTATACTTCACCAAATTCAGAATTGCCTGTTTCATCGTAAGTTCTACCACAAGTTGCGCTAAAAATGACCATCTCATAGACATTCCATAAATTCCTGTCCTTGGGAACTGATATCAAATTGATTTCCCAGTCCACCTGCACATTGAAGTCCCCATGATTATTGTTATCGTGTCTTCCTTATGTGCCTTTTCTAACTCCTGATTTATTTCCTTCCTGACATCCTGACTATTACTGGGAGGCCTGTACACAACTCCCATCAGGGTCTATTTTCCCTTTGTGGCTCCTCAACTCTACCCACATCGATTCAACACCTTCTGACTCTATATCACTTCTTGCTATCGATTGCATTTCATTTCTTACCAACAAGACAACTCCACCCCCTCTGCCCATTAGCCTATCTTTTTGATAGGACGTGTATCATTGGATATTTAGTTCCCAGCTCTGATCTCCTTGCATGCACGTCGTACTTTATATATATTTTATTTTAAGTATTACTGTCACATGTACTCAAGTACGGGGTGTAAGAATACAGTGATAAGTGTACAATGTCACCATACGGTGTCATCTTCAGTAGGAGGTACCTACAACAAAATATTAATTACAGAAACAATAAAGTAAAAACTAAATTTATAAGTTTAGCACTACTATTTGCCAATTTCAATCTGCATTACAAGCTCATTTACCTTGTTTTGCAGCCTGCGTTCATTTAAGTACAGCACCCTCAGTCTTGCATTGACTGTCCCACCTCTTGTAGTTCTATTACTTATCTGCTGTGCCTGAAGTTAGATTCCTGACTCTGTCCTATTACTTATTGTGGAAATTGTAGTAACTCCTACTAAGCCATGCCCCAAACCAACAATATTCTCCTTCACCACACTCCCCACCTGTACCCCTCCCCAAACTTTGTCCATAATTTTCCATGCAACTGAACTCAACTATTTTGCTTAAAGCCCTATCCACAGCCCTAGTTATGAATTTGCCAGCTCTCTGGTCTCAGCATGATTCAGGTGGAGCACATACCATCAAAACAGCTCCCCACTTCCCCAGTACAGAGGAACCTCGATTATCCAAAGGACACTGCCGGGGAGTATTTCATTTGATTAATTGAATTCCGAATAATCGAATACTGGATAATATAGTTTATCCAAGTATCGGGATCTTGTGATCTTGTCGGATAATCCAAATTTCAGATAATCAAATGCTGGATAATCGAGGTTCCTCAAGCAGAGTCAACATGGCTTCACTAAAGAGAAATCATGCCTGACAAACTTATTACAAATCTTTGAGGAGGTAACAAGCAGGATAGATAAAGGGGAAGCAGTGAATGTAATATGTCGGAATTTTCGGAAAGCATTTTGCTCAGGTTTCATAAATCAGGCTACATAATAAGATATGCATTGGTGGTAATTGTCTAGCATGGATAGAGGATTGACTAATTAAAGGGGACAGAGTTGGGGCAAAGGAGATATTTTCAGGATAGCAACCTGTTGTGTCATGTTCTTCTGAATTCTAACTGCCAAAGCAAATCCTTTTTGCACAAGCAGGACTAAGGAAGTACTTCAAGACTCCCTGTAGGCTTTCCTCAACAAATTCAACATGGATCTCAACAGATGGAAGACCCTCATTCAGAAGAAACTGGCTTGGAAGAAGTTCCTGTATGAAAAGACACAATTCTTTGAGAAAACCCGTCAGCAAGAGGACATATGGAAAAAGAACCAGAGAAAGTAATGCCAGCAATTTTGAGGCCTAGAACCAATTCCACCTCCCGAAAACACCTGCCAACTGTACGGGTCTGAGATCTGATTCTAGGATCAGGCTCATCCACAAAAGGATCCATAGAACCCATGAGCAGTGACATGCAATTTCCTAGATGGACAATCATATTCATTAGTGAGTGATTGCCGATGTCAGTGTGCCACAATTGTTCACAATATGTAGTAATGATTTGAATAAGGAAACTGATTGTGCTGTAGTCAAGTTTGCAAATGATGCAAATATCAATGGGAGGGCAAGAGGTAAGGGTAACATGCAGAGTCTCCAGAGGGAGATAGATAAATCAAGTAAGTGTGTAAAAACATGGCAGATTAAACATAATGTGGGAAAATGTGAGGTTATGCACTTTGTCAGGTAGAGTAGAGGAGTTGATGATTTAAATGGAGAAAATCTGCAGAAAACTCAGAACAGAGTGATTTGGGGGTCCTGGTTAATTAATAGTAATAAAAGACTCATTCCTAAGTTCAGTGGGTGACAGGGAGTGCAAGCGGACTTTGGACTTTATTTCAAAGCGAATGCAGTATAAAGCTAACAAGGTTTTGCTAAAACTGTACATGACACACATCAGACCACTGCTGGAATACTGTGAATAGTTTTGGGCCCATCATAAAAGGAAAGGTATACTGGTACTGGAGGCAGCCGAGAGAAGATTCACCAGGCTAGTAGCAGGCATGGAGAGACAGTCTTATGAGGAGAGGTTGAGTAGGTTGGAGCCAGATTCATTTAAATTTAGATGAATGAGAGGTGATCTTATTGAAATATTTAAGATTTAAGGGGACTTGCCAGGGTAGATGCAGAACGGTTATTTCTCCTGTGACAGAGTCTAGAATCAGACAGCATAACATCAGATTAAGGATGGAACATTTTAGACAGAGAGAATTTCTTCTCTCAGAGGGGGATGGGTCCAAAGAGTTCCTTACTGCAGAGAGCTGTCAAAGCTTTCATTAAGAAAGTTCAAGGCTGAGATAGATTTTATTCAGAAAGGGAATCAAGGTGTTTAGGGTAAAAGCAGGAAAGTGGAGGTGAAGATCATCAGGTCAGCTACACTCTCAGCCTAGTTTGACTCCCACTTCAAATAGCTGAGTGTATCAGAACAGGAGAGCTGTCAGTGATGCCCAGTACATCACTGAGGTAGAGCTGTTAATTGTCCCTAGTGTATCACTGAGTGACAGCTGCCCCTGAACCCTTGTGCATCACTGAGGGAGATTTGTCACTGAGGGAGATCCATAGTGTATTACTGAAAGAGATCTGTCAGTGATCCCTAGAGTATCAGTGAGGGAGAGGTGTCAACGATGTCTAGTGAATCACTGAAGGAGATCTGTCAATGAGTCAAAGATGTCTGCAGCTCAGAAAAAGGCCCTTCAGCCCAATGAACTTGCACTGGTCAGATGCACCTTTACAACTGTTCTAATCTTATTTTCTAGCATTTGCTCAAAAGTGTTGTACACCTTAGTATCACAAGTAAACATCTAAAAATGTTTTAAACATTATGAGAGTTTATGCCTTTTTCACCCTTACAAGCAGTGAGATCGAGATTCATACCAATCTCTGGGTAAGAAAGCTTTGCCTCGAATCTTCTGTAAACCTTCTGGCTTTGACCTGGTTATTAATCTCTCCATCAAGGACAAAACCTTCTACCTTCTATCCTATCCATGCCCTTCATAATTTTACATACTTCAATCGCGTCCTCTCTCAATCTCTAAGGAAAGCAGCCCCGGTCTGTCCAATCTCTCTTCATAACTGAAACATTCCAGCCCAGGCAATGTCCTGGTAAATCTTCTCTGAACCCGGTCCAGTGTTATCACATCCCTCCAAAAATGTGGATTCCAGAACTGCACACAATACTCCAGCTGTGGCTTAACCAACATTTCATACAGCTCCAGTATTATCTCCCTGCTCTTAAACTATATGCCTTGGTTAATAAAGCCAAGCACACCATATGTCCTCCTATGTGTGGAACCATAGGAGATGGGGAAGATACTCAATGAGTGTTTTGCATCAATGTTTACTGTGGAGAAGGATATGGAAGATCGAGAATGTGGGGCAATTAATCGCGGCATCTTGAAAAATGTGGTTCTAAACATCTTAAAACACATGAAAAGATAACGTTGGATATCTTAAAATGCATAAAGGTGAATAAATCCCTGGGACCTGATCAAGTGTATCCTACAACGCTGTGGGAAGTTTGAGAAGTGATTGTTGTGCCCCTTGCTGAGATATTTGTATCAGCGAGAGCCACATGTGAGGTGTCGGAAGATTGGAGATTGGCTAATGTGATGTCATTATTTAAGAAAAGTGGTAAGGAAAACTTAGAGAACTATAGTCCGGTGAGCCTGACATCAGTGGTGTGCATATTAGAATCATAGAATCACTCTGGTGTGGAAACAGGCCATTCGGCCCAACAAGTCCACACCGACTCTCCGAAGAGCATTACACCCAGACTCACCTTCCTGCTCTATCCCTGTAAGCCTGTATTTTCCATGGCTAATCACACCGTGACTGTGGGAGGAAACTGGAGCACCAGACAAAACCCATGCAGACACAAGGAGAATGTGCAAACGCCAGACAGCCCAAGGCTGGAATTGAATCCGGGTCTCTGCTGCTGTGAGGCCACAGTGCGAACCACTGAGTCACTGTGCCATCCCGTTCTTGGAGGGAACCTTGAGGGACAGGATTTATATATATTTGGAAATGCAATGACTGATTAGAGATAGTAAACATTGTTTTGTGTGTGGGAAATCATGTCTCACTAATTCAATTGAGATTATTGAGGAAGCGTTTTGAGGAAGTATCGAAGAGGATTGAAAAGGGCAGTGCGGTGGATGTGACTTATATGGATTTCAGTAAGGAATTCCATAACATTTCTCATGGTAACTGGGTAGTAAGGTTAGATCACATGGACTACAAGAAGAACTAGCCATTTGGATACAGAACTGACTCAAAGGTAGGAGACAGAAGGTAATGGTAGAGGATTGCTTTTCAGGCGAGAGCCTGTGACCAGTGGTGTACCACAAGTATTGGCATTGGCTCCACTGCTTTTTGTCATTCATATAAATAATTTGGATGTGAACATTGGAGATATGGTTAGTCAGTTTGGAAATGTGACCACAATTGGAGGTGTAGTGGCCAGTGAAGGAGGTTACCTCAGAGGACAATGGGATCTTGGTCAGATGGGCCAAGGAGTGGCAAATGGAGTTTAATTTAGATAAATGTGAGATGCTATATTTTGGTAAGGCAAATTAGGGCAGGATATATACATGTAATGGGTCCTAAGGAGTGTTGCTGAAAAAAAAAGAGACCTTGGAGTGCAGATCCATAGTTCCTGAAAAGTTGAGTCCCAGGTAGACAGGCTGGTGTGTAAGCTTGTCTTTATTGGCTAGTGCATCGAGTATAGGAATTGGGAAATCATGTTGCAGCTGCGCTGGACATTAATTCGGCCACTTTTGGAATACTGCATGCAGTTCTGTTTTCCCTGCTGTAGGAAGGATGTCATGAAACTTGAAAGGTTTCAGAAAAGATTTACAAAGGATGTTGCCAGGGTTGGCGGGTTTGAGCTATAGGGAGAGGCTGAACAGCCTGGGGCTATTTTACCTGGAGCTTCAGAGGCTGACGGCTGACCTTAATGAGGTTTGGAAAAGCATGAGAGACTTGGATAGGATAAATAGAAAAGGTCTATCCCTTCCCCACCCCTCCCCCCACCCATCCTGGTGTGGGGAAATAGAAAATTAGAAGGCATAGGTTTTAAGTTACGATGAGAAAGATTTAAAAGGGATCTAAGGAGCAACCTTTTCACATGGAGGGTGGTCCATGTATGGAATGAGGTGCCAGAGGAAATGGTGGAGGCTGATACAATTACAACATTTAAAAGGCATCTGGATGAGTATATGAATAGGAAGGGTTTAGGGGGATATGGGCCAAGTGCTGGCAAATGGGGTGAGATTTATTTAGGATACCTGATCGGCATGGACAGGTTGGACCATAGAGTATGTTTCCATGCTGTACATTCCTATGACTCTATGAATCTTTTTAAAAATAACATAACACCAGGTTATAGTCCAATGGGTTTATTTAGAGGTACAAGCTTTCAGAGCAGACAATTCAGTGGTGCTGTGTGATTTTTAACTTTGTCCACCCCAGGCAACAACAGCATCTCCACATTTATGAATCTTAACCACTTTATCTAAATATTCTGATACCTTAAAGAAGAAGTGTACATGCACACAAAAATCCATTTGATACTTGCCATGATCCTGCCATTCTTCATGTATTCCTTTGCCTTGTGGTCCTGTGTAAGTGCATTACCTCACATTTATCCAGACAGAATTCCACTATCATTGATCAGGTCACCTGATCAGTCCTCCTATAATCTTATAATCTCAGACTATTCTCACTGTTTTTCATCTCACCAATGTTCAAAACTTCCAACAACTAACTGTTAAGCATTCTATGGTCTAGTCAACATTTATATATACAACAAACAGCAAGGTCACCAAGACTGACACTTGGAAGACTCCACAGAGGGATAGCTGACAATGATCCCAATTGTTTCATGGAACAACATCTGTCCCCAGTGTGTCACTGAGGACGTGCTCCCCGTGATGTTCAGTGTATCACTGATGGGGTGCTCTCCCTGATGTTCAGTGTATCACTGATGGAGGTCTCTCCCAGATGCCCAGTGTATCACTGAGGACATGCTCCCCGTGATGTTCAGTGTATCACTGATGGAGGTCTCTCCCTGATGCCCAGTGTATCACTGATGGAGGTCTCTCCCTGATGCCCAGTGTATCACTGATGGAGTGCTCTCCCAGATGCCCAGTGTATCTCTGATGGAGGTCTCTCCCTGATGCCCAGTGTATCATGGATGGAGGTTTCTCCCTGATGCTCCATGTATCACTGATGGACGTCTCTCCCTGATGCTCAGTGTATCACGGATGGAGGTCTCTCCCTGATGCCCAGTGTACCACTGATGGGATGCCCTCCCTGATGCCCAGTGTACCACTGATGGAATGCTTTTCCAAATGCTCAGTGTATCACTGATGGCATGCTCTCACTGATGGAGGTTTCTCCCTGATGCCCAGTGTATCACTGATGGAGGTCTCTTCCTGATGCTCAGTGTATCACTGATGGAGGTCTCTTCCTGATGCTCAGTGTATCACTGATGCACGACTCTCCCTGATGCCCACTGTATCATGGATGGACGACTTTCCCTGATGCCCAGTATTTCATCGATGAACGTCTCTCCCTGATGCTCAGTGTATCACTGACGATGTTTCAGGCATAAGCCCTTCATCAGGAATGATGAAGGGCTTTTGCCTAAATCTCCTGCTCCTCAGATGCTGCCTGACTTGCTGTGCTTTTCCAGCACTACATTCTCGGCTCCATAAAGATCCCCATCCTCAATGATGGAGAAGCCCAGCATATCAGTGTAAGAGATAAAGCTGTCACATTTACAGCAATCTTCAGCCAGAACTGCCGAGGAGAGGATCCATCCCTAGCACCTCCAGTGGCCCACAGCATCACATATTAGTCTTTACCCCACTTCATTCACTCCACATGTTATCAAGAAATGGTTAGAGGCACTGGATACTGCAAAAGATTTGGGTCCTGAATCCTATTATTCCAGCAATAGTACTGAAAACCTGAGCTCCCAGACTTTCAACACCCCTTTCAGCACAACGACAATACTGGCATCTTACCAAACAATGTGGACAATTGCACAGGTGTGTCCTGTACAAAAAAAAATAAGTCCAAACCACCTCATGACTCTATTCTGAATCAGTAAATTTCTATTGTGAGTAACTTATCTCCTGATCCCCCAGAACTTGTTTTCCATCAAAAGGGCACAATCAGGAGAGTGATGGAATACTCCCCACTTGTCTGGCTCAGTGCAGCTCCAACAACATTTAAGAAGCTTGACACCATCCAGAACAAATATTCAGTAGCAGCAGTGTGCACCATCCACAAGATGTACTCCAGAAATTTGCCAAGGCTCCTCAGATGCCCAATGTAGGACTGATGGGGTGCTGACACAGCTATATTTCAAATGAATAAACTGTAAACTGAACGGCCACCTGCCAGATCAGGTGAATCTTGGCGATTCAATGACACTGTTCATTGCTGAACAGAGCTAACTATCTGCAGTATCTTGGCAAACATAATCCTCTGCTCCAAATGCTACTGAAACAGGTTATGCTGTCATTTAATTTCATGCTGTGATAATCTCCATGAGCTTGCTGTGTGCAAAATTGTCTGCCATGTTTCCCACATTGTGACAGCGACTACCTTTCAAAATGCATAGTAATGGCTGCCAAGGGCACACTGAGATCCAGCAATCATTGAAGGGGTTCAACCAATCAGGCAAAATGCAATTCTTCAGGGTGTTTTGAGAAGGGAAAATGCTGACAGTCTGACTCGAAAACACAGACTGAGCAAAAAGAAAAATTCTTCGAGCGTGCTGGAACATTCAAATTTTAGATTTTTCGATTAATGTTCCACCGTAGCACGAAGACCAATTCTCTAAAGATTATACCTTTCAAATTACAATAATCGCCAACTAAGGAACAAAGGTGCAGAAGGCCATTTAACCCATCAAGCCTGTTCGATGATTCAATGTGATCACAGTTGATCGTCCAACTCAGTACCCTGTTTTTGTTTTCTCCACATGCACTTTGATCCCTTCAGCCCTAAGAACTATTTGTGACCCCTCCTTGACAACAGGAGACAAGTCACTCAGTGCCTGAATTCTCACAGGAGGCAATGCAGCCAATGCACTGACTGTCACAGAACACAATACAACCAGTGGACTGACTGTAACAGGAGACAGTACAGCCAGGGATTGACTGTAACAGGAGACAGTACAGGCAGTAAACTGAATGTCATAAGAGACAGGGAGGAGAAAGTGAAGACTGCAGATGCTGGAGATTAGGGTTGAGAGTTTGGTGCTGGAAAAGCACAGCAGGTCAGGCAGCATCCGAGGAGTAGGAGAAGCCCTTCATCAGGAATATGGCTTGTGGGCCAGGGAGCTGAGAGATCAATGGGAGGGAGGTGAGGCTGAGAGTGCAATAGGTAGATGAAGGCGGGGGAGAAGGTGTTCGGTCAGAGAGGAGGATGGAACGGATAGATGGCAAAGATGATGGACAGGTCAAGAGGGCGGAATCAAGTTGGAGGCTTGGGACTGGGATAAGGCAGGGGGAGGAGAAATGAGGAAACTGGTGAAATCTACATTTACCCCATGTGGTTGCAGGGTTACAGAGCGGAATTTGAGACGTTCTTCCTCCAGGTGTCGAGAGGTTAGGGTTTGGCGTTGGAGGAGGCCCAGGACCTGCATGTCCTTGGTGGAGTGGGAGGGAAGTTGGAGTGTCCAGCCACAGGACGGTGGGGTTGGTTGGTGAGGGTGTTCCAGAGATGTTCTCTGAAACAATCCGCAAGTTGGCGTTCTGTCTCCCCCATGTAGGCGAGACCACATCGGGTGCAACGGATACAATAGGTGACACTGGTGGGGGTACATGAAAATTTCTGTCAGATGTGGAAGGATCCTTTTTGGGGCCTTGGTTGGACATGATGGGAGAGGTGTGGGCGCAGATTTTGCAATTTTTGCATTGGCAGGGGAAGGTGCGGGGGGTGGGGGGAGGTGGGTTGGAGGGCAGGGTTGTGGAGTGCTGTTGGGGATGGGGGGGGTGTTGGGGTGGGGGTGGACCTAACAAGGGAGTTGCAGAGGGAATGGTCTTTCTGAAATGCAGATGTGGGGCAGGGGGGCCAATAAATCGCGAGTGGTCAGTTCTGTTTGTAGGTGGCAGAATTGGTGAAGGATGATACGGTGTTTGCGGAGGTTGGTGGGATGGAAGCTGAAGACCGGGGGTGGAGGGGGTGCAAATCTGCCCTTGTTGTTTTAGGAGGGGTGTGGTTCAAGGGCAGTGGTGTGTGAAGTGGAGGAGATGCGCTGGAGGGCATCATCAACCATGTGGGAGGGGAAATTACAGTCTTTGAAGGAGACCATCTGGGACTTTCTGAGGTGGAATTGGTCATCCAAGGAACAGATGTCACAGAGGCAAAGGAGTTAGGAATAAGGGATGCCATTTTTACAGAAGGTAGGGTGTGAGGAGGTGTAGTCCAGGAGTCAGTGGGTTTGTATTGGATGTCTGATTAGTCGGTCACCAGAGATGGAGATGGAGAGGTCCAGGAAGGGAAGGCAGGGGTCCGAGATGGACCAGGTGAATTTGAGGTCAGGGTGAAGGTTGTGAGTGAGGTTGATGAACTGTTCAACGAGGTAGTCATCGATGTAATGGAGGAACAGGTGGGAGGGTGGTGTCAATGTGACTGAGGAAGATGAACTGTTCCACGTACCCACCAAAGAGACAGGCATAGCTGGGGCCCATGTGGGTGCCCATGGCTACCTCTTTGGTTTGGAGGAAGTGGGAGCATTGGAATGAGAAGTTGTTGAGGGTGAGGACCAGTTCAGCCAGGTGGATGAGGGTGTCGATAGAAGGGTAATGGTTGAGTCTGCATGAGAGGAAGAAACAGAGGGCTTGGAGGCCTTTGCTGTGGCGGATCCATGGTGAAGATAAGGCATTGGAGGCCCTGGAAGTGAAAGGATGTGGGTAGTGTCCTGAACGTAGATAGGGTGTTCCTGGACTAAGGGGGATAGGATGGTGTCAAGGTATGCAGAGATGGGTTCAGTGGGACAGGAGCAGATAAGACAATGGGTCTACCATTTTGTGAGGCCTGTGAATCTTGGGGAGGGGGTAGAATTGAGTGGTGTGGAGTCTTGGACGATAAGGTTGAAGGCTGTGGATAGGAGATCCCCAGAGATGATGAGGTTGTGAATGGTCTGGGAGATGATGGTTTGGTAATGGGGAGGTGAGGTCGAGATCAAGGGGGCAGTAGGAGAAGGTGTCTGTGAGTTGGTGCCTGGATTCAGCGGTGTAGAGGTTGGTGCATGAAACCATCACAGTGCCCCCTTTGTCTGCTGGTTTAATGGTGAGGTTGGGGTCGGAGCGAGGGATTGGCAGGCTGCGTGGTGTGAGGGTGGGAGGTTAGAGTGGGAGAGAGAGGTGAACAGGTTGAGGCAGTCTATGTCATGGCAGCAGTTAGAAATGAAGATGTCAAGGACAGGTAACAGGCCACCACGGGGTGCCCAGGTGGATGGGGTGTATTGGAGGCAGGAGAAGGGGTTCTCTGTGGGTGGGTGGGAGTCTTGATGGAAAAAGTGGGCCCAGACGCAGAGGCAGTGGAAGAAATGTTCAACATTGCAACACCTGTCAAACTCATTAATCCGGGAGCGCAGAGGGATGAAGGTGAGGCCTTTGCTGAGGACTGGATGTTCATCCTCAGTAAGAGGGAGGTCTGGGGGAATGGTAATAACACAGCAGGGAGCTAGGACCTTGGGTGGGGTTGGAGCTGGGAGTGGGGGCAAAGACTGCCACCTGAGTGGTTGTGGTTATGGGGTTGGGGGTGATGTCACCAACAGAAGTGACTCGCACCATCGGGGGGGGGGGGGGGGGAGGGATGGGAGGGAGTGGGGCCTACGGCGGTACCCATGGGAGCGAAAGTGATGTAATGCGTGACGTCGGCAATGTCACAGGCTGGGTTCCAGTGAGTGATGTCTCTGCGGGCGGAGGTGACGTGCAGGATAGGTTTCGCGTTGGTGCTGGTGGCGGTGCATGTTACGGTGATCGCAGCGGCTGTGGATTCTGCGGCAGTCACGGAGGCATTCATCTTCCCGGCCATCTCGAAGGTGGCTAGATCGGTGTGGCTGCGGTCTGTGGGGCAGCAGAGGCAAAAGTGACATCATATCTCTCATACGGCAGCCGTAGCTGCAGCGGCAGTGTGGCTATTGGTGTCCAGGCAGTTCCGGAGGCCAGGAGAAGGTTCTGGAATGGTCAAGAAAACCCGTGTATTGAGGTAACTACATGAAAGTTTGTTTAACTCACGTTCTTTTATATCTGTGACTTTCGAATCCCAACGACACACCTGGTCAGTGTGGGGACTTGCAAATCCCAACAGATTTGTGACAGGAGACAAGACAGTCAGTGCACTGGTTCCCACAAGAGACAATAGAGTCAGAACACTGATTCTCACAGGACATGGCACAGTCAGCACACTGACTGCCACAAGAGACAATATAACTGGTGGACTCATTACCACAGGACACAATACAGTTAGTGCACTGATTCTCACAGGAGACCATGGAGTGAGTGGATGAATTCCCACAGGATACTGTGCAGTCAGAGCAGTGATTCTCACAGGTGACGGTACAGTCAGTGCAATTCACAGGAAACAATTCAGTCAGTGAACTAACCATTACAGGGAACAACAGAATCAGTGCACTGATTCTCATGGGACACAGTACAGTCATTGCATAGCACTGGTGGGTGGCACAGTGGTAGTGGGCAGCACGGTGGCACAGTGGTTAGCACTGCTGCCTCACAGCGCCAGTGACCCCGGTCCAATTCCCGACTCAGGCGACTGTCTGTGTGGAGTTTGCACGTTCTCCCCGTGTCTGCGTGGGTTTCCTCCGGGTGCTCTGGTTTCCTCCCACTGTCACAAAGATGTACAGGTCAGGTGAATTGGCCATGCTAAATTGCCCATAGTGTTAGGCAAAAGGGGTAAATGTAGGGGTTGCGCTTCAGCGGGTCGATGTGGACTTGTTGGGCCGAAGGGCCTGTTTCCACTACTGTAAGTAATCTAAGATTCCCACAGGAGACAATACAGTTAGTGCATTGATTCCCCCAGGACACCATAGTCACCACACTGATTGCCACAGGAAATGGCACAGTCAGTGCATTGATTCTCAGAGGACACAGTATAGTCAGTGCACTGATTCCCACAGGAAGCAAAATAGTCAACGCTCTGAGTCTCAATGGACATGGTACAGTCAGCACTCTGATTGCCACAGGAGACAATACAGCCAGTGAACTGATTTTCACAGGACATGGTACAGTCTGTGCATTGATTCTCACAGGACACAGTACAGTCAGGCACGGATTCCCACAGGACACATAGAGTCATACAGTATAATTCAGCGCACTGATTCTCACTGAACACAATACATTCTTCTCATGGGTTTCTGCCAGGTGCTCCGCTTTCTGCACACGATCCAAAGGTGTGCAGATCAGGTGAATTGGTCATGCTAAATTGCCCATAGTATTAGGTGCATTAGTCAGGGGTAAATATAGGGTCGGGGAATAGGACTGGGTGGGTTATTCTTCGGAGGGTCGGTATGGGCTTGTTGGGTTTAATGGCCTGTTTCCTCACTGTAGGTAATCTAACATAATCTAAAGAAGCTGATTCCCACAGGAGACAATAGAGTCAATGCACTGATTCTCACAGGAGACAAAATGTCAATTGGACTGATTCACATAGGAGACCATGGAATGAGTGGATAAATTGGCAAAGGATACTGTACAACCAGAGCACTGACTCTCACAGCACACAGTACAATCAGCGCATCAATTCTCACAGGACACAGTGCAGTTAGTGCGTCAATTCTCATCAGACACCGTAGAGTTACAGCATCAATTCTCACAAGAGACAATACAGTCAATGCACTGATTCCCACAGGACATGGTACAGTCAGCACACTGGTTGCCACAGGAGACATTACAGTCAGTGGACTGATTATGACAGGGAACAGTACAATCAATGTACTGATTCTTACAGGACATGAAACAGTCACCTCACTGACTCCCGCAAGACATGGTACAGTCAGCACAACGATTCTCACAAGAAACGGTACATTCAGCGCACTGACTCTCACAGGACGTGGTACAGTCAGCACACTGACTCTCACAGGACACCTTGGAGTCAGCACACTAATTCTTGCAGGGCGCGATACAGTCAGCACATTGTACTGTGGAAATCAATGTGCTGACTGTATCGCGCCCTGCAAGAATTAGTGTGCTGACTCCACTGTGTCCTGTGACAATCATTGTGCTGATTGTATTGTCTCCTGTCTGATTGAATCCTGCCCACTTCCCACAGGCCACAGTACAATGTGCTGACTGTACCATGGCCTGTGGGAATCAGTCAGCACACTGATTCTCACAGGACACTATATAGTCAGTGCACGAATTCTCACAGGAGACGGTCCAGTCAACTCTCTGATTCTCACAGGATACAGTTCACTCAGCGCACTGATTCTCACTATACCTCGTATAGTCAGTGCACTGAATCCTACAGGAAATAATAGAGTCAGTGAACTGAACATCACAGTGAACATTAGAGTCAGTGCACTGACTGTCACAGGATATGGTACAGTCAGTGCACTGAATCCCACAGGAGACAGTACGGCCAGTTGACTGTCATAGCAGACAATACAGCCAGTGCACTAATTCACATAAGGGACATACAGTCATTACACAGATTCCCACAGGAGATAATATAGCTAGCATACTGATTCCCACAGGAGACAATAGAGTCAGTGCACTGATTCTCACAGGACACTGTATAGTCAGCACATTGATTCCCAAAGGGGACAACGCAGTCAGCGCACTGATACTCACAGTACACAATACAGTCGGTGCATTGATTCTCACCTGAGACAAGACAGTCAGTGCACTGATTCTCACAGGATGGTACAGTCAACACACTGATTCTCTCTGGACACAGTACAGCCAGCGCACTGATTGTCACAGGACACGGTACAGTCAGTGCACTGATGCCCAAAGAAGACTACACAGTCAGTGCACTGATTCCCACAGCACATGGTGCAGTCAATGTATCAGTTCACACAGGACACCGTACAGTCAGTGCATTGATTCTCACAAGACACGGTACAGTCAGCAGACTGACTCCCACAGGACACAGTACAGTCAATATAATGATTCCCACAGGAGACAATACAGTCAGTGTACTGATTCCCACAGGACACAGTACAGTCAGTGCACTGATTCCCACAGGAGACAATACAGTCAGTGCACTGATTCCCACAGGACATGGTACAGTCAATGCATTGATTCCCACAGGACACCGTACAGTCAGTGCACTGATTTCCACAGGAGAAAATACAGTCAGTGTACTGACTCCCACAGGACACAGTACAGTCAATGTACTGATTCCCATAGGACACAGTACAGTCAATGCACTGATTCCCACAGGAGACAATACAGTCAGTGCACTGATTCTCACAGGACACGGTGCAGTCAATGTATTGATACCCACAGGACATGGTACAGTCAATGCATTGAATCCCACAGGACACGGCACAGTCAGTGCACTGATTTCCACAGGAGATCATGGAATCAGTGCATTAATTCACACAGGACACAGTACAGTCAGTGCACTGATTCCCACAGGAGACAATACAGTCAGTGCACTGATTCACATAGGACACAGTACAGACAGTGTACTGATTCCCACAGGACACGGTACAGTCAGTGCACTGATTTCCACAGGAGATAATGGAATCAGTACATTAATTCACACAGGACACAGTCTTGCAGGAGACAATACAGTCAGTACAATGATTCTCATGGGACACAGTACACTCAACATATTGACTCCTACAGAACACTGTACAGTCAGAGCACTGAGTCTCACAAGACATGGTGGAGTCAGCACATTAATTCTTGCAGGGCTCAGGACAGTCAACACATTGATTCCTACAGCCCACAGTACAATGTGCTGACGGTACCGTGTCCTGTGGGAATCAATGCACTGACTGCACTGTCTTCTGTAAGAATCAGTGCAATGACTGCAATGTGTCCTGTAAGAATCATGGCACTGACTGTATCATCCCCGGTGATAGTCGTCCACTGGCTGTATTGTCTCCTGTGGGAATCAGTGCACTGACTCTGTTGTTCCCTGTGACAGTCAGTTCACTGACTGAATTTCTCCTTTTGGAATCAGCACGCTGGCAGTTCTGCATCCTGTGAGAATCAGTACTCTGACGGTATCGTCTCCTGTGAGAATCAGTACACTGACTGATTTTCATAGGACACAGTACAATGTGCTGAATATACTGTTGCCTGTGGGAATCAGTCAGCATACTGATTCTCACAGGGCTTGGTACAGTCAGTGCACTGATTCTCACAGGACATGGTACAGTCAGTGCACTGATTCCCACAGGACACAGTACAGTCAGTGCACTGATTCTCACAGGACACGGTACAGTCAGTGCACTGATTGTCACAAGAGGCTGTTCTTTTTTTCAGGTATGTTAGGTGTTGGAGGTGATTTTCTTGAATTCCAGGAGCAGCAATTACTATTTCATATGCTGTTGCATTGTTTTGGAACTTTGAAGAAAAAAAATCAAAACAACAGCACTTTTAAAAGGGAGAAGGACAGACAATAGGCAGCATGTGGTCAGTTAATGAGAGGAATGAGAGGAAGAAACCCTCACTGCTGTGTGGAAGAAACCCACACTGCTAACTGACACCGCAGTGAATCTGCGCAGTTACTGCCTTTGTATTTGAATTCATTTATCATTGGACATCGGAGTGTGTCTAGGAAAACTTAACAAACAGTGAAATTTACAACTGACCTTGGAAGAACCTGTGTGGGAGAGCTAACAGCACAAGAACAGAAAAGTGAATAGTTTTAAGTATAGTCTTGCTGTAAATCTACAATAATGAGTAGAGTGGGTTCTTTCTTGATTATATGTTTGATTGCAATATGTCTCTTATGTCATATGTATTAAGTTAGCCCACATAGTGTTTTGTAGAGGAATAAAACAGTGCTATTTTCTGCATATGCAGATTGGAAGAATCAAAAATGGTCCTTAGTAGAGTGATATGCTTTTCTTGTCGGATGAGGGAGTTTAGGGAGAGTTTATGTGTAACTGAGGATTATATTTGCAATAAATGCCCTTGGATGTGAATCCTTTCAGATCAAATGGATCAGCTAGAGCAACAGTTAGAGGCAATGAGAAATTTACAAGAGCAATGGAGCGTTATGGATGACAGTCATAGGAAGGAAGAAAAGTCGCAGATACAGTCACATAGATGGGTTAACTCTAGGAAAGGTAAGAGAGATAGGCAGGTAGTGTAGGAGTCTTCTGTGGCTATCCCCATTTCAAACAACTAAAGTGATATGGAAAATATAATGGGTGATGGATTCTCATGGAAATGTAGCATGAACAGCCAAGTTTCTATTATCAACTCAGGCTCTAATATAATCAGGGGTATGTTGGGTTTAGGCAATCGATTTTGTTAGGGGAGCCTCTAGTCAGAGGCACAGACAGACATTTCTGCAGCCAGCAGTGAAAAATCAGAATGGAGTGTTGCCCCCCTGCTGCCAGGATCAAGGATATCTCAGAGGGGGTGCAGAATGTTCTCAAAGGGGAGAGGCCCAGCAGGCGGTCATTGTACACATTGGAGCCAGTGACATAGGAAGGAAAAAGGATGATATTCTGAAGGGGGAATATAGAAAATTAGGCTGGAATTTTAAAAAGACATCCTCAAGGGTAATAACTTCTGGATTACTCCTGGTGCTATGAGCTAGTGAGGGTAGGAATAGGAAGATAGAGCAGATGAATGCATGGCTGAGGAGCTGGTGTATGGGAGAAGGGTTCACATTATTGGATCATTGAAGTGGCCTGTACAAGAAAGATGATTGCATCTGAATTGGAAGGGGGACTAATATATGGCGGGGAGATTTGCTAGAGCTGCTCAGGAGGAATTAAATTAGTAAGGTGGAGGGTGGGACCCAGGAAAATAGTGAGGAAAGAGATTATTCTGAGACTGATACAGCTGCGAAAAGGAGTGAGTTAAACAGTCAGGGTGGGCAGCGACAAAGCAGAGAACAAGGTAGGATTGATAAATTAAACCACATTTATTTCAAAGCAAGAGGCCTAGCAGGGAAGGCAGATGACCTCAGGGCATGGTTAGGAGCATGGGACTGGGATATCATAACAATTACAGAAACATGGCACAGGGAAGGACTGGACTGGCAACTTAATGTTCCAGGGTACAAATGCTACAGGAAGGATAGAAAGGGAGGCAAGAGAGGAGGGGAAGTGGTGTTTTTAATAAGGGATAGCATCACAGCTGTACTGAGGGAGGATATTCCTGGGAATACATCCAGGGAAGTTATTTGAGTGGAACTGAGAAATAAGAAAGGGATGATCACCTTATTGGGATTGTATTATAGACCCCCTAATTGTCAGAGGGAAATTGAGAAACAAATTTGAAAGGAGATTAGATTACTTACAGGATTAGATTAGCTTAGATTACTTACAGTGTGGAAACAGACCCTTCGGCCCAACAAATCCACACCGACCCGCCGAAGCGCAACCCACCCATACCCCTACATTTACCCCTTACCTAACACTACAGGCAATTTAGAATGGCCAATTCACCTGATCTGTACATCTTTGGACTGTGGGAGGAAACCGGAGCACCCGGAGGAAACCCACTCAGACACGGGGAGAACGTGCAAACTCCACGCAGTCAGTCGCCTGAGGCGGGAATTGAACCCGAGTTTCTGGCACTGTGAGATCTCAGTTATCTGTAAGAATAATAGGGTAGTAATGGTAGGGGATTTTAACTTTCCAATCATAGTCTGGGACTGCCATAGTGTTAAAGATTTAGATGGAGAGGAATTTGTTAAGTGTGTACAAGAAAATGTTCTGATTCAGTATGTGAATGTACCCTCTAAAGAAGCTGAAAAACCTGACCTACTCTTGGGAAATAAGGCAGGGCAGGTGACTGAGGTGTCAATGGGGGAGCACTTTGGGACCAGCGATCATAGTTCTATTAGTTTTAAAGCAGTGATGGAAAAGGATAGACCAGATCTAAAAGTTGAATTTCTAAGTTGGAGGAAGGCTAAGTTTGATGGTATTAGGCAAGACCTTTCAAAAGTTTACTGGGGGCAGATGTTCGCAGGTAAAGGGACATCTGGAAAATGGGAAGCCTTCAGAAATGGCATAACGAGAGTCTAGAGACAGTATATTCATGTTAGGGTGAAAGGAAAGGCTGGTAGGTGTAGGGAATGCTGGAAGATGAGAGAAATTGAGGGTTTGGTTAAGAAAAAGAAGGAAGTATATGTCAAGTATGGACAGGAGAGAGAAGAGTATAAAGGCAGTAGGAGTATAATTGAGGGAAATTAGAAGGGCTAAAAGGGGACATGAGATAGCTTTGGCGAAAAGGGTTTACGAGAATCCATAGAGTATTTACAAATACATTAAGGACAAACGGGTAATTAGGGAGACAATAGTGCCCCTCAACGATCAGCAAGGCAGCCTTTGTGTGAAACTGCAGGAGATGGGGAATATACTAAATAAGTATTTTGCATCAGTGTTTACCTTGTGAAAGGACATCAAAAATATAGAATGTAGGGAAATAGATGGTGACATCTCAAAAAATGTACATATTACAGAGGAGGAAGTGCTGTATGTTCTGAAATGCATTAAGGTGGATAAATCCCCAGGACCTGATCAGGTGTACCCAAGAACTTTGTGGGAAGCTAGAGAAGTGATTGCTGGGCCTCTTGTTGAGATATTTGTATCGTCGATAGTCACAGGTGAGGTGTCGGAAGACTGGAGGTTGGCTAACGTGGTGCCACTGTTTAAGAAGGGTAGCAATGACAAGCCAGGGAACTATAGATCAATGAGCCTGACATTGGTGGTGGGCAAGTTGTTGGAGGGAATCCTGAGGGACACGACTTACACATATTTGGAAAAGTAAGGACTGATTAGGGACAGTCAACATGGCTTTGTGCTTAGAAAATCATGTCTCATGAACTTGATTGAGTTTTTAGCAAGGGTAGATCTCATGGAATGCAGGGAGAACTAGCCATTTGGATACAGAACTGGCTGAAAGGTAGAAGACAGAGGTTGGTAGTGGAGAATTGTTTTTCAGACTGGAGGCCTATGACCAGTGGAGTGCCACAAGGATCGGTGTTGTGTCCACTAATTTTCTTCATTTATATAAATGATTTGGATGTGAGTATAAAAGGTATAGTTAGTAAGTTTGCAAATGACACCAAATAGGAGGTGTAGTGGACAGTGAAGAAAGTTATCTCAGATTACAATGGGATCTTGATCAGATGGGCCAATGGGCTGAGGAGTGGCAGATGGAGTTTAATTTAAATAAATGTAAGGTGCCGCATTTTAGGAAAGCAAGTCTTAGCAGGACATATACACTTAATGGTAAGGTCCTAGGGGGTGCTGCCGAACAAACAGATCTTGAATTGCAGTTTCATAGCTCCTTGAAAGTGGAGTCTCAAGTAGATAGGATCGTGAAGAAGGCATTTAGTATACCATCCTTTATTGGCCAGAGCATTGGGTATAGGAGTTGGGAGGTCATGTTGTGGCTGTACAGGATGTTGGTTAGGCCGCTTTTGGAATATTGCATGCAATTCTGGTCTCCTTCCTATCGCGAAGATGTTGTGAAACTTAAAAGGGTTCAGAAAAGATTTATAAGGATGTTGCCAGGGTTGGAGGATTTGAGTTATAGGGAGAGGTTGAATAGGCTAGGGTTGTTTTCCCCGGAGCGTCGGAGCCTGAGGGGTGACCTTATAGAGGTTTACAAAACCATGGGGAGCATGGATAGGAATAATAGAGAAAATCTTTTCCCTGGGGTGGGTGAGTCCAGAACTGGAGAGCATAGGTTTAGGGTAAGAGGGGAAAGATATAAAAGTGACCCGGGGCAACCTTTTCACGCAGAGGGTGTATGGAATGAGCTACCAGGGGAAGTGGTGGAGGCTAGTACAATTGCAACATTTAAAAGGTATTTGGATGGGCAATGAATGGGAAGGGTTTAGAGGGATATGGGCCAGGTGCAGGCAAGTGGGACTGGATTAGGTCAGCATGGATGGGTTGGAGGGAAGGGTCTGTTTTCATGTTGTACATGTCTATGACTCTATAAAACAGTACAATCAGTGCACTGATTGTGCTGTGTTCGGTGGCAGTCAGCGCATTGATTCCCACAGGACACTGTAGAGTCAGTGCATTGATTCTCACAGGACACCGCACAGTCAGTGCATTGATTCTCACAGGACATAGTACAGCCAATGTACTGACTCCCACAAGACACGGTAGAGTCAGAGCATTGATTCTCACAGGATATGATGGAGTGAGCACACTAATTCTTGCAGGTACAGCCATCATACTGATTCTCACTGGACATGCTACAGTCAGTGCACTGATTGCCAAAGGAGACAATGAAATCAGTTCATTGAATCTCACAGGCCACTATACAGTCAGCGCATTGATTCTCACAGGACACAGTATAGTCTTCAGCAAAGGCCTCACCTTCATTCCTCTGCGTTCCCGGATTAATGAGTTCAACATGCGTTGTGACATTGAATAATTCTTCTGTCACCTCTGCCTCTGGGCCCACGTTTTCTATCAAGACTCCCACCCACCCACCCACAGAGGACTCTTTCTTCCACCTCCAATGCAGCCTATCCACCTGGACACACCATGGTGGCCTTTTACTTGTCCTTGACATCTTCATTTCTAACTGCTGCCATGACATAGACTGCCTCAACTTGTCCACTCCTCTCACTTACCATCCACAACCTTGTCATCTCAGGAATCTCCTACCCACAGCTTCCAACCTCATTGTCCGCAAACCCTACATTGCCCGATTCTAGCCCCTCCCCAAGATTCACAAACCTGACTTACCCATTAGATCCATTGTCTCACCCTGCTCCAGACCCACCGAACTCATCGCTGGGTACCTTGACACCGTACTATCTACCTTAGTCCAGGAAATCCCCACCACCCAGGCCCGTCACCTTCTCCAAAAGTTTTGTTTCCCCGTTCACTTATGCCTTTTCTTCATTATGGACATCCAATCCCTACACACATCTATTCACCACAACAATTCGTGCTCCCATCCCCTCCCCACCCAACCAGTACCCTTCCACTGACACCCTCATCCACCTGGCTGAACTGGTCCTCACCTTAACAATTTCTCCTTCCAATCCTCCCACTTTCTCCAAACCAAAGGGGTAGCCGTGGGCACCCACATGGGCCCCAGCTGTGCCTGTTGTTTTGTTGGGTACGTGGAACAGTCCATTTTCCACAGTTACACCAACACCACTCCCAACCTATTCCTCAGCTACAGTGATAACTTTATCGGTGCTACCTCGAGCTCCCACGAGGAGTTTGAACAGTTCATCAACTTCATTAACCAATTCCACCCCAACCTCAAATTCACCTGGACCATCTCAGACACCTCCCTCCCCTTCCTGGACTTGTCTATCTCCATCTCTGACTAACCACAGACATTTTCTACGAACCCACCAACTCCCACAGCTACCTGGACTACAACTCTTCCTACCCTGCTTCTTGTAAAAACACCATCCCTTATTCCCAATTCCTCTGCTTTCACCGCATCTGTTTCCAGAATGGCCAATTCCACCTTAGAAGATCCCAGATGGCCTTCTTCTTCAAAGATTGCATTTCTCCTCCTAAGTAGTTGATGATGCCCTCCAGCACATTTCCTCCACTTTCCGCACCTCTGTCCTTGAACCCCACCCCTCCCAATGCAACAAGGACAAAAACTCCCCGGTCCTCACCTTCCACCCCACCAACCTCCGTACACATCTCATCATCCTCCATGACTTCCACCACCTCCAAACGTACCCCATCACTTCCCTCCCACCCTTATCAGTGCTCCAAAAAGACCACTCCCTCCGTGACTCCATTGTCAGATCCACATCCCCCACCAGCTCACACCCCACTCCCGGCACCTTCCCCTGATACTGCAGGAAGTGCAAAACCTGCACCCACACCACTCTCCTCACCTCAGTCCAAGGTCCTTCCACATTCGACAGAAGTTTACCTGTACCTCTACCACTGACATTTACATCAGGGGGAGAGGATGTCAATGTGCGGATTGTTATAGAGAACATCTCTGGGCTACCCGCACCAATCAACCCAACTACCCCATGGCTGAACACTTCAACTCCCCCTCCCACTCCACAAAGCACATGCAGGTCCTGGGTCTCCACTATTGCCAAACTCTAACCATCCGACACCTGGAGGAAGAGCGCTTCATCTTCCACCTTGGGACCCTACAACCACACAGGATTAATGTAGATTTCAACAGTTTCCTCATTTCTTCTACTTCCATCTCATCCTAGTCTCAAGCCTCCAACTCGGCACTGACCCTTTGAGCTGTCCAACTTCTTTCCCATCTATCCGTTCCATCTTCCTCTTCGACCTATCACCTTCCTCCCCACCTTCATCTACCTATTGCATTCTCAGCTATCTTGTCCCCAGCTACACACCTCTCCCATTTATCTCTCAGCCCCCGACCCAAAAGCCTCATTCCTGATGAGGGGCTTATGCCCAAATCGTCGATTATCCTGCTCCTCAGATGCTGCCTGACCTGCTGTGCTTTCCCAGCAACACACTCTCGACACAGTTGAATCAGTGCACCAATTCCCACAGCACATGCTGCAGTCAGTGTATTAATTCCCACAGGACACGGTACAGTCAGTACATTGATTCCCACAGGACACAGTACAATCAGTGTACTAATTCCTGCAGGACACAGTACAGTAAGCAGACTGATTCTGACAGGACACAGTACGGTCGGCGAACTGATTCCCACTGGACACTGTACAGTCAGCGCACTGATTCTCACAGAACACAGTACAGTCAGTGCATTGATTCTCACAGGACATGGTACAATTAACACACTGACTCCCACAGGACACAATACAGTCAGCTCACTGATCTCACAGGACACAGTACAGTCAGTGCATTGTTTCACACAGGACACAGTACAGTGAGTGCACTGATTTCCACAACAGATAATAGAGTCAATGCACTAATTTTCACGGGACACAGTACAGTCAGTGCACTGACTCTTGCAAGAGAGAATACAGTCACTACACTGATTCTCAAAGGAGAAATAGCAGCCAGTGCACTAATTCTCACTTTACACAGTATACTCCGTGCACCGATTCTCACAGGAGATGGTACCGTCAATGCACTGATTCCTACAGGACGTGGTACAGTCAGCTCACTGATTCCAAAAGGAGACAATACAGTCAGTGAATGACTGTCACAGAGACAACTGAGTCAGCATACTGATTATCACAGGAGACAATACAGCCATTAGACTGACTGTGAAAGGGCAGAGTACAGTCAATGCACTGATTCTCACAGGAGATAATACAGTCAGTGCACAGATTCTCAATGAAGACAACACAGCCAGTGGACTGATTGTCACAGGGGAAAGTACAGTCAGTGCATTGATTCCCACGGGACATGGTATAGTCAGTGCACTGATTCTCACAGGAGACAATACAGTCAGCTCACTGATTCCCACAGGATACAATACAGTCAGCTCACTGATTTCTGCAGGAGATAATAGAATGAGTGCACTGATAATCCAGGACACAGTTCAGTCAGTACACTGATTCTTGCAGGAGACAATAGTGTGTGCACTGATTCTCGATGGAGACAATACAAGCAGCGCACTAATTCTCATTGGACACAGAACAGGCAGTGCACTGATTCTCAGAGGAGACAATACAGTCAGGGCACTGATTCCCACAGGAAACATGGTACAGTCAGCATACTGATTGCCACAGGAAACAATATAGCCGTTGAACTGATTATCACAGGACATAGTACAGTCAATACATAGACTCTTGCAGGAGAAGTACAGTCAGCTCACTGATTCTCTCTGGACTCAGTACAGTCGGCGCACTGATTCTCACAGGATATGGTACAGTCAGCACACTGATTTCATCAGGATGCAGTACAGTCAGCATACTGATTCACACAGGACATGGTACAGTCAGCGCACTGATTCTCACAGGGCACAGTGCAGTCAGTGCACTGATTACCATGCGAGACAATATAGTCAGCACACGGATTCTCATAGGACACAGTACTGTCAGTGTACTGATATCACTGGAGACAATAGAGTCAGCACACTGATTCTCACAGAAGAACAACTGGGTCAGTGCATTGATTCCCACAGGAGACAAAGAGTCAGAATACTTTTTCTCATAGAACATAGAACAGTGCAGCACAGTACAGGTCCTTTGGCCCACAATGTTGTGCCGAGCATTTATCTTAATCTAAGATCAACCGAACCTATACACCCCTCAATTTACTGCCATCCATGTGCTTGTCCAGCAGTCACTTAAATGTCCTGAATGTCTCCATTCTCCAAAGGTGGTCAACCATCTCGATGGCACAATTCAAGAATGTGACGGAATAATCCCCAACTTGCTCCAACAACACTCAAGCAGCTTGATGCTATCAGGGAGAACACAGTCTGTTGATTGGCACCAAATGCATAAAAATATATCCCTCTGCCTCTGAACTTCAGTTGCTCCAGTTGACAAGAAACACAGCAAATATTTACCAAGGCTTCATTGAGGCACTTTGCAAGCCCACAAACACTGCTATCTGAATGTACAGCACCATCTGCAAGTTCCCTTCCAAGTCACTCACCATCCTTCCTTGGAAATACATCACCATTCCGTCACTGTCACTGGGCTAAAATCCTGGAATGCCACGTCTGAAGGCATTGTGGGTCCACCTATAGCAAAAAAAACCTGGAACAGTTCAAGAAAACAGTCCTCTCCCTATAACCCTGCATCTTCTTCCTTTACAAATTATTTCTGATTCCCTTTTACCTTAATTGAATCTTCCTCCACTGCACTCTGAGACGATGCACTCTAGCCTCTAACTATTCATTTCATGAAGCTTTCCATAATTGCATTTTTGCTTCTTTAATGAATAGCTTTAAATCTGTGGCTTCTCTTTTCCTGAGTGAAACATTTCCCCCTTCTTTATTCTGTCCAGACCTCTCGAGATTTTGAATACGATAAAAAAGATCTTCCCTCAGCCTTCTCTTTGAAGAAAACAGTCCCAGCTTCTGCAATCTATTTCCATCACTGAGATTTATCTTCCCGAGGGACCATTCTCATAAATGGCCAGTACCCTCTCTCCAGTGCCTTCACATTATTCCTAAAGTATGTTCCATTTTTCTGTCCATTTGAAAGCATAACACTGTGTTTTCGCTTCCCAATGCAAATAAATTATTTGAAAGAGGAAACTCAATTTAATTCTCTTGTAGACAATCAAGTTTATCCCTATCTATAATAATTGTCCAGATATGTAATGTTGATAATTGAAACTCTGGTGATTCGATTGGTATTGCATTGAGATAACTCACACTTTGTATCACTTGTTACTAACACCAGAAAATTGAAAACCAAAATAGTCAAAGATAAGGGGTTTGACAAGGTTCCGCAAGGTAGACTGGCTAGCAAAGTTAGATCACTGGAGAACTAGCCATTTGGATACATAACTGGTTCAAAGATAGGAGACAGAGAGTGGTGGTGAAGGGTTGCTTTTCGGACTGGAGGCCTATGACCCGCGATGTGCGACAAGGATTGGTGCTCAGGCTACTGCTTTTTGTAACTTACGTCAATGATTTGATGTGAATACAGGAGGCAATATTTAGTAAGTTTGCAGATGACACCAAAATTGACTGTGTAGTGGACAGCTGAGAAGCCTATCCCAAAGTCAAATGGGCTGATGGGCCAAGGAGAGACAGATGAAGTTTAATTTAGATAAATGTGAGGTGTTGCATTTTGGTAAGATAAATCAGGGTAGGATGTACATTCACTTAATGGCAATGCCCTTGGGAGTGTTGCTGAACAAAGACACTTTGGAGTGAAGGTTCATAGTTCCTTGAAAATGAAATCATAGGTAGATAGGATAATGAAGGAGATGTTTGGTATGCTTGCCTTTATTGGTCAGAGTATTGAGTATAGGAGTTGGGAGGATATGTTGAGACTGTACAAGACGTTGGTTCGGCCTCTTTTGGAATACTGTGTGCAATTCTGGTCTCCTTCGTATTGGAAGGGTTCAGAAAAGATTTACAAAGGATGTTGCCAGGGTTGGAGGGTTTGAGCCATATGGAGATGACGAGAGGAAGTGGTAGAGGATGGTACAATTGCAACATTTAACAGGCATCTGGAGGGATACATGAAAAGGAAAGGTTTAGAGGGATATGGGCCCAGTGCTGGCAAATGGGACTAGATTTATGTGAACGCAGGTAGTATGGTTAGTGAGTTTGCAGATGACCCCAAAATTGGTGATGGATGGCGAAAAAGGTTACCTGAGAGTACAATAGGATCTTGATCAGATGGGCCAATAGGTTGAAGAGTGTCTGGTGGAATTCAATTTATGTAAATGTGAAGTGCTACATTTTGGAAAGGCAAATCAGAGTAGAGCTTATACACTTATTGGTAAGATCCTGGGGACTGTTGCTGAAGAAAGAGACCTTGGAGTGCATGTTCATAGCTCCTTGAAAGTGAAGTCCCAGGTACACAGGATAGTGAAGAAGGGGGTGGTATACGTGCCTTTATTGATCAGTGCATTGAGTATAGGAGTTAGGAGGTCATGTTGCAACTGCTTTATCCAAAATATTAACCTATCCTGCCACCTTCAAGGATCTGTGTACAATTACACCAGATCTCTCCATTTCTCTGAGCTTCCTAGTTCCTTCTATTTATTGAGTATTCTCTTATCTTGTTATTTCATCCAAAGTGTATCACTTTAGATTTATCAGGGTTAGATTCCATCTATCACTGGTCTGCCCATCTAACCAATCAGTTTACAATTTCTTATAACCTAATACCTCTTCTTCACTGTCAAATACCTGGCAAATCTTTGTGTCATCCCCAAATTTACTGATCATGCCTGCGCTATCTGCCCCACTCCCCACATTATCATTTACATTGTTTATAAATATTACAAACAATGAGTGACCCAGTACTAATCCCTGTGGTACACCAGTGGACACTGCTCAAACAAATACCAGGCAAGAGCCAAATCCAATAAGAAACAATCTAATCACTGCTCCTTGACATTCAATGATGTTTCCACCAGTCAATTCTCCCACTATCAATATCTTGGGAGTTACCATTGAGCACAAACTCAATAGAAATTGTCACATAAACACATTGACCACTAGAACAGGTCAGAGGCAGTGAATAGCTTACATTCTGACTCTTCAAAGCCTGTCCACCAATGACCTCTTTGAAAGTCCAATCAGATTTGTTAGGTATGAGTTCTCTCAGACAAAGCCACGTTGATTATCTCTGATCAAACCTTGTTTCTCTAACTTCTTCAATAGTTTGCCAACCACTGATGTGGAAATCACTGGTTTACAGCTCCCTGGTCTATTTCTATCATCCTTCAGTAAGGTGGAACCACATTAGCACAATAGGTCTCCAACCCTCTATCACTTTACTTGTGGCCAGGGATGATTTGAAAATTTAGTTCAGGGCCCCTGTGATTGCTTCCCCCGACTCCCACAGCAGCCTGGGATATAACTGTGATTTGTCTACTATAATCCCGTCAAAATCTCCAGTACTTGCTCACTACCTATGTTAATCTGCTCGAGAACCTCACTGTCCATCTTCCCAAATTTTGTACCTAAATTCTCTTTCTCTGAGTGAAGACAGGTGAAATGCCCAATTATTTAATAGTCTATCGATGTCCTCTGGCTCCATGCACAGATTGTCATCTTGGTCTCTAACAAATCCAACTCTTTCCCTGGTTATTCTCTTCTCAGACGATATCTGTGAATTCTCCTGAATTTTACCCAGCAATGTTTTCTCATGCTCCTTCTTGGCTCACTAACTTGCGTGCTTAAATTGCACCCTATTCTTTTTATACTTCACTAGGGCCTCTGTTGATTTGCTCCCCTGATACCAGCTAAAGAACTGTAGGTAGAAAGGGAGAAAAAAGATGGAGGTCATTGTGGAGTAGAGAAACTGCGGGGGTACCTTAATAGAGCAACTAGGTGAGAAAAGAAGCAGGAGAAAGCACTCGCAATCAAGATTAGGGAGAATATCTACTTTTTTGGTACAGATGTGATATCGTGCTGCTCTTAAATTTGACCCAATGGTATCCAGGTAACAAGCTAGCTATGATGGAATGGACTCTTTCTTTACTACTTCTGAACTTCTGTCAGTGTTTTTCTGAAATGATCAGAATTCATGTAGAACCACAAAATTCAAACCATCCACATTTAACACAGAGACAAGGTTCAAAGTGTCAACAGCTTAAACAAAGAGACCCTTCTTATAGTTCACAGTTCACTTTACAACATTTAGTTGTTTTTGAAGAGAGGTTGTAAAGGCAGAGGTGACGAAATGTCTACTGGAGATGGCCTTTGTCAACAAGGAGGTCTTCAGATGTTTTTTTTAAAGTTGGAACAATAGAAGCTGCTTGACTGGGAGTGCCCAGTTCCCATAAACCAAGCTTTCTACTTTTTTTTAGTTTTAGCAATCAGAAGCTGTTTGGAGGTCCCAGAAGAGTTGGAAGCTTCAGTTAATGATTCGTCGCTGCTACTTTCTCTGAAATCTTTCTTGATGTACTTTCTTCCTGGATCGAAGAATTGTACATAAGAACTTGTGTCTGAAGGGATGTGTTTACAGGATGCTTCTATATTGGAACAGATAATTAGTAATAAGTACTGTATTGATTATTCAGTTAGGTTTTCCATTAGTTAATATATTATAAATTCCTCTTTCTTTTGTTTGCATTTATATTTTAAATAAATTATGTTTTGCTTAACATTAAGTAATTTGACCAGTGGCATCCCATCTGGAACATTCACTTCATATCTATCTTTAAAATAAGAAAAAGTTATGATTTAGGCTATCTTCTTAAAATATTTTGAGGGGGTCCGATCTGGTCCATAACATCACACATAGAGACACAAAACCCCAAATGTCTGCCAGCCACATTGAGATAACGTTCAAACTGACCACAACTCAGATACAGAGAGATATGGGTGTGCCCAGTTCACACCCAGAGACTTGACTCAACCTGTCCTCAGTTCACATGCAGACACAAAATTGAAAGAGTGTTCAGTTCACACACACAGACAAGTTACAAACTAACCAGAATTTAAACATAGAAAAGATTCAAACTGTCCACAATTCACACACACAGACAATTTTCTGACCATCTGCTGTCAACACAGTAACAAGGGTCATACTATCTGCTTTTCATTCAGAAACAAAGTTTTGTATTGTCCGTCATTCAAACAGAGACAAGTTTTATTTTGTCTGGCATTCACAGAAAAACAATAGATTCTTAGATTTAGACAGCATGGAAATAGGCCCTTCCATGCAACTAATCAATGTCTACCAGATTTTCTAACCTGAATTAGTTCCATTTGACTGTGTTCGGCCATATCCCTCTAAATCTTTCCTATCCATATACTTACCCAATTTTTTTAAGTAATTGCACCAGCCTCCACCACTTCCTCTGGCAGCTTGTCCCATATATGCATCCCTTGTTTGAAAAAGTTGCCCCTTAGGTCACTTTTAAACCTCTCCCCTCTCATTTTAAATCTATAACCTGTAGTTCTGGACTCTCCTCCTCTGCGGAAAAGACCTTGGCTATTCACCTTATCTATGCCCCTCGTGATTTTATCATAGAATCGCTACAGTGTGGAAACAGGCCATTCAGCCCAACAAGTCCAACTGACTTTCCAAAGATGTCCCACGCACTCACCCCTCCCCCTCATTCCTGTAACATTTCTTTTCCCATTACTAACCCTCTTAACTTACACATCTCTGGAGACTATGAAAATTTAGCTTGGCCAAACCATCTAACCTGCACCTCTTTGGACTGTGGGAGGAAACCAGAGCACCCGGACTAACTGACACAAACACGGGGAGAATATGCAAATTCTACACAGTCACCTGAGGCTGGAATTGAATCCAAGTCCCAGGTCCCAGGTGCTGTGAGGCAGCAGTGCTAACTATTGAGCCACCATGTTGCCCCTCTCTGAGGTTAGCCATCAGCCTCCTACACTCCACAGAAAAAAGTCCAGCCTCTCCATATAATTCAAACCTTCCAGTCTCTGTAACATCCTTGTGAATCGTTTTGCATCCCTTCCTGTTTGATAACATCCTTCCTGTAGCAGGGCAATCAGAACTGTTCACAGTATTCCAAGTGCGGCATCTTGTACAGCTGTAATCAGGATGTACCTGCATCAATGCTCAGATGGATGAAAGTAAATTTGCCAAATGCCTCCTTCACTACTCTGCCTACAGTGAAGAAAGTTGTCTCAGAGTACAATGGAATCAAATGGACCAAGACATGGCAAATGGAGTTCAGATTAGATTAGATTTCCTACAGTATGGAAACAGGCCCTTCAGCCCAACAAACCCACACCGACCCTCCAAAGAGTAACCCACCCAGACCCAGATGCCACTTTCAAGGAATTATGTGCCTACACTCCATTGTACTCTGTTCAACAAAACTCCCCAGGAACCTAACATGAACTGTACAAGTCTGCCCTGGTTTACCTTACTGAAGTGCAACACCTTGCATTTATCTACATTAAACTCCACTGTGAGCGGCATGTTGGCTCAGGGGTTCGCACTGCTGCCCCACTGCATCAGAGACCTGGGTTCAATTCCAGCCTCAGGCGACTGTCTACGTGGAGTTTGCATATTCTCCCTGAGCTGCGTGGGTTTCGTCTGGGTGTTTTGGTTTCTTCCCACAGTCCAAAGATGTGCAGGTCAGGTGAATTGACCATGTTCAATTGCCCATAGTGGTAGTTATGTTACTCAGAGGTAAATGTAGGAGAATGGGTCTGGGTGGGTTACTTTTTGGAGGGTTAGTGTGGATTTGTTGGGCTGAAGGGCCTGTTTCCATACTGTAGGAAATCTAATCTAATCTGAACTCCATTTGCCATGTCTTGGCCCATTTGATCCCATTGTACTCTGAGACAACTTTCTTCACTGTTCATTATATGACCAATTTTAGTGTCATCAGCAAATTTACTAACCATGCCTGATATATTCTTATCCAAATCACTTATATAAATAACAAACAACAGTGGACCCAGCACCGATCCTTGCAGCACACTGTTGGTCAAAAACTTCCAGTCCGATAAACAATCCTCTAACACCACCCTCTGTTGCATACCATCAAGCCAATTTTGCATCCAATTGGCCAGCTCTCCCTGGATCCCATATGATCTAACTTTACTGATCAATCTACTATCCAGTACCTTGCTGAAGTCTTTGCCAAAATCAATGTAGACAATATCTAACACTCTTCTTCTTGGTCATCTCTTCAAAATGACTCATTAAAATTTGAGACACATGATTTCCTACAAGCAAAGCCATGTCGACTATCCAAAATCACTTCCTGCCTTTCCAAATGCACATAGATCCTGTGTCTCAGACTTGCCTCTAGCAACATACCCACCACCGACGTCAGGCTCACTGGTCTGTACTTCCTTGCAGCCTTTCTTAAAAAATAGTGCAACATTAATCATCCTCCAGTTTTCTGACACCTCACCTGAGTTTGTTAACAATACAAATATCTCTAATGTGGGCCTGCAATTTTTTCTCTAGCTTCCCACAATTTCCTGAGATACACTAAATCAGATCTTGGGGATTTATCTACCTTTATGCATTTTATGACCTCCAGCACCTCTTTTCTTCACAAACACTCATTGCAAGGCATCACTATTTATTTCCCCAAGTTCTCTACCTCTATGTCTTTCTCCACAGAAAATACTGACGAAAAATGCTCAACAAAAACTGGAAGAACTGCAGATACTGTAAATCAGAAACAAGAAAAGAAGCCGCTAGAAAAGGTCAGCAGATCTAGCAGCATCTGTGAAGAGAAATCAAAGTTAATGTTTTGGGTCCGTTCTGAGGAAGGGTCACTGGACCCAAATGTTAACTTTGATTTCCCTTCACAGGTAATGCCAGACCTACTGAGCTTTTCCAGCAACTTCTGTTTTTGTGACAAAAATATTCATTTATGATCTCACCCATCTCCTGTGATTCAACACAAGGATGGCAACTTTGATCTTTAAGTGACCCTATTCTCTCCCTAGTTACTCTTTTATCCTTAATTTCTTTGGATTCTCCTTTATGCTATTTGCGAAAGCTGTCTCGTGTCCCTTTTTTGCCACTTGATTTCCCTCTTACGTATATCTCTACACCCCCATTCTTCATAAGGGATTCACTTGATCCCAATTGTCTATATCTGACATGTGCTTCCTTCTTTTTCTTGACCAGAGCCTCAATGTCATGTAGTGTTCCCTCTGCCTGCCAGCCTTAGACAAGTTTCTATACAGTCTGCCATTCAGGGATACAAGTTTCATACTGTCTGCTGTTCACACAGAGAGACAAGTTTCCTACTGTCTGCTGTTCACAGAGAGACAAATTTTATATTGTCTGCTGTTCAAACAGAGAGACAATTTTTATATTGTCTGCTGTTCAAACAGAGACGCAAGTTTTATATTGTCTGCTGTACAAAGAGACAAACATGTTTCCTACCATCTGCAGTTCACACATAGAAAGTTTCTTACTGTCTGCAGTTCACACAGAAATAAAAGCTTTATACTGTTTGCCATTCAAACAGACATATAAATTTCCAATTACCTGCATCTGTTTTTCACACAGGGAGACAAGTTTCAGACTGTCTTATTTTCAACTCAGCAAGGCAAATTCCTTAGTCTGACGTTCACACAAAGAGACAAGTTTCTATACAATCTGCAATTCACACTGAAGCACAAGTATCATTCAGTCTGCTACTCACATAGAGAGACAAGGTTCAATGGAGTCTGGTGTACAATCAGAGAGAAAAGTTTTATAGTGCCCACTGGTCACACAATAACACAAATTTCATATTTTCTGCTGTTCACTCAGAGAAACAAGTTTCAAACCGTCTGCAGTTCACAAACAGAAAGTTTCATCTTTGAGATTTTGGAGAAGATTTGGAGCTTCAGTGCGGGACAGGTTGTAAGTTTGCTTACAGAGCTGGTAGATTTCTTCTCAGATGTCTCGAAACCATGATAGGAACATCATCGGTGAGTCTCCAGTGAAGCATTAGTGTTCTGTCCTGCTTGCTGCTTATGTGTCTCAGTTTGTTGTGGTGGGTGATATCATTTCTGGTTCTGTTTCGGAGGGGTTTGTGGATAGGATTTTGGTTCTAGTGACCACAAATCAGTTATTAGATTACTTACAGTGTGGAAACAGGCCCTACGGCCCAACAAGTCCACACCGACCCGCCGAAGCGCAACCCACCCATACCCCTACATATACCCCTTACCTAACGCTACGGGCAATTTAGCATGGCCAATTCACCTGACCCGCACATCTTTGGACTGTGGGAGGAAACCGGAGCACCCGGAGGAAACCCACGCAGACACAGGGAGAATGTGCAAACTCCACACAGTCAGTCGCCTGAGTCGGGAATTGAACCCAGGTCTCTGGCGCTGTGAGGCAGCAGTTTGCTTTAGTGATGGAAAGGGATAGATATATGCTGCAGGGCAAGAGGTATAGCTGGAGGAAAGGCAATTACAAAGCAATTAAGCAAGATTTAAGATGCACAGGATGGGGAAGGAAACTGCAGGGAATTGGCACAATCGAAATGTGGAGCTTATTCAAGGAACAGCTTCTGCGGGCCCTTGGTAAGTATGCACCGGTCATGCAGGGAGGACGTTGTCGAGCGCTGGAGCCTTGGTTTACTAAGGATGTTGAATTTCTTGTCAAGAGGAAGAAGGAGGCTTGTGTTAGGATAAGATGTGATGGCTCAGTTAGGGCGCTTGAGAGTTACACGTTAGCCAGGAAAGACCTAAAGAGAGAGAGCTAAGAGGGGCCAGGAGAGGACATGAGAAGTTATTGGTGAATAGGAACAAGGAAAACCCTAAGGCTTTCTTTAGCTCTATCAGGAATAACAGAATGACTAGAGTGAGATTTGTGTCAATCAAGCATAATAGTGGGAAGTTGTGGGTAGAGTCAGAGGAGATAAGTGAAGCACTAAATGAATATTATTCACCAGTATTTACACTAGAAAAAGACAATGTGGTCGAGGAGAATACTGACATACAGGCTTGATTTGGAGATGCTGATATTGAACTGGGGTGTACAAAGTTAAAAATCACACAACACCAGGTCATAATCCAACAGGTTTATTTGGAAGCAATTAAGCAAGATTTAGGATGCACAGGATGGGGAAGGAAACTGCAGGGAATTGGCACAATCGAAATGTGGAGCTTATTCAAGGAACAGCTTCTGCGGGCCCTTGGTAAGTATGCACCGGTCATGCAGGGAGGAAGTTGTCGAGCGCTGGAGCGCTGCTCCTTCATAAGATGGTTGTAGAGCATAAGATTGTAAGACAAGAATTTATAGCAAAGGTTTACAGTGTGATATAAGTGAAATATGTATATATATTGAAAAAGACCTCGATTGTTTGTTAAGTCTCTCATCTTTTAGAATGACCATGCTGGTTTCAGTTCTTGCGTATGTAAATCACAAAACTTTATTTAAAAGTTGCATTCTCGTGAACTTTAATAATTGATGTCATGTCGACCCAGATGATGTATTGAAGGTGTGAGGTGCCCTGTGTGAGGCTGTCTGTGCCATAATGGTCAGACTGATTCTAATCTAAAAAATGGATTTACAAAATTTTACATGGATTCATGCAGTTTTTGAGCAAAGTAAAATGTACTTCTGCAAGTACAAATTCACCCCACAAACTTATATGTGTATGTGTGTTGGGGGGGTCTGCGGTTTGGTTATCACAGATGGCACTCCAATGTGGACTGCCAGGCAACAACACAAAGTGGCCGAGCGGACGCTGATAGCCAAGTTCAGTATCATGGGGATGGCCTCAACCGGGACCTTGGGTTCATGTCAAATTACAGGTGCCCCCACTGCACTGCACGTGCACACACACACACACACACACGCACACACGCACACAGGCAGACACTCTCTCTCACACACTCGCACATACATTCCCACACACACCCTCTCACAGTCTTATACCCTTTTACACTCAGACTCACATACACACCCTCTCACACACACTCATAACACCCCCCCACCACCACCACCACCACTACACACACACCCCCACACGCACACATACGCATATAAGTTTGTGGGGTGAAGTTGTACTTGCAGAATTACATCTTATTTTGCTCAAAAACTGCATGAATCCACCTTCAATACATTATTTGGGTCGACATGACACCAATTGTTAAAATTCACTTAAGAATGTAACTTTTGAAAAAAGTTTTGCAATTTACATATGAAATAACTGAAACCAACATGGTCATTCTAAAATATGAGAGACTTAACAAATAATTTGGGTCTTTTTCAATATATACTTTCAGTTACATCACACTGTAAAGCTTCGCTATAAATTCTGTGTCTTACAATCTTATTCTCCACAACCATCTGATGAAGGAGCAGCGCTCCGAAAGCTAGTGCTTCCAAATAAACCTGTTGTCCAAATAATCTGGTGATGTATGATTTTTAATGAGATACTGGCTGCTAGACTAGATGGGATTGAGGTGCATAAGGAGGAGATATTAGCAATTCTGGAAAGTGTAAAAATAGATATGTCCACTGGGCCAGATAGGATTTTTCCTAGGATTTACTGGGAAGCCAGGGAGGAGATTGCTGAGCCTTTGGCTTTGATCTTTATGTTGTCACTGTCTACAGGAATACTGCCATAATATTGGAAGATAGCAAATGTTGTCCCCTTGTTCAAGAAGGGGAGGCGAGGTAACTGTGGTAATTATAGACCCATGAGTCTTAGTTCAGTTGTGGGTAAAGTGTTAGAGAGGATTATAAAAGAACGGATTCATCTAGAGAGGAATAAGTTGATTAGGGATAGTCAACACGGATTTTTGAAAGGTAGGTCATGCCTCACAAACCTTATTAAGTTCTTTGAGAAGGTGACCAAACAGATGGATGAAGGTAAAGTGGTTGATGTGAGGTATATGGATGTAAGTAAGGCTTTTGATAAGGCTCTCCCCTGTAGGCTATTGCACAAAATGCAGAGGTATAGGATTGAGGGTGACTTAGCGGTTTGGATCAGAAATTGGCTAGCTGAAAGAAGACATAGGGTGTGGTTGATGGGAAAAATTCATCCTGGAGTTCAGTTATTAGTGGGGTACCAAAAGGATCTGTTTTGGGTCCACTGTTGTTTGTCATTTATATAAATGACCTGGATGAGGGCATAGAAGGATGGGTTAGTAAATTTGCAGATGACACTCAGGTCAGTGGAGTTTTGGATAGTGACAAAGAATGTTGTAGGTCACAGAGAGACTGCAAAGCTGGGCTGAGAGGTGGAAATGGAGTTTAATTCAGAAAAGTGTGAGGTAATTCACTTTGGAAGGTGTAACAGGACTGCAGAGTACTGGGCTAATCGTCATATTCTTGGTAGTGTAGATGAGTGGAGACGTCTTAGTGTCCAGGTAAATAGATCCTTGAAAGTTGACACCCAGGTTGACTGAGTTGCTAAGAAGGCATACAGTGTGTTAGCTTTTATTGGTAGAGAGATTAAGTTTCGGAACCTTGAGGTCATGTTGCAGCTGGACAAAATTCTGGTGTGGCTGCACTTGGAATATTGCGTACAGTTCTGGTCACCGCATTATAGGAAGGATGTGGAAGCTTTGGAAAGGGTTCAGAGGAGATTTACTTGAATGTTGTCTGGTGTGGAGGGAAGGTGTTATGAGGAAAGATTGAAGGACTTGAGGCTGTTTTCGTTAGAGAGAAGAAGGTTGAGAGGTGACTTAATTGAGACATATAAGATAATCAGAGGATTAGATTGGTTGGACAGTGAGAACCTTTTTCCTCAGATGGCGATAGCTAGCATGAGGGGACATAGCTTTAAATTGAAGGGACAGATGTCAAAGATAGTTTCTTTACTCAGAGAGTAGAAAGGGCGTGGAATGACCTGCCTGCAATAGTAATAGACTCGCCAACCTTAAGGGCATTTAACTGGGTATTGGATAAACATATAGATGATAATGGAATAGTCTACCATTCTGTGTCAACAATAAGACAGTATGAAACAAGTCTCTGTGTGTGAACAACAGTCTGAAACACGTCTTTCTGTGATAACAGTAAATGGCATGATACTTGTCTGTCTTTGTGAATGGCAGACTGTGTAAAATTTGTCTTTTTATAAACAATGGATAATTTGAAACTTGTGTTTCAGCAAATCATATGAAATCTCTCTCACCATGTGAACCAGAATGAGCTTCAGATTGGTTCCACAGGTCAGCGTAACATCGAGGGCCGAAGGGCCTGTACTGTGCGTAATGTTCTATGGATGTATGGATTCAAATCTATGTGTTATTTTAATGGAGTTCTGCTTTGAATGCCAGCCCTTGAAAAATTCCCATGTGTTGTCAGAGTCGAACTGGTATCTCTCTTTGCCCATATATATGGATACCAGTGACAACTGGTCAAGTTTTTTGGTGGCTAGTGGTGCTCATGAAGTGGCTAGCTTCCTGCCCATCTGTCCAATGTAATGTTTGTTGCAGTCCTTGTAGATTATTTTGTATATGAAGTTCATTCTTCTGGATGTTGGTACAGGGTCCTTTAAATTCATCAGGAGCTGTTTCAGTGTGGTGGTAGGTTTGTGGGCTACCATGATGCCTAGGGACCAGAGTAGTCTGGCATACTGTCATCCATTCACACAGAGACAAGTTTCATACTGCCTGTTGTTCTCACAGGGAGATAAGTTTTATAATGGTTGCCATTCGCACAGAGAATCAAGTTGCATACTGTTTCCTGCTCACAAAGATATTAAAGTTACATACTATGTTCTACTCACACAGAGAGACAAGTTTCATACTGTTTGCTACTCACATTGAGATACAAGTTACATATTATGTTCTACTCACACAGAGGGATAACGTTCATACTGTCTGCTGTTCACAAAGACATACAAGTTACATACTATGTTCTACCCACATAGAGAGACAAGTCTCATACTGCTTCTGGGTCACATGGTGAGAGAGATTTCATATGATTTGCTGAAACACAAGTTTCAAATTATCCGTTGTTTACAAAAAGACTAATTTTACACAGTCTGCCATTCACAAAGACAGACAAGTATCATGCCATTGACTGTTATCACAGAAAGACATGTTTCAAACTGTTGTTCACACACAGAGACTTGTTTCATACTGTCTTATTGTTGACACAGAATGATAAGTTTCTTACTGTGTGCCATTCACACAGAGAGACCAGTGTCATGCCTTTTGCTGTAAACACAAAGTCAAACTTCAAATGGTCTGTTGTTTACAGAGGGAGAAAAAATTCATACTATCTGCTGTTCACACAGAGACACAAGATTCATGCTGCCTGTAATTCAGACAAGGCTCATACTGTCTGCTGCTGACACAGTGAGAGAAGTTTTATATATCTGATATTCACACAGAGAGACAAGTTTTGTACTGTCTGCTGTTCAGAAAGAGAGAGAGAGAAGCTTTGCACTATCTGTCATTCAAACAGAGACACAGGTTTTGTATGGATTGCCACTCACACTGAGAATTAAGTTTCATACTGTCTGGCACTCATATGGAGAGACAAGTTTCATACTTTCTGCTGCTCAGAGACAAGTTTCAGACTGCCTGTCATTCACACAGACAGACAAGGTACTTACTGTCTCTGGTTTACACAGAAAGACATTTCAAATTGTTGTTCACACAGAGAGACAAGTTTCCTATTGTCTGCCATTCACAGAGAGACATTTGTCTGAACATTTCTGCGCGTGAATGGCAAACAGTTTGAAACTTGTCTGTGTGTGTGAATAGCAAACTGTGTGAAACCTGTTCTCTGTGTGACTAGCAGACAAAATGAAACTTGAACTTCTATATGACCTGCAGACAGTATGAAACTTGTCTCTCTGTATGAACAACTGAGAGACATGTTTCATTTAGTCTGCCTACCGACAGAAGGACAAATTATAAACTGTTGTGTTTTCTCACATGGAGACACAAACACTGTACTGTTCACTTTTGGAGACACAACTTCCAAACACTCCATGTCCACATATGGAGATACATCCAAACACATATTCACAGGCAAGATTCAAACTGCTGTTCACACAGACACACAATTCAATCTGTCTGTTTTTAATAGAGACAGATTATTCAAATTGCTGTTCACACTGAAAGTCACGTTTCAAACCATTTGCCATTCACAGAGGCAAGATTTTAACAGTTTGCAGTTCATGGTGGGATCACGTTTTAAACAATTTTCGATTCTCACAAGGAGAATTGTTTTAAAGGGTCTCCTGTTCAGAAAGACGGACATGATCCAAACAGTCTGGTGTTCACACAGATGACATTCAAACCTACTGCTGCATTCATACACGGTGACAAATTTCAACTTATCTGCTGTTCATAAAGAGCTACAAGGTTTAAACTGTCCAATGTTCACATTCACAACTTTCAAACTGTCTGCTTTTCACACAGACATAATTAAAGCTGCTTGCTCCTCAAACAGAGGAACACGAAGCAAATTATCTGCTGATCATACATAGAAGTGATTCATAAAGAATCTGTTGTTTTGGCAGATTCAAGATTCAAACCATCTCCTGTTCACAAAGGGACAAACGTGAAGTAGTCTGCTGTTTATACAGTGACACAGGTTTCAGCCTGTTTGCTGTTAATATAAAGACAAGCAACCAACGCTCTCTTCTGTTTATCCCATTCTGATCTAATGGCCACAATTGTTGTGGGATAATGAACTTGATTTGTTAAATATTTTTGCTACCTAAGTAATATTATACTGGAAAATAAGAATGCAAATAATCACAAGTTTAATAACAGAACTGAGGATAAACACAATTTTTTAAAAAACTCTCTTTACTTGTAAAAGAGATTCAAAGATATTTAAACACGTAGCAGGAATTTTGCAAGCATTCCTCATAGATTGAATAGAAACAACTCTTTTGTATCAGACCAAATCCACAGCTCACAAATATTGTGCAATTGTGAACATCAAGTGCTGCACCTCCAGCAAGACCAAGACCAGTTGATTTCCAAAGCAGAAAGAGACTTTTCATTTTTAATAAGTTGATGATCTTGAAGTAATTAACATTTCAAGCTGTCTGCTGGAACTGTAATAATAAACAACAAACAGTTATCTATTGTGATTTTGGTTTCATCTCCTTCTTAGCTGAGCTAACCCTGGTGCAGCCTCAATTCTATTTCATTAAGAAATTCAAAAATCATCTTTACTTCTTTTCAACTGATTGTAACCTAACTCTCTGTTCTGTTATTAAAACAAACTTTTATTCTCAGATAAGATCATTATAAGACCTTGGTGCATGCGTCACCCTCAAACAACTTACCCAATCAAACTTGAAAAGTCTACCAAACCCTCTGGGTACTTCCCTAGAAACTCTCAACACTTTCACTTGCTTGGAATTATGAGCATTATAGTTTTTAAAAGCTATTTGTTAACTCCAAAGACACAGACAAACCTATTTGTTTAACTTTGAATTCTAAGAACTCAAACTTACAGTAAATAATATTGAAATACATATCTAAAAACTCACTTTTTCATCACAATACAGAGAGACAAGTTTCAAACTGTCTGCTGTTCAGAGACTGAGCTTTCAATTGGGGCATAAAGTGCAGAAAGTTAATATTGTCTTCAGTTGACACACAGTCTCCAGGAAGATGTGGGCACTTTTCATATTTGAAGGTCACAGGGTTTCTCAAGTGCTGGTCCTATTCGGCAATACCTCTGTCCTCCTACTGAGCTGGGTGCCACCAAGTGGTTAAGAAATATTGATTTTTGTTTTCATGATCATCAATAAGAACTGAAAGTATGGAACCTAAGTTTAAACTTAGCTGGAGAAACGAATTCACAAACTGCAGAGCGGAAACAGACAACACAGTATTCATGCCAGCCAGACCTCGAACAATCAACTTCCTGTTGAAATCAAATCTGGAACTGCCTGGCAAGGCACTAATGGCCATATTGTTTCAGAAGGAACCATTGTTTACACATCCAGTAAAACTTGATTTGTTAGATTACGTAGACTTGATGGCACCCAGTTCAGAAGGAGGACAGAGCTATAGCCCAATAAGACCAGCACTTGACAAGCCCTGTGACCTTCAAACATGGAAAGGCGCCACCTGCCCAGATCTTCTTGTCCCTACCCAATGCTAGTAATGGATATAGGTCACAGAAGTTTTGGGAAGAGGGCAAACAAGGGGATAAAGGGATTATCTGGAATCCCAGCTTTGTCTGCTTTTGCACTTTCATCAACGGCATACAGAGCTACTCAGTATCTCTAGCTTCTTGTACTCATGGTGAGCATCATCAGACAGGTCAAACCCAGACAGCCCACTGTGGCGAAATCAGCTGAAGACCAGAACCAGCCCTAGAAGAGACGGGAAACCCAAATCAACAAGTGCAGATCCTGAAACATCAGCCAACACTCAAAGACCAAGGAACAGTCTATCCAAATGCATTTAATAGGCATTACCAGTCCTTTTAGACAAACAGTTCAAACATAGAGGTAGGGACTTGTGGCTTGGATGTAGCAAATCCTCGGACACGCGTGTCAGAAGTAGTATAGATTTGAGACTGTTTACTTAGAGATTTAAGGCTATTAGCAAGATTTGAGAAGATTTGTAACTCAGGTTTAGGTTCTGGATGTAGATTTGCTCACTGAGCTGGAAGGTTCACTTTCAGACCTTTTGCTACCATATTAGGTAACACTTTCAGTGAGCCTCTAGACGAAGCACTGCTGTTGTTTCCTGCTTTCTATTTATATGTTTGGGTTTCCTTGGGTTGGTGATGTCATTTGTTGTTGTGATGCCATTTCCTATGGTGATGCCATTTCCTGTTCTTTTTCTCAGGGGTTGATAAATGGGATCCAAGTCAATGTGTTTGTTGATAGAGTTCCTGTTGGAATGTCATGCTTCTAGGAATTCTCATGCATGTCTCTGTTTGGCTTGTCCTAGGATCAGAGTCATCAGTCTATAATTACCTGGATTATCCCTGCTAGCCTTCTCAAACAAGGGGAAATATTAGTAATTCTGCAGTTCTCCAGGATGTCACCCATTTTCAAGCATGCTGCAAGATATCTGTTAAGACCCCAGCTATTTCATCTCTCACTTCTTCCAGTAACCTGGGATAGATCCCATCAGACCTGGGGACTTATCTACTGTAATGCCTTTTTTCTAACACTTCCTCCCTCCTTATGCCGACTAGACCTAAAGTAATCAAACATCTTTCCCTAACCTCAAGATCTGTCATGTCCCTCTCCTCAGTGAATACTGATACAAAGTACTCATTAAGAATATCATCTATTTTCTCTGACTCCAGGCATAACTTCCCTCCTTTGTCCTTGAGTGGGGCAACCATTTCTCTAGTTACCCTCTTGCTCCTTATATATGAATAAAAGGCTTTGGGATTTTCCTTAACCCTGTTTGGTACCTTCACTACAGCTTTTCTCACCCTAAATCCTCAAGGATTCCATCCCTTCCTCCAATTCCTTCACATACATATCTGTTTGGATAATGTCACCTTCCAAAACAGAACTGTTGACATAGCTTCCTTCTTCCATCAGTGTAGTTTCCTGGCCCATATGGTTGACAGAGCCCTCAACCACATTTAACCTATCACTCATGCTTTCACCCTTGCCCCTTCCCATCACAATAGCGTGATCGGATCCCCTTTGTTCTTATTTTTCATCCCACCAGCCTCCACATTCAAATGATCATTCTCTACCATTTCTGACAACTCTAGTAGAATGCCACCACCAAACACATCTTCCCCTCACTCCCCATGTCTGCATTTTGCAGGGATCATTCCTCGACCACCAACGCTACCCACCTTCTCATGGCAATTTCCAATGTAACCACAGAAGATGCAAAACCTGCCCCTTTGCATCTAGTTAGACAAACCATTAGATTAGATTAGATTACTTACAGTGTGGAAACAGGCCCTTCGACCCAACAAGTCCACACCGACCCGCCGAAGCGCAACCCACCCATACCCCTACATTTACCCCTTATCTAACACTACGGGCAATTTAGGATGGCCAATTCACCTGACCTGCACATCTTTGGACTGTGGGAGGAAACCGGAGCACCCGGAGGAAACCCACGCAGACACGGGGAGAACGTGCAAACTCCACACAGTCAGTCGCCTGAGTCGGGAATTGGACCCGGGTCTCAGGCGCTGTGAGGCAGCAGTGCTAACCACTGTGCCACCGTGCCGCCCACTCTGACATTGTTCTGCCATTCTCACATTAATCACTTAATCTGAACTATTAATGTTCCTTTCTCCCCCAGCACTTAAATCAATCCCCCATGAACTATCAAGTAAATGCTGTTCCCTCCACCCTTCACCAGCTCTAATAAAGAGTCATCTAGACTCAAAACCATGGATGCTGCCTGATCCGCTGTGATCTCCAGCATTTTTGTTTCTAATGCCAGTATAAATTGGCTTATATTCCAGAGTCAGGCATACACATCGCTTTCCCCACAGTTTCCACAACTTCTCCTCTATCTTTCACCAGAGAATGACTGATGAACTGGAAGCGTTTCTCTCACTGGACTGCTTAATACAAAAAGTAGACAGCCTTCTTTTACTAGGTAAAAACAATGACTGCAGATGCTGGAAACCAGATTTTGGATTAGTGGTGCTGGAAGAGCACAGCCGCTCAGGCTGCTCCTCGGATACTACCTGAACTGCTGTGCTCTTCCAGCACCACTAATCCAAAAGCCTTCTCTTACTGACTGATATGAAAACCGAACATGTAAAATTACTAAGAAACTGTTAACCTTCCTTACCACCTGAGAATTAAAGGTCCACCCAAAAAAAGCATGAATCATGAGGCCACAGGTCTTAGACTTGGCAACTGTGATAGTCCAGGGAAGCATGTGCATCGAGACCATAGCCCATTGGCCCTCCCCAAGATGTGAGCTAACCGTGTTCTTTCCTGGGCTTAGTGGGATATTGCCACGTTGATGGATTTGTCACTAAAGCTGACCCTCTGTCTGACTCTCTGAAAAAGAATGCCCCATGAGAATGAGCTGAGTAGTACACGGAAGCTGCCTCTGACATGAAGTGGGCCCTGGTGAAGACCCACCAAGCTGGAACTGTCTGAACTCAGAGCTTCTCTTTGCCTTGGAGGTTTCAACCATGGATGCCACTCACAGCCATGCTCCTCCAAGACTGTCATAACATACACAGACTGGTATTTTATGTCTTTCCCCAGTAGAGCAGTGTGTGTGTGTGTGTGTGTGTGTGTGTGTGTGTGTGTGTGTGTGTGTGTGTGTGTGTGTGTGTGTATTTGAACATGTCCGCAGGTGTGTGCAGGTGCGTGCATGCATGTGTGTGAGAGAGAGAGAGAAACATTTGTTAGTCTTGTTCTCGACGGTGAACCACTTAGCACATATCATGGACCTGAATCCCTTAGCAGTCCTCACAGAATACCAACCCATCCAACTTTTGTTGGAAATATAGATGATGTGTTCGGCCAAAACCTGCAAAGCACACTGGACCCGAATTCTGCAGGGCCATGACTTTACAGGCAAATGTACCAAGCTGCCAAGCTTCCTGGGGCAACAGCAGAAGCTATGGAGTGGAATCTGGTGAGTGTCAGAAAGTGGCAACAAATGATCTCAAATGACCATTTGTACCAAAACAAAACATGGGAGAGGATACAAGGACACCTAGGGAGTACAGAGAATTGTAAATGTATTTGTACATTGATTCTCTATGGGCAGAGGATGGACACTGAAAGACTGGACGTGGCACATATCGAGAACATAGAAGTGAATCCCTGGAGCATTAGCACTAAAGCTCCCCGGTAAAACAGGCACTCAAGCTGCTAACTAGCAGCTGTAGCCCACATGGTCAGCCACCCAGACAAGCTCCTCCCACCAGCACACGTACACTCAGACAACATGTACATCTGCAATAGATCACAGTACTGCTGATACCAGATCCCCCTCAGTCTCCTAGACAATAAAGAAAAAAGTCCTGGCTTTTCTAATCTCTCCCTATAACTCAGATTGCTGAAACCGAGCAACATCCTTACAAATCTCTTGTGTACTCTTTCCAGTTTAATAACAATCCTTCCTATTAGCAAGGTTACCAAAAGTGAACACAATACTCCAAATGCACCCTCACCAACATCCTGTACAACTGCAACATAACTTCTCTTGATTTGATTTTCCAAAATGCAAGACCTCACACTTATCTATATTAAACTCCATTTGCCAATTCTCGACTCATTTCCCCAGCTGATGAAGATCCTGCTGCAATTTCTGACAACCTTCCTCACTGTCCACAATACCTCTTATTTTAATATCATCTGCAAACTTACTAATCACGCCTCATACATTCTCATCCAAATCATTAGACAACAAACAGCAATGTGTCCAGCACTGATACCTGAGGCATTCCACTAACCACAGGTCTCCAGACTGACAAGCATCCTTCCACTGTTACCCTTTGCTTCCTACCATCAAGCCCAATTTGCCAGCTCCCCTGGATTTCATGCAATCTAACCTTCCAGAGCAGCTACTATGCAATCTTATCAAAGGCTTTACTTCCATATCGACTACATCTACTGCGCTGTCCTCGTCAACTTTCTGGTCATTTCATCAAAGAACTCCAACAAATTTGTAAGGCTTGACCTCCTACTCACAAAGCCATGTAATGCATGTATATCTTATCCCTCAGAGTCTTCTCAAGTAACTTACCTATCGACGATGTTAAGCTTACTGGTCTATAGTCCCCAGGTTCTTCTTTGCAACCCTTCTTGAATAAGGGCACAATATTCACTATCCTCCGGTCTTCTTGGACCTCACCCGTGGCTAATGATGATGCAAAAGTATCAACCAGGGCCCCATAGCCACTTGCAGTGTCCTTGGGGATATCTGGTCAGCACCAGGAGATTTATCCACCTTCATACAATATGTCCCACACCTCCCCTACTGTGATATCGACTGCCCCCAAGATATGATTAGATTAGATTGCTTACAGTGAGGAAAGAGGCCCTTCGGCCCAACAAGTCCACACTGACCCTTCGAAGCGCAACCCACCCAGACCAATTCCCCTACACCTAATACTATGGGCAATTTAGCATGGCCAATTCACCTAACCTGCATGTTTTTGGACTGTGGGAGGAAACCCACGCAACATGGGAATAATGTGCAAACTCCACACAGTCAGTCGCCTGAGGCGGGAATTGAACCCGGGTCCCTGGCGCTGTGAAGCAGCAGTGCTAACCACTGTGCCACCGTGCCACCCACTAACTTCCCCAACTTCCCAAGTCTTCATGTCTTTCTCCATGGTAAGCACAGAGGAGAAATATTCATTGAGGACCTCGACCATCTCCTGCATTTCCACACACATGTCTACTTTGGTCCTTGAGGGTCCCTATACTCTCTCTAGTTATTCTTTTTCCTTTATTATACTTAAAGAACCTCTTTGAATTCACCCCAATCTTAACAGCCAAGTCTATCTCATGCCGCCTTTTCACCATCCTAATTTCCTCCTTCAGTAAACTCTTGCATTCCCTGTATACCTCCAGGGATTCCCTTGATCCCAGCTGCCTGTACCTGTGCCACGCTTCCTTCTTGTTTCTGGTCAAAGCCTCAATATTTCTTGTCATCCAGGGTTCCATATTCCTGCCAACCTTGTGCATCATGCTCACAGGAACATATAGACTTTGAACTCTAGCTATCTCATTTTTAAAGGCCTTCCAATTGCCAGAGGTCCCTTTGCCTGTAAACAAACTACTCCAACCAACCCCTGCAAGCTGCTGTCTAATTCCATCAAAATGAACCTTGCCCCAATTAGAATGTGAACCTGTGGACCAGTTTGTCCCCTTCCATAGCTATTTTAAAATTAATAGAACTATGGTCACTGCGCCCAAAATGCTCCCTAAGTATCACCTAGCACTTATCCTGTCCTATTTGCCCAAAACAGGTCAGGTTTTGCCCCTTCCTGAGTAGCTACCTCTATATACTGCTGGAAGAAACTTTCCTGATTGCACTTAACAAATTCCACCCCATCCAAGCCCTTAACGCTTTGGCAGTACCAGTCTATTTTAGGAAAATTAAAATACCGTACTACAACAACCCTATTGCTCCTGCAAGTCTTCACAATCTCCCTATATATTTGTTCTTCTAATTCCCGTTGACTATGTGGGGGCCTACAGTACAACCACAATAATGTCACTTCCACCTTCTCATTTCTTAGCTGCACCCACAAAGCATCCTGACAACATTCTGGCAATAGTACTGAGGACTTGTACTCCAGAAATTGCTGCTCCCCTAGTCAAGCTGTTCCAGTGCAGTTTACAACACTGGCATTTCCCTGACAATGTTGGAACTTGCCCAGGCATTCCTGTACACAAAAAGTAGCCCAGCCAATTACCATCCTATCAGTCTACTCTCATTCATCTGTAAAACGATGGAAAACTTCATCCATAGTGCTAACAAGCAGCACCTGCTCAGCAATAACCTGCTCAGTGACGCTCAGTTTGGGTTCCACCAGGCCACTCAGCTCCTGACCTCATTATAGCCTTGGTTCAAACATGGAAAAGAGAACTGAATTGCAGAGGGGAGATGAGAGTGAGAGTGGCACAGTGGTTAGCACTGTGGTTCAATTCCCGCCTCAGCCGACTGACTGTGTGGAGTTTGCACATTCTCCCCGTGTCTGCGTGGGTTTCCTCCGCGTGCTCCGGTTTCCTCCCAGTGCTCCAGTTTCCTCCCACAGTGCAAAAATGTGCAGTTAGTTAAATTGGCCATGCTAAATAGCCCATAGTGTGAGGTGACGGGGTAAATGTAGAGGAATGGGTCTGGGTGGGTTGCGCTTCTGCGGGTCGGTGTGGACTTGTTGGGCCGAAGGGCCTGTTTCCAGACTTTAAGTAATCTAATAAGGTCAAAAGTACAGATGTTCGCCAATGATTGCATAATATACAATACTATTGTGACTCTTTGGATACTGAAGTAACCCATGTTCGAATGCAACAAGACCTGGACAGTATCCACGCTTGGGCTGACAAGTAGAAAGTAAAATTCATGCCACACAAATGTCAGACAATGACATCTCCAATAAGAGACAATTTAATCACCACCCCTTAACATTCAATGGTTTTACCATAACTGAATCCCTCACTATTGATGTCCTGAGGCGGCGGGGGGGTTACCATTGACCAGAAACTCAACTGGACTTGTCATATAAACACTGTGGCTACAAGAGCAGGTCAGAGGCTAGGAATCCTGTGGCGAGCAACTCACCTGCTGATTCCCCAAAGCCTGTACATCATCTACAAGGCAGAAGTTGGGAGTGTGATGGAATACTCCCCCCTTGCTTGGATGGGCGCAGTTCCAACAACATCCAAGGAACATGACAAAGCAGCCTGCTCCCTCCACCACCAATGCTCAGTAATGGCAGTGTGTATTATTGACAAGATGCACTGTAGAAATTTACAAAAGATCGTTAGACTGTACTTTCAAACTCATGGCCAGGAAGGACATGGACAGCAGATATGCTGGAACACCACCACCTGCAGGTTCACCACCAAGTCACTCACCACCCCAACTACTCCTTCAATGTTTTAGAGAACTTGGAAAAAGTACATCCAAGATCTAATCCTGTACCTCCTGCTGATCCAATGCCAGCCCCAGTCACTATTCCCGAACTTGATCCAATATCAACACCAGTTATTGATCACAATCCTGGTCCCTGGTAAGGCCTAGTCAATGTTCCCAAACCTGATCTCATGTCAATCCAGTCACTGTTCCCTAAGGCAGATACTGAGCCTGGGTAAGCCCCAGTCACTGTTTCCATTTCTGACCCAGTGCCACTGATGGGTCAAGGTGCTGGAATTGCCTCTCTAAGGGCATTGTAGGTTAACCTACAGCCTTTGGTCTACAGCGGTTAAGGCAGTAGCTCACCACCAGCTTCTCAAGAGCAACTAAGGACAGGCAATAAATATTGGCCCAGCCAGATCCCACGATTGAATAGAAAAAGATAACTGACTTTGTGCCACTGTGGGAAGATATGTCCTCTTAGATGGAACACCTTTATACTCCATACCCCTGCTTAAATTTATTTTCCAGACAGCCCAAGGCCATGATTATGACAAAATTAAAGTTATGGTCCATCATAGAATTTCCTCAAATGGGAACATAAGGGCAGATGAATTGGCCAAGCAGAGCACCCATGGGTAAGAACCACGACAATCTCCTATCCCAGAACAGATAGATGTTTTTTCTGTGGACCAAATTAAATTCAAGGGTCTTATATGGGTTCAGGGCAGCAATGGCAATTTAGAGCAAATATAGGAGGGAACACACATCACCCTTGCACAGTAATAGGAAGGACAACCTGACCATCAAAGACAGACATGTCCTGAAAGACAGACAGTACGTGGTAGTGATCCAAGACCAATACCCAGATAATTTATCAACATCTGGGCGGCACGGTGGCACAGTGGTTAGCACTGCTGCCTCACAGCGCCTGTAGACCCGGGTTCAATTCCCGACTCAGGCGACTGACTGTGGGGAGTTTGCACGTTCTCCCCGTGTCTGCGTGGGTTTCCTCCGGGTGCTCCGGTTTCCTCCCACAGTCACAAAGATGTGCAGGTTAGGTGAATTGGCCAAGCTAAATTGCCCGTAGTGTTAGGTAAGGGGTAAATGTAGGGGTATGGGTGGGTTGCGCTTCGGCGGGTCAGTGTGGACTTGTTGGGCCGAAGGGCCTGTTTCCACACTGTAAGTCTAATCTAATCTAATCTAATCATGCTGTGCAGGCCATCAGGGAATAGATGACACTAGAGAGAGAATTAAGGGACTGTATTGGTAGCCAGAAATGAGTAAAGACATGAAACATTATGTTGAAAATTGCATTATTTGTGACCAGAACAACAATGCCAACAAAGGAATATTAAAACACACTGGGACAGTAGCAGGACTACATACTGACCTCCAGGTAGATTATGTCAGCCCCTTTTCACTCTGTATAGGGGGAGTACAAATACATCTTTGTTATCATGAACATTTGTAGAAAGTGGTTAGAAGTATTCCCATACTGGACTAATGCTCTACAAATTACAGTGGAGTTTTTAATACAACAAATTTTCACCAGCTGGAGTCCTCCCTGTCATACAGAATCTGAACAGAATACCTACTTCACAGAACAGGTAATACATGTGATGATAAATATATTTGGCATTAACTAAAGGTTTCATATTGTCTACCATCCTCAATCCAGCAAAATTGCAGAGTGGATGACCTGCTGTCTTGAAGGAATGCTGAGAAAGATAGTCCAGTAAAGCAACTCGACCTGGAACATAGTCTTACCCCTTGTCCTCTTAATCCTATGGAAGTCACGCACAACTCAATTGGATTCGCTTCCCATGTTTTAGTGACCAGACCCCCCACCCATAAAAGGTAGTAAACCCTTACTAGGATTGGACATGACAGCCCCTGGGGTCAGAGCTCTTAGCCATGAAAAAACTGTAAAAACCAACACAACAATGTACACCCTGCACAAAACGCAGCAGCCATCAAAATAGTGAAGAGAGCGAAGCAGATTAAGGTTTATTTTGATGAGAAAGTTAACCCAGTACAATACAAAGCAGGGCAGTGGGTCATGCTGCAGGAAGTTCAGCCAGGAACGTTCCTGTCCTCCACATACTCAGTCCCTATTTCATCGTGGAAAAGACAAGTGTGTCAATGTATGAAATTTTATAGACTCCGGGCACAGGGAGCCCAGAGCAATAGCCAATAGTCCCACTTAATTTAGAGGGATTGGAAGAAGCAGATCCCAATCCTAATCCTGTGCGTCCTGCTGATCCAGTGTCAATCCTAATCATTCACCCCAATCCTGATCCCGGACAAGGCCCAGTCACTGATCCCAATCTTGATTTAGTGCCTATCCCAGTCACTGATCCCAATCCTAAGGGCAGCACGGTAGCACAGTGGTTAGCACTGCTGCCTCACAGCACCAGAGACTGGGGTTCAATCCCCACCTCAGGCAACTGCCTGTGTGGAGTTTGCACATTCTCCCTGTGTCTGTGTGGGTTTCCTCTGGGTGCTCCGGTGTCCTCCCACAGTCCAAAAATGTGTAGGTTAGGTGAATTGGCCATGTTATAATTGCCCATAGTGTCAGGTGCATTTGTAGGGGAATGTGTCTGGGTCAGTGTGGACTTGTTGGGCCAAAGGGCCTGTTTCCATACTGTAGGGAATCTGATCTCAATCTTGATTCGGTGCCCATCCCACTCACTGATCCTGGACAAAGCCCAGTTACTGATCCCGATCCCGATTCAATGCTAGTCCCAATCCTGATCCCAGAAAAGACCCAGTCACAGATCCCAATCTTGATTCAGTGCCCATCCCAGTCATTGATCCCAATCTTGATTCAGTGCTGAACCCGGACAAAGCCCAGTCACTGTTTCCAATCCTGATTCAATAGTTGTCCCAGTCACTGTTGCTGATCCAAGGCAAGTCCCAGTCTTGATCCCAGGAAAGCTTCAGTGACTGGAGCTCCACTGTTCCTGATCCTGTGTATGACCTTATTTATTGTTTCCAATCCTGATCCAGCACAAGCAAAAGTCACCGTTCACAATCCTGATCCTGAGTAAGCCCCAGTCGCTGTTCTGGATCCTGACCCAGTGCTTGTCCTAGTCAATAATTTCAATCCTGATCCTGGTTCCCAGCAAGTCCCAGTCACTGATCTAGGCCCTAACCTTGAGGACTGTCCTTTCTGAGGCATTGACCTCAGGACCTAACACACAACCGATCCCATCCACCCCAGCCAGGAGAGTAATGCCTTAGTGCACAGGAGCCTTGACATGAAAGAGGTGGACAGAAAATAGTCCCCTTGAGAAAGTGTCCAGTGCAATGTTGTAGCCAAGAAAGAGACTATGCCTTTGCTGAGGCATTCACTCTGGCATTCCAGCCATGATGTCATACAGGAATAGGTCCTCGGTTGTCAGAGCCCTCCACCTGAAGCAGGGAGCCTCCCTGCGCACATGTTCGGCCACTGACCTCGCCTTGATGTCAGCGCACCCTCAACTACCCTTCACCTCATGTCCATTTTTAACAACCACATACCCATGACAGGTATCCAACTTGATCACACAGGAGCATGGACTCCTGCTGTCATACCCCACAATCATACACCCCACTATGATTGGTGTATGTAATCAGCAAGCCACACTAAGATGCAGCTTGTTTGATAACCATCATTAACCCACACTCTTCTGAAGCCTGAGGTTCTCTGCCATCATCTTTCAAATTTATAACCTCACAATGCAGTCTAGTGTTTGTGGGATTCATTGAATTTTTAACATTTGGATCACTTTTAATCTTTTTATTATTCCCATGGCATTAAATTTTCTTGCAATAAACAATGAGCACCAACCCATTCCAACTTCAAACTTTGGGTCAAACTAATTAGGAGAAATTGGTACGTGACCAAAATTGGCAATTTGAGAATAAAAAGGGAATTAGGAGGAACTAGTTTTTAAGGATTAAAATTAAAACAATGGGGAAAAGATTTGATCGAGGTGCACGGGTCAACTGTACAATTGACGCGTCTCCATGGATGGGAATACTGTGTAGATGGTAAAGCGTACAGATATTAAATAAGATCATGACAGTTGCTACATTGACCCCTTTCAGAAGTCAAGTAGAAAACGGCAAACAACCCTTATTACAATCAAAGGGTCATACAGCATGGAAACACATGCTTTAGTCCAACTTGTCAATGCTGACCATGTTCCCAAATTAAATTAATCCCACCTGTTTGGATTTGGATCATATCTCTCCAAATCTTTCCTATTCATGTACTTATCCTAAAGACGTTTAAATGTTGCAACTGTACCTGCATCCCTCAGTTCCTCTGGCAGTTCAATCCACACACTAACCACTCTGCGTAAACATGTTGCCTCTCTGGTCATTTTTAAATCTTTCGTCTCTCACCTTAAAAAGAGCTCACTAGTTTTGAACTCTCCTACCTTAGGCAAAAAACCTTTTCTAACCTTATCCAAGCCCCTCATGATTTTAGAAACTTCTATAATGTCACCCCTCAACTTCCTACTTTCCAGCAAAAAAAGTCCCAGTCTATTTAGATTACTTACAGTGTGGAAACAGGCCCTTCAGCCCAACAAGTCCACACCGACCCACAACCCACACAGACCCATTCCCCTACATTTATCCCTTCACCTAACACTACGGGCAATTTAGCATGGCCAATTCACCTATCCTGCACAATTTCTTTTTGGACTGTGGGAAGAAACTGGAACACCCGGAGGAAACCCATGCAGACACAGGGAGAATGTGCAAACTCCACACAGTCAGTTGCCTGAGGCGGGAATTGAACTCAGGTCTCTGGCGCTGTGAGGCAGCAGTGCTAACCTCTGTGCCACCATGCCGCAAACCCTCCATTCCTGGAAACATTCTAGTAAATCTTTTCTGAACACTCTCCAGTTTAATAATATCCTTCTTACAACAAGGTGATGAGAAGGGGAATTTTGAATGGCAAACCAGTTCTCCAGAAGAGGACTTACCAATTTCCTATACAAGCTCAATATGAGCTCCTTTATTCCAACTCCTTTATTCAAAGGTCTGAGCAATGAATCATAGAATCCCAACAGTGTGGAAGCAGGCCATTCAACCCACACCAACCCTCCAAAAAGCATTGCACCCAGAGCCACCACCTCCTCCCCCATTCCTGTAACCCTACATTTTCCATGACTAATCCATCTATCCTGCACACCCCTTGACACTATGAGCAATTGAGCATGGTCAATCTACCCAACCTGCACATGTTTGGACTTGGGAGGAAACCGGAGCACCCAAAGGAAACCCACACAGACATGGGGATAATGTGCAAATTCCACATAGATAGTCAGTCAAGAGTAGAATCAAACCTGGGTCCCTGGCACTGTGAGGTAGCAGTGCTAACCACTCAGCCACCATGTTGCCCAATAAAGACAGGAGCACTAAATTCCTTCTTAACCACCCTATCTGCCTGTGACGCAGCTTTCAAAGAATTACATACCTGAACCCCTAGGTTTCCCCATTCTATAACACAACCCAAGGCCCTAACATTATTTGTATAAGTCCTGCCTTTGTTTGATTTACAAAAATGCAATACCTCGCATTTATTCAACATAACTCCATCTGCCATCCTCAGTCCATTGACTCCATTGATCGAGATCTCTTTGTTATCTTAGATTAACCTTCTTCTCTATACACTATACCACCAATTTTGGTATCCTCACAAACTTGCTAACCATGCCTCCCATATTCTCATCCAAATCATTTATATAAATGACAAACAAAAGTGGACTCAGTACTGATCCCTATCATAGACTGGTCATAGGCCTCCAATCTGAAAAACAAACCCTCCACCAACACCACCTTCTGTCTCCTACTATAAAGCCAATTTTGTGTCTAATTTACAAGCTCACCCTGAATCCCATGTGATCTAACTTTTCTAGTTCATCAACCATACAGAATCTTATCAAAGGATTTACTAAAATGCAAGTAAACATCTACTGTTCTACCCTCAGCAGTCATTTTACTTACTTCCTCAATAAATGCAATCATATTTGTGAGACACAATTTCCCTCGCATAAAACCATGCTGTCTATCCCTGATCACTCCTTGCTTCTCCAAACGCCTGTAAATCCCACCTTCCAGAATTACTTCCAACAGCTTATCCACCATTGATGTCAGACTCTCAGGCTTCTCCTTAAATCTTTCTTCAACAAAGGTATAACATTAGCTACCCTCCAGCACCTCACCTGTGGTTATAAATGATACAAATATTTCTGCTACGGGCCTCCCACAATATTCTGGGATACAATTGATCAGGTCCTGAATATTTATCTACCTTTATGCTTTCTATGCTCTTCAGTATTTCTTCTTCTATTTTATGAACTATTTTCAAACCACAATATTTATTTCCCTGAATTCTCTCGCCTCCATTTCTTTCTTGTCATCGTCTACTTCATCTTGGGGAGACCAGTCAAACCAGGAGAATTATCCTGGCTACATGTGATTCTCTCCTGCCATAGTGGCCGAGTACAATGATGGTATTCTTTGGGTCCATCGAGACCACATAGTAACATATGGATCTAACAATCAACGAGTCAAAGTTATGAGAAAGAATGGGAGTTCTGGCCATTGTTATGTACGAGTAGAACCCATGAGTGACTGATGGAGATTCTCCACCAACAGGTGCACTGAACTGGGATGTTTACCCATTGGATAGGATAAAGGATTGGGAGTCAGTCAAAGATGCCCCAGAAAACTCATAGACAGTACATACTTAGTATTTGAAATAAGGAACAGACCAAATCCAGACATAAGTGGTCCTCTCTGCACTTGTCTGAGAACTATGCAGGACCACAAAATGGGTTAGTTTTAAAATACACTGGTGGAGTCCTGTATGATCACAAATTTGTAACTGTGGTATTATACATATGCAGAACTCAGCTACCTTGGTGCCCTCCCCAGCTTAGAAACTGAAATAACACATAGATTACTTGGACAGAAAACGAAAATTGATATGGGCAAGGTTAGACCCAGATCACCGGGTCACAGTAAAAGAAACATAATTAATGATTTGGCAACAGTTTATGGAACAGGAGTGTCTACAGTCAATGCTTCAATTTGACGCATTTGGACAATAAACTCAGGATTTTATCCAAATTAATGACACAAGCCTTGGATAAAATCAATCAAAATAATTGGCAAGAATGTCTAAGAGGAATAAAAGGAGAATCAGGCTAGCCAACACTTGGTAATGGTGCTAGAAGGGTACACCAGGAATTTATCCATAGAAAAATAATGACCTTAGCAGGCAGCAGAATGGAGTCCTGTGTAGTTTCAATGGCCAGTGGATGATTGAATGGATGAGGGAGAACATTGAGCAAACTAATCAAGACAGGACTGGTCTTGGATCAGCATGGTGCTGGAAAAGCAGTGCCGGTCAGGCAGCATCCAAGAAGCAGGAGAGTCAATGTTTCAGACATAAGCCCTTCATCAGGAATGTTGAGAAGTGGTGAGTGGCCAAGGGACCAAGGGGTCTTGGATCGGTAATGAGCAAATAGAGTACTTGTTCTGTGAAAAGGGAGACCCCAATATTTCAAATTGCCAGTCACAATAACCAGAGCCAGGGCTCTGGCCCGAAACGTCGAATTTCCTGTTCCTTGGATGCTGCCTAACCTGCTATATCAATTGTAATGCCAAACACAAATAGATTCAAAGTCTTCGCGTTTGAAAATACTGGCATTATCCCAGAGATCATGTGGCTAGAATATGATGGGACCCTACTGTAAGCTGTTGAAAAAGGGGGAAGGCTTGTAGGTGCTACTCTGGATAAATGTCAGCAAACAAGTAATTGCATGCCCTAATCCCATGTATTCATACTTTTTTTGGTTTTTGGGCAAGCACCTTTGTACCCTTGCAAGCAAGAGCATTGACATTGACATCCCCTGAATAGCAGACAGAAGGGAGGAAGTATATTGCGTCACAACTTTGCTGTACATAGAGAAACATTCTCAATACACAACCTTCACCTGTGACATCCACAACGCCACTTTTGGCATAAGACCTTACACCAGGCAGGGTCAGTCTAGTTGAACTCACAGACAATCACAGGAGAAGTGAGGTCTTTGTCAGTGTCAATGATGAGCTCCAAAAAAAGTTAAGAGATTATTTGACAAAATACAATGCCTACCAGAAAAATTACGTCAGCCTGGAAACAATTGGCTAACAGACATAACATTCCCTCGACTGTAGTCCAACAGGCGGAACAGATACAAAAAGATATTAATGGAATTGAAGTCATGAGCTAGTGGAATGACTTTTGGAACTGGGGCACAAAATTACAAATCCACCCTTGGGTTCACCTCCTATCACCCATTGCTCTATTGTTCATTCTACTTGCTTCAACGTATGTAAGTGACCTAGCAGTTAAAGTTTTAAAGTAGATAAGGGAATTCACTGAATTCCTGAATAAAGTAACAATGTTGAGCAGAGAGCTCTGTTCAGCCAACATCGGTTACTGTGACTTATCACGTATAAGTTGTCAGACAGCTTGTAAACAGGTCGATCACCATTGCTGTGCAGATCCTACTTTACCATGTACTTAGTTATTTGTACAATATTTCAGACCCAACTAATGGATGTTTTTCTTCACTGTTCTTTTGTTTCTCTGTTGCTATTTTATTAGCAGTATTATAAAAAAGATAATGTGAGTTACTGTTCGGTATTTGGATCCTTTGCTTGGAAACCCAGTTACCTGTACAATTGCTTGGGCAGTGCTGTGGTCCAACTCATATAATTCTCGCCCAATCAACAGGAGAAAGTGCAGTCAAGTGATGCATGGCCTCGAGGATTGTTACAGAAGTATTGATATTTTTTCATGATCATCAATAAAAGCTCAAAATGTGGAAGCCAGACTCAGCAATTCACAAACTGCAGAGCTGAAACTGACAATATTCATGCAGCTAGGCCTTGGACAATAAACTTCCCTCCAAAATGAGACAGGCATGAAACTACCTGAACAAGTGCGAACTGCCATTTTGTATTGAAATGAACCATTGCTTACATTTTAGGTGAAGTTACTTTGTTGGAACAATGTTACTAAGATTGGGTGGCAGCTGCTGAAAATGTGTTGCTGGTTAAAGCACAGCAGGTCAGGCAGCATCCAAGGAACAGGAAATTCGACGTTTCGGGCCAGAGCCCTTCATCAGACTCTGGCCCGAAACGTCGAATTTCCTGTTCCTTGGATGCTGCCTGACCTGCTGTGCTTTAACCAGCAACACATTTTCAGCTCTGATCTCCAGCATCTGCAGACCTCACTTTTTACTCGAAGATTGGGTGGCACCCTGTCTAGTAGGAAGCCAGAAGCACAGCTTGACAGGGACAGCACTTGAGAGATAAAGGTTCAAAGCCAGGTTCAAATCTGGAAATTATTCATCTCACTGGATCTTCCTGCACCTGCCCGATACTAGTTTGGATACAAGTCACAGAATCTTAAAGAAGGAAGCACAGGCGGGGATAAAAGGGGCAACGTGGAGTCCCAAGTCACTCTGCTTCTGCACATTCTTCAATGGCACCTCTAGGGAGCACCTTCGACTGGCAGCTGAGCTAGTCAGCTTCTCCAGCTCTTTGTAACTTATAGTGAGCATCATCAGGCCGACCAGACCCAGAAGACCACCTGGATGAGGTAATGCAAAGATCAGAATCATCACAAGACAAGACAGGAAACCCAAATTCACAACTGCAGATGCTAAACCATCAGCCATCAATCAAAGACCAAGGACCAGCCTGTCCCAGTCATATTGAATGGGTATTACCAGTCCTTTCAGAAAGCCAGTTCAAATACAATGAAAGGAACCCATGGATAGGGTGTAGCAAATTTACAAGGCGTATGTTAGAACTAAATAACAAGTAAGGATTTGAGACTGTTTACTTAGAAATTTAAGGCTATTTACTCAAGAGTCCTGGGCTGATGTTGATTGAGTTTGATTAAAGTACAATACTAGAGTCTGATAAATATTGTGTTTCCTTGATCAAGTGTTCACTAAAGTTGTGTTGGACCTTCCTTTGACTGTTGTCCCTTTTGTCTGTCTCACAGCATAAAATCACCTGAGTTGTAAATTTAGTTACTGCAAACTAGTCAAGGTACATTTGCCCACCTTTCACTTTACAAAGGTGTGCAGGTACAGCAAGTAATCAGGAAAGTGAATAGAATGTTATGTTTTATTGCAAGGGAACTGAATGCAAATAACTGAGGTGAAGCTTCAGTAATACAGAAGAGACCATATCTGGATTACTGTGTACAGTACTATTCTCCATACTTACAGAAGAATGCTAATGAATTGGAAGCAGTTCAGAGAAGGTTTTCTAGTCTAATACCTGGAATGAGTGGATTGCCTTGTAATGAAAGACTAGATAGGCTAGGCCTGTAGGCTTTAGAGTTTAGAAGACTGAGTGGTGCCTTAAATGAACCTTTAAGACCCAGAGGGAGCTTGATCAGGAGGATGTGGAAAGGATGTTTCCTTTTATGGGAGAATCTAGAACTAGATGTCAGAGTTTGAAAAATCAGGGGTCACATTTAAAGTAGAGATAAGGGAAAAAAAAATGTCTCATAGGATTGTGAGCCTTTAAGTGTTCCCTTCCTCAAAAAGGCAGTGGATACAGAAACTTTAAAATCAAATCAGCCATGATCTTATTGAATGGCATGGAATTCTGAAGGGCCAAGCAGCCTACTCCTGATCATAGGTTTGTGTGTTCATATATCATGCCATTCACTCAGAAAGAAACATTTAACTGCCTGCTGTTCACTGTTAGAGACAAAGAAAACTGCAGATGCAGGAATCCAAAGTAGATAGGCAAGAGGTTGGAAGAACACAGCAAGCCAGGCAGCATCAGGAGGTGGAGAAGTCAATGTTTCAAGTGTAACCCTTCTTCAGGACTGGTGGTGGGGGGAGCTGCAGATAAAGGGGATGGCAGGGGCAGATGGTGAATTGGGGATAGGTGAAGATAGGTAGAGGATATGGCCTGGTTGGTCAATGGGAAGAATGAATCCAGTTGGTGGTAAGAACGAGTGGAAGCAAAGGGGTGGTGCTGGGAAGGGAGTCGGGTGATGGAAAGGGAGGTCATTTGAAATTAGAGAACTTAATGTCGAGTCCTCTGGGCTGTAGGCTGCCCAGGAGGAAGATGAGGTGCTGTTCCTCCAATTTGCGGTTTGGTTTGTTGTGGCAATGGACGAGGCCAAGAATGGTCATGTTGGAAAGTCAATTGGAAGGGGATGTACACTTCCAACTCCAACTTGACCCCACCACCTGTTGTTATCTTCGTCAGTCCTTAGTTTGCGCCACTGTCCCCATCAACCCTCCTGAACCCCCAGCTACCTTCCCCTGCAAACTGAAAAGATGCAATAACTGTCAGTACATCACCTCCTTCACCTTTATCCAGGGCCCTAAATTGTCCTTCCAGGTCAGACAGAGGTACACCTGCCTCTCTTCCAACGAAGTTTACTGCATCAGATGCTCCTGATGTGGTTTTGTCTACATCGGGGAGACCAAACGTAAACTTAGGGAACGATTCACCAATCATTGCAGTTGGGCCCGCAGGGAGTGTCCGGACCTCCCAGCCACTGCCCATTTCAATTCCCCTTCCCACTCCTATTTCAACATGACCATCCTTGGTCTCCGCCATTGATTCCTGAAGAAGGGCTCATGCCCGAAACGTCAACTCTCCTGCTCCTTGGATGCTGCCTGACCTGCTGCGCTTTTCCAGCAACACGTTTTCAGGTCTCCTCCATTGCCACAATAAACCAAACCAAAACTTGGTCGTTATCTCCTGCCTGGGCCCGGAGGACTCAACATTGAGTTCTCCAATTTCAAATAACCGCCCTTCCCATCTCCCACTCCCTTCCTGGCCCCTAATCCTCCCTTCCATTCCTCCCAGACACCAACTTGATTCATTCCTCCCATTGATCAGATTAAGCCCTCTACCTTTCTTCATCGATCCCCACTTCACCACCCTGCCCCCACTATCCCCTTTAACTGCAGCTCCCCCTATGCCCACCCCCCAGTCCTAAAGAAGGGTTACACCCAAAACATCGACTTCTTCACCTTCTGATGCTGTATAGGTTTCTTCCAGGCTCCTGCTTGTTCACTGTTAGAGATAAGGTTCAGTGTCAACTGTTTCCAACAGGCGATAACTGACTGGTCATAACCTATGCAATTGGTTTCTGACCAGGACAAGACATAGCTGGCAAGTATCCAGATAATACTGTATCCAACTAGTCACACACACACTAATTGGCAGTTGATTCAACCATTCCAATTAATTTTTTTTCACCTTCTGGGATCTCTTGAGAAATCTACCCATTAATTATTCCCACATTTCTACATAACTTTAACTAGATTTTTGAAAAGTTCATTTGCTGGTGTAATTTTCCGGCTTCTATCTTACATCTTCCATTGTGTGATCTCATTCAATTGTACACATTCCATTATTTTACCATTCAATCCCAACCATTTGCCCTCGAGGGATGTTACTGTCAAATACTGCAAACCTATTAGATTGCCTTCTACTATTTTTCTTAAATGAAATTTTGATTATCTCCTTGAACTTCAAATAAATGTTCCCTTCTCAAATGCTTGAGAAAACATCTCATATCAATTTATCTTGATCAGTTCCCATTTCACAAACGGATGATCATTTTACAAAAGAAACAGCCAAGCATCCAGTAGAGGCTGCTTCTTATTCCCCTATTCATACTGGGGCATTCAGTGATAGTAGTGCCATTGAATGTTAAGGGAAATTCATCCTCTCTTGTTTGAGAAGTCATTGTCCAGCACTTCTTCTTATTCTCTCACAGAATGCGAGCATCGCTGGTTGGTCAGCACTTATTGCACATCTCTAATTGCCCTTGAGTTGCACTTGCTCACCTCAAATGTTACTTAACAATCTAAAGCTGTCCAGGTCTTGTTGCACTTGAGCATGGCCTGCTTCAGTACCTGAGGAGTTACAAATGGTGCTGAACATTGTGCAACCACCAGCTAACATTCCCATGTCTCCTCTTATGGTGGAGTCAATAATGAAGCAGCTGAAGGATGTTAGGCCTCTGACACTATGCTGAAGTATTCCCATGGAGCTTGAGTAGTTCAGTCAGCAGCACATCATATTGTTGGGTCCTCTTATGGCACAGTGATGGTTTCCCTATCCTTATGTTAGGTGGTCCAGATACTCCAGGATTTTGTAATAACTTCTCTGAACAGGTTGATTAGAAAAATAGATTCATTTTAAAAAAGATCCTGAGGAACTTCTGCAGAAATGTTCTGGAGCTGAGGCGATTGACCTCCAACAACTAAAACCATCTTCTTTTATGTCAGGTATGACTCCAACTAGTTGAGAGTTTCGCCCTGATTCCCATTGATTCCAGTTTTTCTAGGGCTCTTTCATGCTACACGCAGTCAAAGGCAGCCTCATATCGAGGACAATCACTCTCACTTCGCCTCTGGAATTCAGCTCTTTGTCATAGTCATAGAGATGTACAGCACAGAAACAGACCTTTCAGCCCACAGAAGTGGATGGCACGGTGGCATAGTGGTTAGCACTACTGCCTCATGGCGCCAGAGACCCGGGTTCAATTCCCGCCTCAGGCAACTGTCTGTGTAGAGTTTGCACATTCTCCCTGTGTTTGCGTGGGTTTCCTCCTGGTGCTCCGGTTTCCTCCCACAATCCAAAGATGCGCAGGTTAGGTGAATTGGCCATGCTAAATTGCCTGTAGTGTTAGGTGAAGGGGTAAATGTTGGGGAATGGGCCTGGGTGGGTTGCTCTTCGGAGGGTCGGTGTGAACTTGTTGGGCCGAAGGGCCTGTTTCCACACTGTAAGTAATGTAAAGTTAAAAAAAAAACCAAGGCTGTAATGAGGTCAGGGGTTTAGAGACCCTGGTGGATACCCAAACTGAGCATTACTGAGCAAGTTATTGCTGAGCAGATGCTGTTTGATAGCACTGTTAATAAATCTTTCATCAGTCTACAGATGATTGAGATTAGAACATAGGGCATGACAGCGCAGTACAGGCCCTTTGGCTCTTGATGTTGCACCGACCTGTAAAACCAATCTGAAGCCTATCTACCCTACACTATTCCATTATCATCCATATGTTTATCCAATGACCATTTAAATGCCCTTAATATTGGCATACTGTTGCAGCCAGGGCATTCCACACCCTTACCACTCTCTGACTAAAGAATTTACCTCTGACATCTGATTGTATCCATCACCCCTCAATTTAAAGCTATGTCCCCTTGTGCTAGTCATCACCATTCAAGGAAAATGGCTCTCGCTATCCACCCAATCTAATCCTCTGAACATCTTGTATGTCTCTATTAAGTCACCTCTTAACCTTCTTCTCTCCAATGAAAATTTAAATGGTCATTGGATAAACGTATGGATGATTATGGAATAGTGTTGGATAGATAGGCTTCAGATTGGTTCCACAGGTCGTTGCAACATCGATGTGAAGGGTCTGTACTGCGCTGTAATGTTCTGTGTTTTAAAACCGCCACAAGTCCCTCAGCCTTTCCTCATAAGACCTTCCCTCCATACAAGGCAACATCCTGGTAAATCTCTTCTGCGCACTTTCCAGTGCTTCCACATCCTTCCTATAATGCGGTTACCAGAACTGTGCGGCCGCACCAGAGTTTCGTACAGCTGCAGCATGATCTCATGGCTCCGAAACTCAATCCCTTTGCTAATAAAAGCTAATGCACCATATGCTTTCTTAACAACCCTATCAACCTGAGTGGCAACTTTCAGGGATCTACGTATGTGGACTCCTCTCATCCACACTACCAAGACTCTTATCATAGAACATCGAACATAGAAAAGTACAGCACAGAACAGGCCCTTCGGCCCATGATGTTATGCCGAGGATTATTCCTAATCTAAAATAAAGTAACCAAACCTACTCACCCCTCAACTCACTGCTCTCCGTGTGCATGTCCAGCAGTCGCTTAAATATCCCCAATGACTCTGCTTCCAACACCGCTAGCAAAGCATTCCATGCATTCACAAATCTCTGCATAAAGGACCTACTTCTGACCTCTCCTCTATACCTTCCTCCTAATACCTTAAAACTATGAACTCTCATGCCAGTCAATCCTGCCCTAGGGAAAAGGCTCTGGCTATTGACTCTATCCATGTCTCTCATTACCTTGTATACCTCGATCAGGTCACCTCTTTTCCCCCTTCTCTCCAGAGAGAAAAGTCCGAGCTTAGTCAACCTCTCTTCATAAGACAAGCCCTCCAGTCCAGGCAGCATCCTTATAAACCTCCTTTGCACCCTCTCTAAAGCCTCTGTATCTTTCCTATAGTTGGGCAACCGGAATAACACAATATTCCTAGTGCGGTCTCACCAGGGACTTGTAGAGCTGTAACAAACCTCGTGGCTCTTAAATTCAATCCCCCTGTTAATGAAAACCAAAACACCATATGCTGTCTTAATAACCCTATCCATTTGGTTGGCAACTTTGAGGGATCTATGCACCACATGGCCAAGAATCCTGTCTTTAATCCGATATTCAGTATTCCAGTTTGACCTTCCAAAATGCATTCCAAAATGAACTCCATCTGCCATTTCTCAACCCAGCTCTGCATCCTGTCTATGTCGCGCTGCAGCCTGCAGTAGCCCTTGATACTATCAATGGCACCTCCAACTTTTTTGTCATCAGCAAATTTACTAATCCACCGCTCAACCTCCTCATCAAGTCATTTATAAAAACTACAAAGAGCAGAGGCCCAAGTACAGAGCCCTGCAAGACACCACTCACTACTGACCTCCAGGCAGAATACTTTCCATCTACAACCACTCTCTAGCTTCTGTCAGCCAGCCAATTTTGAATCCAAACAGCCAAATCTCCCTGTATCCCATACTTCCTGACTTTATGAATGAGCTACGATGGAGATCCCTATCAAATGCCTTGCTGAAATCCATTTACACCACATCCACTCCTCGGCCTTCGTCGATCTGTCTTGTCACCTCCTCAAAGAACTCAATAAGGTTTGTGAGGCATAACCTGCCCCTTAGAAGGCCATGCTGACTGCCTTTAATCATGTGATGATTTTTCAAATAGTCATAAATCCTATCCCTCAGATTTCTTTCCAAAACCTTGCTAGCCACAGACTGACTGGCCTGTAATTGCCAGGGATTTCTCTATTCCCCTTCTTGAAAAGAGGAACAACTTTCACCTCCTTCCAATCCTCCGGTACAACTCCTGTGAAGAGTGAAGAGGCAAATATTCTCGCCAGCAGCTCAGCAACCTCCTTTCTTGCTTCCCAGAGCAACCTAGGATAAATCTGGTTTGGCTCTGGGGACTTCCAATCTTAATGTTTCTTAAAATTTCCAGCACATCAACTTCATCAATTTTGATCTGTTGAAGCCTGTTTCCCAGCTCCTCAAGGTTCTCAACAAGGTCCATTTCCTTTGTGAAAACCGAAGCAAAAAAACTAATTTAGTGCTTCCCCTATCTGCTCAGACTCCATGCACAAGTTCCCTCCGCTATCCCTGACTGGCCCTACCTTCTCCCTGATCATTGTCTTATTCCTCATGCAAAAGTAAAATGCCATTGAGTTCTCCCTAATCCTTCCTGCCTCCTGGCTCTCTTCAGTCCATTTCTGAGCTCCTTTCTAGCAAGCCTGTAATCCTCTAAAGCTGTGCTAGATCCTTGCTTCCTCCATCTTACATAAGCTGCCTTCTTACATAAGCTGACGAGAAGCTCCTCTGTTCTTGTCATCCAAGGCTCCTTCATCTTACCCCTTCTTACCTGTCTCAGAGGAACAAATTTATGCATCACTCACAACAACTGCTCCTTGAATAGTTTCCACATGTTTGCTGTGCCCTTTCTGTGAAACAATTGCTCCCAATCTGTACTTCCCAACTCTTGTCTAATCGCGTCATAATTTCTTTTTCCCCAATTAAATATCTTCCCTCGGTAAATGCTCCTTTCCCTCTCCAATGCTATGGTAAATGTAAGGCAGTTGTGGTCACTGTCACCAAAGTGTTCTCCCACCACGAGATCTGACACCTGTGCTGGCTCTTTGTTGAGCACCGAATCCAAAATGGCCTCTCCCTCATCGGCATGTCTACATACTGAGTAAGAAAACCTTCCTGAACACACCTGACAAAACAGCTCCATCCAAACCATCTGCACTAAGGACATTCCAGTCAATATTGAGAAAACTGAAGTCACCCATGACAACAACCCTGCTACATCTGCATTTTTCCGAACTCTGCTGGCCAATGAGTTCTTCAATCTCTCTACTTCTATTAGGGGATCTGTAGAAAACCCCCAATGAGGCTCCCTTACTATTCCTAATTTCCATCCATACTGACTCAGTAGACAAATCTTCCTCAACAACCTTCGTTTCTGAAGCTTTGATGTACTCTCTGATTAGCAATGCTACACACCCTCCTCTTTTTCCACCCTCCGTGTTCTTTTTAAATGTTCTTCCCTGCAACCACTCCTGCCGCTGTGATATCTACATCTTCGTTATGGTCACAACATCACAGTCCCAAGTACTGATCCATGCTCTAAGTTCATCACTCTTATTTCTGACACTCCTTGAGTTAAAGCAGATACACTTTAACCGATCCCTTTGTTTCATCACGAGAAAATCTTCCCAATAGATACATTACATACTGTCAGTGCCCCATCTACAACGATCCCCCTCTCAAATATGTAGCTCTTGTTTCCACCCCTTGCCAAACTAGTTTAAATCCTTCCAAACAACACAAATAAATCTCCCACATTTGTGTCCCTCCAGGTCAGGTGCAATCCATCCCATTTTCCTCAGAAGGTATCCCAATGGTCTAGGTATCTGAAGCCCTTCCTCCTGCACCAGCCTCGCAGCCACATGTTAAGCTGCACTCGCTGACTGTTCCTCACCTCACTGTCTCGTGGTACTGGTAGCTAACCTGAGATCACTACTCTACTTGTCCTGCTCTTCAGTTTCCAACCTAACTCTCTGTAGGCACTTTTCAGATCCTAAATCGCTTTCCTGGCTATATTATTGGTGCCAATATGTACCACGATTTCTGGCTACTCACCCTCCTCCTTCAGAATCTTGTAAACCCAATCAATGACATCCCAGACCTTGGCACCAGGGAGGCAACATACCTTCCGGGCGTCCCGTTCCTGACCACAAAATCTCCTGTCAATTGTCTAACTATTAAGTCTCCTACCACTAGCACTTCTCTATTCTCCCCCCTTCCCTTCTGAGCCACAGTGCCAGACTCAGTGCCAGAGATCTAACAACTATGGCTTTCCCCTTGGTAGGCTGTCCCCACCAACAGTCTTCAAAACGGTATACTTATTGCTGAGTGGAACGGCCACAGGGGATTCCTGCTGTACCTGTTGGTTCCCTTTCCTCCCCCTGACTGTAACCCAGCTGTCCTTATCCAATGTCTGAGTGACCACCTCCCTCTACATCCTCTCAATTTCTCTCTCAGTCTCCCGGATAATCCCTAACTCAGTTTTCGAGGAGCTGGAGTTGGGTGCACTTCCTGCAGATGTGATCAGCAGAGACATGTGTCATGTCTCTCACCTGCCATGTTCTGCAGGAGGAATATGTAACTGCCCTATCAGCCATACCCTGCTAATCTGAAAGCCCACACAGGACTAAACAAATGAAGAGAAGTAAAGAAATAAAAATAAGAAAACCTGAAAATTTATCAAGTTTACAACTCTTAGTAAGGCTAGAGGAGGTGAGTGGCAGGGAGGTCTACGGTGTAGGGTCTTGTGTTTAGATCTCATCCATTTAAAAACTTCCCGCAGCCTTTGTTTCTCTCCGCCCTCTCTCCTCACTGCTCTGTTCAAAATGGAGGCCCGACTCTCAAGGTAAGTCCCTTTTTAAGTGAGAAAAACTACCATTAGCCCAGTACTCTGTATTCCTGTTACTCCTTCCAAGGAGAATCACCTCACTAATGTACAGTAGATCAATGGGAGTAATAAATTGGATTTTATTTGTCCTGCATTTTGTGAACAGGCCATCCTGAGCAAATTTGAACATTGTTATGTAGACTCCAGGGTTGTACTGGAACAATTTGATCTAAGCTATGAATAGTCTCCAGTTCAACAACCAGAATGTGATCAGGGCACCCAGTACTTTCAATATCAAAGTTATTGGGCATTTTTTGATATCATAGAATGAATCAAATTGGCTGAACACCATCATCTGGAAGAGACCGAGAAGGGTCCTCTGGAGGAGGCCAAGATGAATCATCCACATATCATGTTTGGCTATAAATACATTAGCCTATAATGTGTTATAAGCCACGGTTATTCATAACTGCCTGTGGCAGGATGACTGAACTTTGATAGGTTATGAAATTGTTTTTACACTTTGGTTCATATGTAGTCCTGTTGCAGCTTCAGCAGGTTGACATCTAATTTTCAGGTATGCCTGGTGTTGCTCCTAACTTTCCCTCCTGCATTCTCCATTGAACCAGGGTTGATTCTCTGGCTGATGGTAATGGTTGAATGGGGGATATGCTGGACCAGAAGGTTTCAGATTGTTTGGCGTACGATTCTGCTGCTGCTGATGGCCCTTAGCACCTCACTTATTGATTGATTGGTGAGGATGAGGTTAAGCCTGTTTTTCCATCTTGTTGATCCCCTCACCATCGGCTGCAGACTCAGTCTAGCAGCTCTGTCCTTTAGGACCTGACCAACCCAGTCAGCTGTAGCACAGCTCAGCCACTCTTGTTGATGAACATTTAAGATATCCACCTCCACTCAGAGAACAGTCTGTGCCCTTGCTACCCTCAGTGCTGCTTCTAATTTGTGTTCAATAACAGAGTACTGATTCATCAGCGAAGAGCTTTTGGGGGTCAGTGAGAGTGGGGAAAGGGGGAATGGCTAATTATTATGGGGTTTTCTTGCCTATTTTTGATCTGATGCCATGAAAGTTCATGGGTTATCAAGTCAATGTTGAGGACTCTTGGGATAACTTCTGTGACTTATAGTACATTATAGACTACTGTATTAAAAACATTTTCAGCCAAACATGATGTGTGGATGACCCATCTTAACCTCCTCCAGAGGACCTTTCTCAGCTTCCACCAGATATGGTCTTCAGCCAATTTGATTCATTCCATGAAGTCAGAAAATACCCAATAACATTGATGCTGAAAAGGCTGTGTGTCCTGATCACATTCTGATTGTTGAACTGGAGACTATTCGTGGCTTCGGCCAAATCAATGTGTTGCCATTTCTGGAGTGTCTGTCCTGCTGATATTAGATCTGGTGGCTAGGGAACATAGTATTGTACGACATCAGCAATTCCAGAGACACAGATTAATAGTATGGGGTCATAGGTTCAAATCCTATCATGGCAGAAATTAAATTTTGAGTTCAATTAATAAATCTGGTGTTAAAAAAATGTTTGCCTAATGATAACCAAGAATGAACTGTCACTAAAAACTCATGGGATTTGCTACGTTATTGAGGAAAAGAAAACTACTGTCCTCACCATGTCTGGTTTATCTATGATTCCAGACCTACAGGAGTGTGGTTGAATCTTTACTGCCCTCTTAGTGAGCCATTCAGTTCAGGGACAACTGCAGATTGGCAGCAAATGCTGACATTACCCATGTACCCTGCAAGGATAGAAATAAACATGTCCAGGCTGGTTGTTAGTCCCTGCTGCTTCTGGTTTTGCATCATCTTCTCCAGCAAAGAGAGAGAGAGAGAGGCACATCAGTTACTGTAGCTCATTCTGTTTTGGTATTTTAACTATCATGGTTGAATAGCTGAGAGTAGTATGTGCTGCATTGTGTGAATGTGTCAATTGCAGCAGTGCTGAGGCTATGACTTTGAGCTGAAGCCTATGAATGTGAAGTATGCTGTCGATGAATCTTCAGTCTTGCTCATCACTGTGTAAGGTCCGTCTGGTAGGTTTGCTGCCTCCCTCCTCTTGGAATCTTCTGGACCTGCCTGGACAGACGTGCTTGAGGAAAACCACGTGGCAGTCTAATCAGAGGGGCTCTTGTCTTAAGCAGGGCACAGATCATTGCATGAGAGCAATCAGGAACAATTTATAATAATGGAATGCATTTGTCATGATGACTGGGAAGAAGATCCAAATTGTAGATCTTACTCCTTCATGATCTTAGACAGCTGTTTCCACCAAGGCACTCCTCAGTATTAACTCTTTCAGGGCCATATAAGTTTGTATCCAAAGAGATTGTTGGTAGGTCAATGATGGAGGTGTGGTGCATCGAGCAATGTGTGAAGCTAGTGGGGTAGTCAAGGTACTTGAAGGTGCACTAACTGACCTTGACCATTCCAGTGGCATCATCTGTAGCAGATGGTTTGCGGCTTGACCTGAGATGTTGTCCTGCCCAGGTATCTGGTCATATTGCCTTTCTGACTGGGTGTCTGGAGACTTCCCTGGCACCACCACACACCGCCGCCACCCCACACCCCCGTAGATGTAGTAGATTTTGTTTCTGCTTACCACTCCTCCATCAGTACAATATCCAAAAGCCAAGGGATCCTCAGCTGTTCCATATTCAATCATCCCCATTATTTTCCTAGCTAGATTCAGATTAAAAATCATTCCTTGCTCCAGCCATAATGCATCATAAGCTGGAGGCTAACTTCAAGTAACGCCTGCTATCAATGCTATTGGGCCCATGTTGACAAGTGCAACCAATGAGCAGCATGAGGAGTGCTTACTGCATGTGGAAATTATTAAAGTGAACTGGCAGTGAGAGATCAGCAAATCTCACACTGAATAAATGACAAATTTGTAGGGGTTAATGGTGTTTCATAATCCCAACAGTGCTATCAACTTGCCATTTGAAACATTTAAAACCTCCTTAAGAATTAACCATTTTCTTATTCAATGCAGACCGATTACAGGGTTTAATCATAGAGAAAGCAATTTTTATTTCAAGTCATTATATGTTGAAGAAATTCAAATCTGCCAATGGCTATAAAATAATTTCATGGTTCGAATTTGAGATTTCCACAGAATTTCCAATAATCAGAATTTCATTGTGGGGACAATGAAAGTTACACTTTCACAACATTATCAATTATTTGGCCCCTATAATTCCATTCTGAATTTGAACCCACTTTTTTCTTAACTAAACACGATAGTGGACAGATATGATAATCAAAACGGCATGTACTTTAGAAAATGCAATAAATTGTGTTGTAATTCTTTTAGTGCTTTCTTCAGGCATTTTGCCAGAAAACTGAAAAAAATTTTTAATCTAACCTGAAGATAAAATTAACATCACAAACCAAATCATATCAAAGTACTTAGAAAAATTCAAATTAACTGCCAGACACCATAGCAACAACAATTTCAGGGCTGAATCTTCCTTTTTTGAATGTTTCCCTCTGCTTTTATAGTTACATAATAGATTCTAATCAAAATCAATCCACATTAGCCTCTTTAGTGCCACGTTTAAATCATAAAGTCTTTCCCAATTCAGAGTACACAATCATAAACTGAAACAAGCAGCATCAAGAATTATATTCACACTTCAATATTCAAAATATTGACTCTTGTGAAGGGTTATGAACCATCACTAATTTCAGTTGTCTGCCCAAACATCAGTTCAGTGTCAAATTCTTTTATGTCCCTTTTAAATCTTTCTCCTCTCACCTTAAACCTATGCCCATGTTTCAGGCACAGGAATGTGAAGGGGAAAGGGGGCCAGTCCTGGGCCTCCTCAATCATCAAATCCAACTTACCCAACAACTGGAGAAAGAACGCCTCATCTTCCAACTTGGAACCCTTCAACCACACAGCATCAACAGCGACTTCACTAGTTTCCAAATCTCCCCTCTCCCCACCTCATTTCAGATCCAACCCTCCAATTTGACACTGCCCTCTTGACCTGTCCTACCTGTCCACCTTCCACTCTCCCCATTGACCTATCACAGTTACCCCCCACCTGCATCCACTTATCACCCTCCCAGCTATATTCCTCCCAGCCCCACCCCATTGTCGCATTTATGTCTCAGCCCCCTTTCCTCTCCACATTCCTGATGAAAGGCTTATGCCCGAAATATTGACTCTCCTGCTTCTTGGATGCTGCTTGACCTGCTGCGCTTTTCCAGCGTCACATGGTTCAACTCTATGCAGGAAGTGTGTTGGATTGTGAATCCTATTGGATTGCATGGATTGGTTGGACCGGTAGTTAGAGGCATTGAGGAATTTACAGGAGCCAAGAGGGGTGATGGATGCCAGTTTCAGGAAGGGAGAAAAACCACAGATACCGTTTGGAAGATGGTCCTCCAGAAAAGGTAGGAGGGGTAAGCAGGTAGTGCAGGAGTCTCCTGTAGTTATTCCCACCTCAAACAAGTATGCTGTTTTTGAAACTGGAGGGGTGATGGACTCTCTGGGGAATATAGCACTGATAGCCAGGTTTCTGATACTAAAACTGGTTCTAATGCAATGAGGGGTATGTTAGGTTCCAAGCAATCAATTGTGATATGGGACTCTCTAGTCAGAGGCACAGACAGACATTTTGGTAGCCAATAATAAGATATCAGAATGGTGCATTGCCTCCCTGGTGCTAGGATCAAGGATATCTCAGACAGGGTGCAGAATACTCTCAAAGGAAAGAGGGACCAGTCATTGGACACATTGGAACTAACAATGTAGGAACAGAAAAGGACAAAATTCTGAGGAGAGAATATAGGAAGTTGGGCAGGAATCTAAAAAGGAGGTCCTCAAGGATAGTAATATTTTGAATACTCCTGGTGCCATGAGCAAGTTGAGGGGAGAGATAGGAGGAGAAAGCAGATGAATGTGCGTCTGAGGAGGTGATGTGAGGGGAAGGATTCGCATTTATGGATCATTGGGATTTCTTCTGGGGCAGAAATGACCTGCATAAGAAGGCGGCTTGCACCTGAATTGGAAGGGGACTAATATTCTGGCAGGAAGATTTGCGAAAGCTGCTCGGGAGGATTTAAACTAGTAAGGAGATGAGAGTGGGGAGATGTAGGACCCAAAGCGATAGTAAGGAAAGAGATCACTCTGAGACAGGCGCAGTTAGGCAAAGGTGCAAGTCAAACAGTCAGGATAGGCAGGAATAAGTCATAGAGCCATTGAGGTATACAGCATAGAAACAGACCTTTCAGTCCAACTCATCCATGCTGACCAGATATTCTAAATTAATCTAGTCTCATTTGCCAGCGTCTGGTCCAAACTTCTCTTAACCATTCCTATTCATATACCATTCAGGTGCCTTTTAAATATTGTAATTGTACCAGTTTTGACCACTTCCTCTGATAGTTTATTCCATGCATGCACCACTCTCTGTGTGCAAAAGCTGTCCCTGAGGTCCCATTTAAATCTTTCCATCCCACCTCAGTTTTGGACTCAGACCCTCCAACCCTGGCAACATCCTTGTAAATCTTTTCTGAACCCTTTCAAGTTTCACAACTTCCTTCCTACAGCAGGGAGACCAGAAGTGTATCCCAAAAGTGACCTAACCAATGTCCAGCACAGCTGCAAAATGACCTCCAACCTCCAATACTTAAAGCACTGACTAATAACGGCAAGTATACTAAATGCTTCCTTCACTGTCCTATCTACCCATGACTCCACTTTCAAGGAACTATGAACTTGCATTCCAAGGTGTCTTTGTTCAGCAACACTCCCTAGGATCTTACCATTAAGTGCATAAGTCCTGCTTTGATTTGCCTTTCCAAAATGCATTTATCTGAATTAAACTCCATCTACCACTCCCCAGCCCATGGAAATGTACTGTACCTTTAAGAGAGTGAAGGACTTAGCAAACACACAGAGTGTTGGAGAATTTACAATGTAGCATTTGGTCCAGAACCTAACACTGGCTGAATTGTCATAAGACAAAAAAAAATTATACCTCTAAGAACCAACCTCCAATCAAAGTTGAAGTTAGGATATTGACAAAATTTTAAAAACCCCTATGAAACAATCCAATGCTTTGGGGTATAAGACTAGGGAAAATTGAACAGTTGAGGGGAGAACTGCCAAGCCACCAACACGTACAGACTGCACAAAACACAGATCTATCAATGATCTGTGAAACAGAAATTCCTAAGAAGAAGAAAATCTACACAGGAAGATGCAAAGGGAAGATTCGACAACTGCCTGGTTTCGAAATTTAAATTTTGGGTAAATCTTGATCAGGGGTTTTATTGGACGAGTGTTCTAGAAGGGAAAGTAAAAGATAGATCAGAGGAAATGTTGCTAATAGTTGTTAGTTTATTATTTGCTGTTATACTTTAAGAAATAAAGTTGTTAATTTTTACTTTAAATAGTTCTTGGCCTTTCGAATTTTCACAGATTACTGCATGGAGTAGTTTTTTTCTGTGTTGCCAGTTTAAATTAAGTAGGAGGATTTACCCGTGTCGTAACATCAAGATGTCATTGTAATCTGAGGTAAACTTCTTCACTTTATCTCTAATTTTGGTGTCATCTGTAAACTTATTAACTGTACCTCCGATGTTCACATTCAAATCATTTGTATAAGTAATGAAAAGTAGTGGATCCAGCACACCACTGGTCACAGGCCTCCAGTCTGAAAAGCAAATCTCCACTACCACCCTGTGTCTTCTACCTTTGAGCCAGTTCTGTATCCAAATGGCTAGTTTTCCCTGTATTCCATGTGATCTAACCTTGCTAACCAGCCTCTCATGAGGAACCTTGTCGAACACCTTACTGAAGTCCATATAGATCATGTCCAAAGCTCTTCCCTCATCAATCCTCTTTGGTATTTCTTAAAAAAACTCAATCACGTTTGTGAGACACGATTCCCTGCTCATAAAGCCATATTGGCTATCCCTAATCAGTCCTTGGCTTTCCAAATACATGCAAATCCTATCCCTCAGGATTCCATCCAACAACTTGCCCACCTTCAATGTCAGGCTCACTGGTCTATATTTCCCTGGCATGTCCTTACCACCTTTCTTAAATAGTGGAACTAGATTATCCAACCTCCAATCTTCCGGCACCTCACCTGTGACTATTGATGATACAAATATCTCAGGAAAGGGCCCAACAATCACTTCCCTAGCTTCCCACAGAATTCAAGTGTGCACCTAATCAGATCCTGGGGATTTATCCACCTTTATGCATTTTAAGACATCCAGCACCTTCTCCTTTGCAATATGGACATTTTTCAAAAAGTCACCATCTATTTCCCCACATTCTCTATCTTCCATGTCCTTCTCCACATAAATACTGGTGCAAAATATTTGTTTATTATCTCCCCATTCTCTGTGGTTCTACACAAAGGCCACCTTGCTGATCTTTGAGGGGCCCTATTCTCTCCCTAGTTACTCTTTTGTTCTTAATATAATGATAAAATCCCTTTAGATTTGCCTTCACCCTATTTGCCAAAGCTATCTCACGTCCACTTTTTGCCCTCCTGATTTCCCTCTTAAGTATACTCTTTCTGTCTTTATGCCCTTCTTAGGATTCACTCAATCTCTGCTGTCTACATCTGGCATATGCTTCCTTCTTTTTCTTGACCAAACCCTCAATTTCTCTAGTCATCTAGCATTCCCTACATCTACCAAGCTTTCCTTTCACCTTATCAGGAATATGCTGTCTCTGGACTCTAATTATCTTATTTTTGAAGGCTTCCTAATTTTCAAGCCGTCCCTTTACTTGCGAAAATCTGTCCCTAATCAACTTTTGAAAGTTCTTGCCTAATACCATCAAAATTAGCCTTCCTCCAATTTAGAACTTCAACTTTAGACTTCAACTGTAGGTCTGTCATTTTCCATCACTATTTTAAAACTAATAGAATTATGGTCACTGGCCCCAAAATGCTCCCCCATTGACACCTCAGTCTGTAATGGCTACAACATCAGAGTCCCACGTACTAATCCACACTCTGAGCCTTACCTGCTATAATTCTTACATTGAAATAACTACACTTCAGACCAATATGCTGAGCAACACGGTGGCACAGCACCAGAGACCCAGGTTCAATTCCCACCTCAGGTGACTGTGTGGAGTTTGCCCAATCTCCCCACGTCTGCGTGGGTTTCTTCTGGGTGCTCTTGTTTCCTCCCAAAACCCAAAAATGTGCAGGTTAGGCAAATTGGCCATGATAAATTGCCCGTAGTGTTAGGTGTAGGGGAATGGGTCTGGGTGGGTGGCGGGTTGATGTGGACTTGTTGGGCCAAAGGGCCTGTTTCCACATTGTAAGTAATTTACTCTAATCTAAATGCTCACTGTGTGCATTAACCTGTTCTTCCTCATTAGACTTAGTGTGGAGGTGCCAGTGTTGGACTGGGGTGGTCAGAAATCACGTGATACCAGGATATTGTTAACAGGTGTATTTGAAATCGCAAATTTTCAGAGTGTTGCCCTTTCACCTGAAGCTCTTCAAAAGCTTTTGATTTCAAATAAACCTGTTGGGCTATAAGTCTGTGTCATGTGACTTCTGACCTAATTAGATTTACTTAGTTTATCCTCTGCCTTCCCATCAATTACTCCACATAGTAGTAGATTGCTCTTGTTCCTATCTCCCTACTTCAGTGTTTAAAGCCTCCCGATTGGCACTAGCAAACCTCCCTGCAAGGTCAGACAAATAGTAGTTATTGGAGCACTCAGCAGGTCAGGCAGCATCTGTGGAGCGAAAGCAGATTTATGATTTTGGGTCCAATGACATTTCTTCAGTGTTTCCTGCAAGGATATTGGTGCCCCTGGAGTTTAGGTGCAACCCATTCTTCTTGTACAGCTTCCTCCTGCCCTGTAAAAGATCACAATGATCCAAATATCTGCAGCTCTCCCTCCTATACCACCTCTTGACAAACACATTCAGCTGCATTCCACAGCTCCAGGCACTCCATGCAGCAAATCAGAAGCTGCAGCTGGCCACGCTTCCTGCATATACAGTCGCCATGGAGACTAGAAATGGCCTTGATTTCCTACATATTGCAGGAGGAGCATTCTCTGGGCTGAGTTCTCCTGGCATTGTGAATCTTAGCAACCACAGACAATAAAGTAGAAACCAATTGCACAGCCTTACCCACTCCTCACTGAATCAGGTTTCTCATTCTTGCTCTCTATTCCTAACAAACTAACAATGACAAAAATAAATACATTATACTCTAACTCCCTCCAGACACTACTCACACTGTCTCTAGAACTGACCAAGCCTGCATCACATTTTGAACCTTACTATCACCTCTAGAACTTTGCCTCTGGATTCAGCTCCACTATTGTCATCACTACTCTGACTGTCTTATAAGGTCTATCCCACATCCCAAGACTGAGTCCCCTTTGTTCTGGATTCACCAATAGGGGAAACATCCTCCAGCATCTAGTCTGTCAAGTCCTGGTAGAATTTTATACACGGTCAAGGTAATTGAACACAGACTTACAGTGCACGTTCCACCAACAACACCACAATCTTCACAGTAATTTGATTCACCACTTTCACTCACCAAATAACAATCTGCACCAGCTACAATTTAAACCAATCCTCTCATCCTCACACACTTAGCCCTGGCATCAGCTTCATGTTTACATCCCACAATTTGCACACACTGCCAGCTGCTAACTGCGACAAGCACATTACCCAAACATATTTTCATTACACTCATTGGCACACTTCTCCCTCTCTTGCAGGGCAAGGAGACAGGAGACAGCAAACCAGTAGTGAATGAGGTGGAGTGGGAAGAGAAGGAATAACTGTATTTCTGAGAGTGACTGGAACAATTACCAGTGAGCTTCACTGAAGCCAGGAAACTGATGGTCTATCCTTGCATCATGTACTTTCTCAAATCCCAACTCACCCCCATCCTTCTATCTATTTTCATGTACAACCCTCAGATAATATAACCATCACTGAAAGCAGTTACAGGGTTAAAGTGAATTGAAGAATTCAGGGAAAGGCAGAAGAAAGCCTGTGCAGAAAATAATTCAAACTGTACTGCTGAATGTCAACTGCATTGTTGTACATTTGCGTCATTGATTTGGAGAGGTCGGTGTTGGACTGGGGTAGACAAAGTTAAAAATCACACAACACCACGTTATAGTCCAACAGGTTTAATTGGAAGCACTAGATTTTGGAGCGCTGCTCCTTCATCAGTTGGTTGTGGATAATTCTCCCCAATCATCTGATGGAGGAGCAGCACTCCAAAAGCTAGTGCTTCCAAACAAACCTGTTGGTGTTGTGTGATTTTTAACTTTGTGTCATTGGGGCATCAGTGAAAAGTCATTAGTAGTTGGTTGACTCTATGCTGTTAGAATTGAAAAGTATGGCACTGGCAAAGAACAGTAGGTCAGTCGGCATTCGAGGAGTGGGAAAGTTGACATTTCGGGCATATGCCCTTCATCAGGAATGTGATGAAGGGCTTATGACCAAAACATCAATTCTCCTGCTCCTCAGGTGCTGCCTGACTTGATGTGTTTTTTCCAGAGCTGCACTTTTTGACTCTGATATCCAGCATCTGCAGTCTCCACTTTCTCCTTCTATGCTGTTAGAAATGAAGAAACAGCTCTGGACGTTAGAACAAAGCTAATTCACGGCTTAGGAAGCATTTTCGGACTTGCGCAGGCTTGGAAGAAGCTGTGTAGTACTAATGGCTGAGAATGTTTGTGAGGAAGACTGGAGGAAACCCACAAATAGCGTTTGCTTTATGTAACTGGACAAGATAAGAGAACAGGACAAGAAAATCCCTGGGGTAGCAAAGGCTCGGTGAAGTTCATTGTTGGTGCAAAGCTGGAGTCGTATATGTGAGCAAGTGCCGGAGTGCAATTTTCAGAACGCAGGAAAACCCAGCCCCAGGAAAGGAAGGTGAACTTCCAGAGTGTGAGTTAAAGATAAAATAAAAACTGCAGATACTGGAATCGAGAGTAGACAAACAGGGTGCTGGAAGAATGCAGTATACCAGGCAGTATCAGGAGGTGAAGAAGCCAACGTTTCAGTATAACCTTTCCTCAGGAGTCATGAAGAAGGGTTATACCTGATATGTTGACTTCTCCACCCTCCTGTTGCTGCCTGGCTTGCTGTGTTCTTTCAGCCTCCTATTTGCCTACACCAGAATGTGAATAGCCACTGTGGCAGCTCATGCTGAGGCTAACCTTTCAGGGAGTTTCAAAGGCCAAGTCTTCAACAATGAAGGTTGTAATCCCTGTCTCAAGTTTTCATGAGATTTGGTGGCCTGCAGTTTCACTAATGCCTGGGAGCAGATTGCTGAGAAATCTGTGGCACCGGTCTTGATCACATCTGCAGTTTGATGCATTCTGAGCATTATTTGGCCATAGTTTGTTTGTTACCCATATTTCCCAACTCTGGCTGACAGAATCCAATACCTCAGTTCCCTGGTTGCTTATATTAGGCAGAGCAGAGATTAAACTCAAGCAGCCCTGACTTACAGAAATCAAAAAATCACCCACTGGTGGATGGAACTGGGTAACACATGCTGAATGGCACTGAGTATACTAATAGAATCATAGTTTACTATGGTGTAGAAGCAGGCCATTTGGCCTATTGAGTCCACACTGACCCTCTGAAGAGCATCCCAGATCCACCCAACCCTTCATTTCCCATGGCCAATCCAACAAATCTGGACATCTTTGGACTGTGGGAGTAAACCGGAGCACCTGGAGGAAATCCACGTGAGGAGAATGTACAAACTCCACACAGACAGTTGCCCAAGCCTGGAATTGAATCCAAGTCCCTACTACTGTGGGGCAGCAGTGCTAACCACTGAGGTACTATGTTGCCTAACAACACTCTAACAACATTCAGGAAGCTTGACACCATCCAGGACGAAGCAGCCCACTCAACTGATATCCTATCAACTACTTAAACTCTTCAGTCCCATGACTACTACCATAAAAAAGGATAGAGGCAGCAGATACAAGGAAACACCACCCCCAAGCTCCCCCCCAAGTCACTCAGTATGCTGACTTGGAAATATATCACTGTTCCTTCACTTTCGCTGGATCAAAATCCTGGCATTCCCCTCCTAGCAGCAGTGTGGACATTCTCTCGATTCTTAAACTGCAGTAGTTCAAGGGGGCAGCTTACCACCATCATTTCAGGAGCCTTCAGCCAGAGACACTCTAAATTCCAAAATGCATAAATAGGAAGTTAGTTGTTAGAATTCTGCAAGGTAGGTCTTTTCTATTAGGCAAAAGTGAGTGCTGCAGATGCTGGAGATTAGAGTCTCGATTAGAGTGGTGCTAGAAAAGCACAGCTGGTCAGACAGCATCCGAGGAGCAGGAAAATCGACGTTTCGGGCAAAAGCCCTTCATTTCTATTGACTTGGCTGATACAGATAGTCAGCTGTTGGATTCCGTCAGCCAGAGTTGGGAAATATCCATCTATGATTTCTCTGTTCAATTGAGTGGCTTTCAGATGGCAGTGAAGAGTCAACCACATTGCTGTTGATCTGGAGTTCTATGTAGGCCCAACCAAGTAAGGATGATGGAGATTCTTCCCTAAAGACTCTGGTTTCCAGCATCTGCAGTCACTGTTTTTACCTAGTTGATTTTAACCACTGTGCTAATGCCTCCTAACGTCTGTGAGAGGTAAATTGGTGAAATTGAGGTCAAATCAGTTTATCTTTTCGAATTGTTCCTTCACCATCAGCCACAAACCCAATCTAGCAATTATGTCTTTCAGGACTCAGCCAACTCAGTTGCTCGGGGTGGTCATGAGCTACATTTGGTATCTAGAGTAGACTGTCGCAAAATAGGTTCTGTGCCCTTACTATACTCTGACAGGTGGTGCTCAGGATAGATAAGTACTGATTCAGCAGCTAACCCTGGGTAGTGGGGGTTGGAAATGATTAACTGGCACTGCGGGATCTCCCAGGGCCTCTCTCCTGACTGTACACCTCTTATCACCACTGGTGGCAAAGGAGTCTGGGAGATTGGATGTAAGGAATAATTTTGTGAATATATCTGTCAGTCAATCTGGGAATGTTGTCATAACTATTAATGCAAATCACTTTTGTTTTTAATTCCACAGTTCCGAATTAGTTGCATTTAATTCTCCTAGTTGCTGAGTTGAGATTTGCACTCAATCTCTGGAGCCACGGTCTCTGAGGTATTGTAAAAGGAAAGTTCTGTGGATGCTGGAGATTTGAAACAAACACAGAAAGTGCTGAGAAACTTCCGTCATTCACAGGCATTTATACCACACAGTGCATCCGCAAGGCTGAGAGCATTGTGACAGACTCCACACATCCCTCACTCAAACTCTCCTCCCTCCTGCCATCTAGCAAAAGATACCGGAGTATTTAGTCTCTCACGGTCAGACTGTGCAACAGTTTCTTCCACCAAGTCATCAAGTTCCTGAAAACTCTGTGATCACACTTAGTCCATCTGAAATTCGTTGCAAGACTTTTCGAGTTACTGGTAAAACAATGATTTTTTATTAATGTTCATTCATTATTACATTGTAGTTTGTGTTATTGTTGTTATTCATGTAGTATCTTGGTACTGGAGGAATATTGTCTTGTTTTAACTGTATCAGTCATATATGGTAGAAATGACAAATAAAACTACTCTTGATCCTTGACTCTTGAAGTCTGACGTCATCCATGAAGACAGACAGAGAATTCACATTTTAAGTTATGTATGATTCTTCATTAGAGCTGAGTATTGGCTTGGTTGCATTACCCTCTGCTACTATTCCCATTTGAATTGGTCCAATAATTTATCCATTTATTATCACCTTTTTGTTCAAAACAATTAACAACTCCATCTCTTTCACATGGAATTCCCATCCCCTCCTCCCAGCTCTTTACACACAGAACAGATCACTGTATTTAACACTTCAGAATAACCTACATCAAATTACACATACTAAATACTTTTGTAATATCATCACTATGGGAATGTTTGTGCACGGCCTACTGCAATAGCAATGTTAGAAAATACATTTTCTTTTCAGACTGAAGGATAAATATTGTCCTGAATATTTGGGGGATATTCCTATGAGGAATCTCACTGTCTTCCACAGACCAGCATGTTCAAAGGATTAGAGAGAGACAAATAGTGAGACTTGATTGTAAGCCTATCTCTGAACAGCACAATGTCCCTGTTTGTGAAGTGGTCAAGGAAAGATTGGGGCTTCGCAATGGGACATTATACATTTACCCTCCTGAACAAATGTATCTTTCAATTAACCATAAAAACATTTCTGTTTTCAGCTATGTTGAAGAGAGTGTGACACAGAACAATAATGTGGCCTAATGGATTCAATTATGCAACAGACAACACAACCTAGACATGTATCGATGACAACAACTTGGAATAGCCCATTGCATTAGAGACACTATCCAAGTCATTTGACAGAAGCATTATTGGAGAAAGTATGGAAATGAGCCACAGGGGAAGATACCAGCTAGAAGTCAAGTCAACTTGGTAACAAAGGCACGGATGAGGGATTAGGCAGAGGAGTGGTCATTGTGAAGGCACAAAAGTGAGATGAGAACATAGAACATAGAACAATATAACACAGGACAGGCCCTTCAGCGCACAATGTTGTGCTGAGCATTTATCTTAATCTTGGATCAATCTAACCTACACATTCCTCAATTTACTACCATCCATGTGCTTGTCCAGCAGTCGTTTAAATGTCCCTAATGTCTCTGACTCTGCTCCCACTGCTGGCAGTGTATTCCACACACCCACCACTCTCTGCATAAAGAACCTACCTCTAACATCTCCCCTATACAAATACTAAATACTTTTGTAATATCATCACTATGGGAATGTTTGTGCATGGCCTACTGCAATAGCAATGTTAGAAAATACATTCACTTTTCTGACTGAAGGATAAATATTGTCCTGAATATTTGGGGGATATTCCTATGAGGAATCTCACTGTCTTCCACAGACCAGCATGTTCAAAGGATTAGAGAAATAGTTATACTTGATTGTAAGCCTATCTCTGAACAGCACAATGTCCCTGTTTATGAAGTGGTCAAGGAAGGATTGGGGCATGTGGACAGCACGGTGGCACAGTGGTTAGCACTGCTGCCTCACAGCACCAGAGACCCGGGTTCCAAACCCCAACTCAGGCAACTGACTGCGTGGAGTTTGCACATTCGCCCTGTGTCTGCGTGGGTTTCCTCTTGGTGCTCCAGTTGACCATGGTAAATTGCCTGTAGTGTTAGGTGAAGGGATAAATGTAGGGGAATGGGTGGGTTGCTGGTCAGTGTGGATTTGTTGGGCCGAAGGGCCTGTTTCCACACTGTAAGTAATCTAATCTATACCTTCCTCTAATCACTTTAAAATTATGGTTCCTGCCCTGGGGAAAAGTCTGTGCCTATGTACTCTCATTCCCTTGTACACCTCTATCCAGTCACCTCTCTTCCTTCTTCTCTCCAGTGTGAAAATCCCCAGCTCACTTCATAAGACAAGCCCTCCAATCCAGACAGCATCCTGGAAAATCTCCTCTGCACCCTCTCTAAAGCATCTACATCCTTCCCATAATGAGGCAACCAGAACTGGACACAATATTCCAAGTGTGGTCTAACCAGGTTTTTATAGAGCTGCAGTGAAACCTTGTGGCTCTTAAACTCAATTCCCCTGTTAATAAAAGCCAAAACACCATACCCTTCTTAACAACTGATCAACTTTGGTGGCAACTTTGGACCCCAAGATCCCGCTGTTCTTCCACACTGCCAACAATCCTGTCTTTAACCCTGTATTCAGCATTCAAAGTTGACCTTCCAAAATGAATCATTTTGCATTTATGCAGGTTAAACTCCATCGGCCACTTCTCAGCCCATCTCTGCATCCTGTCAATATGTTATTGTCAATAGTGTTGAGGCCTGCAACAGCCCTCAACACTATTGACAATACCACCGACCTTTGTGTCATCGGCAAACTTACTAACCTGGACCAGGTGTACCAGGAGAAGCTAATTTGTGGTTTTAGTATAACACTAAAATTGCAAACAGGCAATTACAATGGTTTTGGTAGCTATGGAATGGATGTTGGACCAGCGGCCAAAACTATGGCTTCAGACTTCCCAATATTGGATTGGAGGTGATTTCTGTTTATCCAGTGCTTGATGTTAAAGAAACGGTCTGAGAATTTAACAAGTGGAGGAAAGTGAGCTCAAGATTGTACAGTACTTTGCAATGACAAGGAACATGTTTTTTTATGGGATGGGTCCGGTGGGGTGGTGGCAGGGTTAGAGTTAGGGTTAGGGTCAGATCCAAAGGATAGCAGGTTTAAACCTGAAGAGAGAAAATTGTTTCTAATATCACTTAACACAGAGACCAGGAGGGAGAGAGAGAGAGGGGGGGGGGGGGGGGGGGTGGGAGGAGAGAGGGAGAGAGAGGGTGTGTGTGTGTGTGTGTGTGTGTGTGTGCAGAAGCAATTTACAAGACTGGGTCTAGAAATGAGAAACTTCATTTATGATGATATATTGAAGACATTGGGACTGCTGTCCCTGGAGAGAAGAAGTCTGAGAGGAGATTTGATAGGAGTTTTCAAAATCTGTAAAGGGTTGGATAAAGTAGGTAGGGAGAAGCTATTTCTGCTCATTAAAGAAGAAAACGAATGACAGCGCAGGTTTAAAGTGATGTGCAAATGAAGCAAGATGATATAAGAAAAAACATTTTCACATGATGAGTATTCATGATGTGAAAGTGCTGGTGTTGGACTGGGACAAGTTCCAAAGTCACATCTCACCAGGTTATAGTCCAGCAGGTTTATTTGAAATCACAAGCTTTTGGAGCATTGCTCCTTCGTCAGGTGAAGTTACCTGCCAGAGAAGCAGCTCTCTGAAAACCTGTGATTTCAAATAAACCTATTGGACTATAGCCTGATGTCATGTGAATTCTGAACATGAAGAGTAGTTTCGGCATGGAATTCACTGTTTGAAAATGTGGTGGAGGCAGGTTTCGTTGAGGCAGACAAGAGGGCATTGGATGGTTATCTGCATGGAAATAGTGAGGAAAGGCAGGTGTTTGGCACGAGATTATAGAAACATTCTGGCATGGCCTCTTTCTGTGCCATAACACTTCTGTGATACTGCGACAAGGTGAGCAGAGTGAAGACATGAGGAGTGATGCAAATAAAAACAGAGAATTATGTCTGGTCAGGCCTTGGGCAAGGGAGAGCTTGAAAGACATTTTGACTTATCTTGAGAAATGCTGCAACTCAGTCATTGCATTTAGTGTACTGGCTGACATGCCACAGTTGGGGACCTCCACCTTTGCTGTCAGTGCCTCTCTGTGTATCACTTCAAACATGACATCAGGAGTGATGCTCCTGGAAATGTGTAGGTTTTCAGAGCCACGATCAAGCCAGCTACTGGAGAAAAAAAAGGAAGGTTGAGAATTTTTTTTAAAAATAAAAAGCTGTCTGCAACTTTGAATTACTGGGTGAGTAAATAGTGTCTATTTTCCACTCCATGCTGCTGTGGGCAAAAAAGGAGACAGCAGACAGAAATGGAATTTCCTCCACTCTTATTTGCTGAATGATTAGAAAGAATGGATTGGGATTGAGAGGAAGAGCCAGCAGGAAGATTAAGGTCAGAGGACGGTATCTAAATATTGTAGAGGGCATCACACAAAGGAAAAGAGAGAATGTCCAAAATGGGGAAAGCAGTGTTCTTACTGCAAGCAACTGCATCACTTTAGACACAAGTATTTAGCACGAAAGCAAGGCTTTAAATATGGTGCTGAAGAGATGTAGGAGGATGATTCTGATTAATCATTCCATATCATTCAAAAGAAGTGTTAGGTCCAATGGTACGCGACTTCAATTGATAATTATAGAAGGAGAATACCAAATGAATGGCAAGTGTCAGATAGACACTGGTACTTCGTGCAACATGCTGAACTTCAGCAATCTGGACAAAGTAGCTCCAGAAAATGATCTGAAGATGAAGTCCCCATTGTGAGACCGAGGATGTGATAGAATGACTCTCACCCACAGATTGCAAATGAAGCTGAGAGCTCAATGTAAAGGCAAGAATGAAGACTTAGAGCTCCACATATTAAGCAAATGTTAAGTAAACTCTACTCCCCACAGCTAAAGCAAGTCTCATATTTGCAATAATAAACTGACATGACAGTGTTCCCACCCCTGGACTGTGAGACTCAGGTTCAAGTCTCACCACTCCAGAGGTGTGGATTAACCAACAAGGTAGGTTAGAAAGATATGTTAAATGTAGAGGAAAAATGAAACTGTCCTTGCCCCTATACTAGGAGGAGAAAGTGAGGACTGCAGATGCTGGAGCTCAGAGCTGAAAAATGTGTTGCTGGAAAAGTGCAGCAGGTCAGGCAGCATCCAAGGAGCAGGGGAATCGACGTTTCAGGAAGAAGGGCTTCTGCCTGAAATGTCAATTCTCCTGCTCCTTGGATGCTGCCTGACCTGCTGCGCTTTTCACTATACCAGGAGGTCTGGGTTCACATCTCACCTGCTCCAGAGGTGTGTAATCACAGCTCTGGACAGATTGATTTTTTTTTTAAAAAACTGATACTTGCCAAAAGAGACAGCATTTCACAGAGCACTAAGTCATTGACAATTACAAAAATCTTGAGTAGCTTTTATATCTTCAGGACGTGGATAAGAAAGTGAGACCAATCTGCTGAGGAGAGTTCTGACTGCTCCCAAGACCAGTCTGAAAGAAAAGACAGGGGATTGGAACAGAAGGAGTAATCAAGAAAGTAGAAACTCCCACAGATTAGATTAGCAGTGAGACAGCAGAGAAACAACCTGGAAAATTGAGAGTGTACAGAGATTGAATAATCAATTTATGATTTAATTTATCAATTGAAGCTTTGAAGAGGTCTTGCTATGCCAAGCCAACCACTGAAGAAATGTTGCCACCAATCTCCAAGGCAAAGGTCTTTACCATCCTTGTGGTGGATAGCAACTGGCAAGTAAAGCTGAATGAAGCAGCAACTTTCTAATTACATTCTCAAAGTCATTCAGGACACAGATGGTTGTGCCTGATGTTTGACATCCCCACTGCTCTGTAAAAGTTTCAACATGGCCACAAAATCATCAATGATCTTCCCAAATGAGAGGTTATAGTGAATGATTTTCTGATCTATCAATGTTGGAGAAGTAATGGACAAAACCACAGCAGACCATAATCAGAATCTAGTGCAACTGTTAGAGAGAGCTCTCTAGTTAAACTGAAGTTGAACAACAAAATAAAATACAATTGAAAATGATTAGATTAGATTACTTACAGTGTGGAAACAGGCCCTTCGGCCCAACAAGTCCACACCGACCCGCCGAAGTGCAACCCACCCATACCCCTACATTTACCCCTTACCTAACACTGCGGGCAATTTAGCATGGCCAATTCACCTGACCCGCACATCTTTGGACTGTGGGAGGAAACCGGAGCACCCGGAGGAAACCCACGCAGACACAGGGAGAACGTGCAAACTCCACACAGTCAGTCGCCTGAGTCGGGAATTGAACCCAGGTCTCAGGCGCTGTGAGGCAGCAGTGCTAACCACTGTGCCACCGTGCCGCCCACAAACTTAAGTCTTGGTCTTGCACTGACAGGGACAGGGACTTCACCCAGAGAGAGAGATGCAGCAGAGTCCAGATGATGCGCTTTGTTGGATTTCTTGTTCAATTGGTTGCCAGTGTATGCACATCAACGCAAACTCATTGCAGAGAACATGAAGCAGGGTTGGGACACAAGAAGCACCAGCTTTCACTCAAATTAAACAACTAGTGATGACAATGCTGGTGCGGAGGTTTTACAACATTTATGCTGAAGTCACCTTGCAGCATGCTGACAATGAGATAAGATTTGGAGCAATTTTCAAGTATCGAGGAAGAAGAAGCATTTACTTTCAGGGCATTAATGCAGCTCTATAGAGCCTTGGTTAGACCACACTGGAATATTGTGTTTAGTTCTGGTCGCCTCATTATAGGAAGGATGTGGAAGCTTTAGAGAGGGTGCAGAGGAGATTTACAGGATGCCGCCTGGACTAGCGGGCATGTCTTATGAAGAAAGGTTGAGGGAGCTAGGGTTTTTCTCATTGGAGAGAAGAAGGATAAGTCATGACTTGATAGAGGTGTACAAGATGACGAGGAGCATAAATAGAGTGAATAATTAGAGACCTTTTTTCCTAGGGCAGAAATGGCTATCACAAGGGGTCATAATCTTAAGGTGATTGGAGGAAGGTTCAGGGGAGATTTCAGAGGTAGGTTCTTTACTCAGAAAGTGGTAGGTGCATGGAATACACTGCCAGCAATGGTAGTAGAGTCAGATACATTAGGGTCAAGAGTGTGTTGCTGGAAAAGCTTAGCAGGTCAGGCAGCAACTGAGGAGCAGGAGAATCGACATTTTGGACATAAGCCCTTCATCAGGAAGGTATAGACAGGGTGGATAGCAAGAAGCTTTTTCCCAGAGTGGGGGATTAATTACTAGGGGTCATGAGTTCAAGGTGAGAGGGGAAAAGTTGAAGGGAGATATGCGTGGAAATGAGCAGCGAGCAAAGGGATGCATATCCTTAGAAAACAGGAGACAGGTTCAAATAGTGGATCTGGATTGGCGCAGACTTGGAGGGCCGGAGGGTCTGCTCCTGTGCTGTAATTTTCTTTGCTGTTTGTTCTTTAGAAATGTAGAATGCTTACCGCGCAGAAAAAGGCCATTCAGCCAGACATATCTGTGCTGACATAGACATGATGTCAGAATGGCCAGCTGCTTGGAAGACGAAGGCTCCACTTTTCATTCCTGGGTCAGATTCGCAAAGGCAGAAGAAATCTCAGCTCTGCAAATCGAACCTTTAAAGACAGCCATCTGCACTTCCCATTTTTGGTCTGAAGGCTCAGGTTGAATTGAGAGTTGGGTCGAGTGATCTGGGAAAGGTTAAGGTGGGAGCCAGATGGGCAGAGTAGAAAGACTGCCTCAAAATAAAAAATAAAATAAATGAATAAAGTATAAACTATTCGTCTGGCCTTCACCACTTCCAACAGCCCCATGCCAACTAACTTCCACCCACCATACCAATTTACCACATATCCACACAGCCTCATGAAAACAGGAAATAAGACAAAGTCTATATTGGTGTCTGCATTCTACAGGAAAAGCACTCTCATTCATTAAAAAAAGGTCCTGTCAGCTTTGACACTTTCGCATGGCTTGATAGTTCTTGACAGGTTTGACATTTCCAAGGGGGACATGTACCTCTTTGACACAATCTTCTCTGAAGTTAACCATCCCAAAAAGCATTGCTAGCTCAAAGGATACCTGATGCCATCTACTCATCAAGGGGTAGCTGGCTTCTTCCCCCAAAATGACCTCCAGACAAACTTGTCCTTATTACCCTAACCCTAACCCTACAAATGAAATGTATACTGTAGGTTCCATACAGTGGGATAACCAAGATGGGACTGACATGCAAGCAGCTGGTATTTAAACAGTCAGCCTTCTTCAGGGGCTATGTAGGTGTGAAATCCAAACCAAACGCATTCCAACCCCAATGAAATTTGGACGTGCTGTTTTTGAGGGGCAGGTCTCACAATTTTGGACCATTTCTGGCATGTTAGAGCTGCTCATCGATGAGGTGAAAATCTGGACTGCAATTTTTTTTCATATTCATTCATAGGATATGGGGATCGCTGATTAGGTCAGCAACAGTCAACCAATTTAACCATATGGAGGCCAAAACAGGTAAAGGAGGCAGACTTTGTTCCCTAAAGGGTCATTGGTAAGCCAGATTGGTTATATAGTCAACATTAGGTCAGCTTTCTATTGCAGTTTGTTTTATTTGAATTTAAACTTAATCATCTGCCATGCTGGGATTCAAAACCATGTCCCCAGAATATTAATCTAGGATTCTGGAATACAATGATATTACCATTAAACCACCACCCATCCAAGTTAATAGTACATTTAGATTTGAAAAACAAGGAGAGGCAAAATGAAACAAATGGGAAAATTGAGTGCAGGACCAGGGAGACCTGGCAATGTATGTGCACCAACCACTGAAATGATGGTTAAAAAGGTATTTGAAAACTAGTAGAGGCAGAGAGTACAGAAGGAATTTCATGATGAAGAACTTGATGGGACACTTATTGGGTCTCAGTTGGTATACTCCGTTGAAACCCCTCATGATTTTGAACAAAACAAATCTCTCAATCTTCTTTTCTCCAAAGAGAACAGTCCCAGGTTCTCCAATCTATCCACATCACTGAATCTCCTCATCACCAATATCACTTGAATTAATCTTTACTCTTGCTAATGCCTTCAAACACTTCCTAAATTATGGGGCACACAGGCGGACATAGATGTCAAAGCAGAAGTAAGCTAGGCAGCTCCACTATTCAATGAGATCATGGTTGATCTGATAAACCCCATCTCCACTTTCTTGCCTTTTCCCCATAATCCTTGATTCCTCACAGATTAAAATTTGTCTATCTTAGCCTTGAGATACCTAAAGACCCAGGCTCAACAGAACGGTCTCCTTTTAATTTGTACCTGTTCGATGGTTCTAATAGCTCTCCATTTCACCTCCCTTTCTTCACTATTCTCCTTTATCATCCTCTCTTTCCTTCTCTCTTACTTTTGCTCCATCCTTCTCTTGCATTCTACCTCTCTTTCCTTCCCCAAATCACTCAAACCCTCACCCCACCCAAGTTTGTGCCTATGATCTTCACAGAGTTCAGACTGGCCTGTTTCTACTTTGACTCATATTTAATAATTAGTTTCTCCCCCATTTTCAAACACAAAACCCTGACTGACAGGAAATTCTGCATTATTCAGGTTATTTTACAGTTAATAAAGTTTAAAAGGCAGCCTCTCATGTTGGAACAAAGCTGTGGATATTTCAGTCCTCCTGCAGAAGCCAGCTTTAACAATTTAGGGACAACCTGAACTAGGCCACCAGAGGTCAGCAATGTTTGAGCTGCTCAGAACAGCCACTTTATGTTCCTTACCTATTTAAAGTGTTCCAGAACTGTCTCTCAGTATTTGGTGTTCTCAATGGACAGGGCATTAGACAAATATTCAACTAGGTGGGCTATCACAATTGGCCAATCCTGTCTATACAGAGTCATAGATTTATACAGCATGAAAACAGACCATTTGGTCCAAATCACCCATGCCAATCAGATATTCTAAATTAATTTTGTCGCATTTCACAGCATTTGGCCCATATCCCACAAAACCCTTCCCATTCATATACCCATCCAGACACCTTTTAAATGTCGTAATTGCACCAGCCTTCACCACTTACTGTAGCAGCTCATTCCATACACGCACCACCCTCTGCATGAAAAAGTTGACCCTCAGGTTCCCTTTTAAATATTTCCCCTCTCACCCTAAAACTATGCCCTCTGCTTTTGGACTCCCTTACCCCAAGGAAAAGAACTTGGCACTTCATGCTATCCATGCCCCTCATGATTTTATAAACATATTTAAGGTCACCCTTCAGTCTCCAAAATTAGACGGAAAATAGTCCCAGTCTGGTCATCCTCTCCATGTAGCTCAAGACCTCTACCAACTCTTGTAAATCTTTTCTGAACCTTCTAATTTTCACAACATCATTCCTCCAGCAGGGAGACCAGAATTGCATGCAGTATTCAAAAAGTGGCCTAACCAATGTCCTGTACAGCCACAACATAACCTCCCAACTCCTACACTCTATACACTGACCAATAAAGGCAAGCATGCGTACCAAACATCTTCTTCACTATCCTGTCTACCTGGGACTCCAATTTCAAGGAATTATGAACCTGAACTCCAAGGTGTCTTTGTTCAGCAACACTCTCTAGGACATTACCATTAAGTGTATAAGTCCTGGTCTGAAATGCCTTTTCAAAATGCAGCATCTCACATTTATCTAAATTAAACTCCATCTGCCACTCCTCGGTCGATTGGCCCATCTGATCAAAGTTTCATTATACTCTGAGATAACCTTCTCCACTGTCCACTGCACCATCAAGTTTGGGGTCATCTGCAAACTTACTAACCATACCTCCTGTGTTCACATCCACATCATTTATACAAGTATAGCTAAGTGTGGAGGAATAAATTCCTCTTTTCACTGAGATTGATTTTCGAGTCATAGGGATATACAGTACAGAAATAGATCCTTCAGTCAAACTCGTCTACGCCAACTAGGTATCCGAAATAAATCTAGTCCCATTTGTCACCATTTGACTGATTTCCATCGAAATTCTTCCTATTCATACACCCTTTTAAATGTTGCAATTGTAAATGGCTGATGTTTGAAATTTTAAAAAGATGTGATCATTTCTCAGATTCACTATGAACATGACCATGTAAAACTATGAAGAAGCAAGCTAGCCAGATCCTAAAATACAAGGGGTGGTTTAAGTCTGTGTCATATTGAGTTTGATTCTTGCTATGAAACCAAATGAATCTTCCCACCAAACTTGCTGCTTTAATTGCTGTTTGACCTCAAAGTGAAAGTCTTACCTCACACATCGTTCCTGGAATAATTCACCATTCACTGGTTATTCTGAAATTGACCAGTAACTCTTGCACCTGTACCATCTTGAAAAGCCAGTTGTGCACCCAGGTAGGCACTGCAAGTCTGGAGCTGCCCTGTACAAGTTCCTGACATTTATCCTGGACATGGAGGACTGTGGTAAATCAGCACCCTGCTTTTTGGGCATGGTCCTAGAGGACTTCCTGCATGGGGTGATGACCCAGGACCAGCAGTGGAGGCCATGACACCAGAGCCTGCCCGGCTTGCTTTAAGGTTGCCATCCAGGTTACAGCAGTCTCAGCCATCCAGAGGATTGCCCAGCACTATAAGGAAAAGGTCAATGTCTTTCTCCATTCTGCCAGTTTAAGTGCCACCATCTTTTCTCCCATGCCCCACACTCACCCCATCTCTGCTAATGTATCCACTTCCTACAAAGGCTCATGCTCTTCCACCCTCGCTCTGGTATACAACATCCTCCTACTTGCCCTCACACCAAACTGAGATATGATTAATCCCGCAAATCTTCTGTACTGCCTACTCATACGTTTGGAACACCTCCAAAATGGCACCAAATGTACCAACAGTGCTGCCCACTTTCATCTCCCTTATTAGCTGCCTCTCTCTCATTCTGGGAAAACAACAGCCTACAACAGGGCGAAAGCAGTCAAGGCAAGTGACACGCTGCCTGACATTATGAAGAGGATGCTGAGTCAGACTGCCCTGTGCAAAATTCCTGGACTGATATCTAAGGCTAGGAGAAAGTAAGGACTGCAGATGCTGGAGGTCAGAGCTGAAAAATGTGTTGCTGGAAAAGTACAGCAGGTCAGGCAGCATCCAAGGAGCAGGAGAATCGACATTTTGGGCATAAGCCCTTCTCCCTAAAGAAGGGCTTGTGCCTGAAACGTCGATTCTCCTGCTCTTTGGATGCTGCCTGATCTGCTGCACTTTTCCAGCAACACATTTTTCAGCTCTGATATCTAAGGCTGCCCTTGACTTACTCTGCTGGCTCTTCAGAAGTAAAGGCTAGCCCCTTTGACTTGACTAAGGCCTGCTGACAACAATGAGATAATTCCTGGGTTTGTATCTGCACTAAATGGCATGGCAAGACAGTATTCTATGAACCTGATATCTCTGGCTGAGGGGGAAAAGTGCAAAAAGAAAAGGGAAGCAATGCAAGACAGGTATGCTCTGACCATCCAGGTAGGCTCAGAGTGAGTGAGTGCTATGAGAGCAAACAAACAGCCTGGAGAAGCCGGGTGTGTGTCCCAGAACGCAGTGTCCTTGTTACAGCATTACAATACTAGCTGCTGGTGGGGCCTGATGTGTAGCACTGAGTTGCAGAAGTGTCCTGTAAGTGGAGAGTTTATGGAGGCTTATGGAGTTTATGGAGGAACGGCTTATGCCCGAAACATCGAATCTCCTGTTCCTTGGATGCTGCCTGATCTGCTGCGCTTTTCCAGCAACACATTTTCATCTCCGATCTCCAGCATCTGCAGACCTCACTTTCTCCTGGCACATATTGTTGCCAATGTTTGTGGATGTGGGTTGCATATCATCAGTGCTGATGGAGCACTGAGATGATGGTGTCCAGTGTTCAACATGGAGGTTTTTCAGAGTGGGCAGTGAGTTTAACCCACCAATAACCCACTCTGCTTTCCATGTCATGCTTTCGCAATTTTTTTGGGGGGGAGTTTGCTAAGATCACAACCAATGTTGGGTAAGACAGTTAACAAGGAGTTGAACAAGAAAGAAAGCATATCACCATTCCCTGTTGAGAATCTCTCCACACCTTTTGAGAAAACCAGGGGAGTTGAGACAAGATGACCTCATTATCAAGGCAACAATGTCACTTGATTCTTCTGCTTATCTTGTTGGAGGCCTTGTCACTCAGAGTTTGGTGATATTCGCCCAAGGAGTTGGTTTTAATGTAAAACTCAGTCAAGTGTAAAACTTCATAGGGAATGCCAATCCCAAAATGTCTGAGAGACATGAACACCTTACTTTGCAAAAACTGAATGAGTTACAGTGTGGGACAGGTGCGTGCTTGATTGAAAAGTTAGTCTGTGAGAGAAAAGATATATCCACTTTGTTGGTGATGCTGAAATCTCAATGGTGCTATGGCAGATGTCAGCTAGTTCATCTTCTGGTGGGATAATACTGTCACTTTAAAAAGATTATTTTGTCCTGAATTTTTTGATTGTAAATGCAGAGGCGCCGTAGTGTCTACTGAGGACAGCCTAAATCAATAATTTAAGAGACCCTTAGTTTTTTTTTAAACACATGTAGCAATGGAAGGGGAGTGGCCTGTTCTCCCAGATCAGGCTTTCTAATTGCTTTCGGTGTAGCAGTTGGAAGCTGTTTGGGTCCCAAATATTTCTTGATGGTGTTCCCTCCTTGACTGGGAACCTACACATAAAAATTTGTGTTTGCATTTACTTTTTTGCCAATTGGGAAAAGTAAATTAATAATGGGTAATTATTAATTATCCATTATTCGATTAAGTTTTCCAAGGTTAAGTTATTCAAAATTCTTCTATCTTTTCTTTGTACTTTAGCTATTGTGTTTAAATAAATTGTGCTTGCTTAATGCCGAGAGGATTGACCATTCGCATCACATCTAGAGCACGACACTTCACATCTACCTTCAAAATAAGAAAAAGGTAAGGTGTAGACTACCTTCTTAAAATATTTTGACAGGGTCTTGCCTGGTCCATGACAAATTGGCCAGGATATGATTTGATAATTCCAATTTGGGTTTAGGGTTGTTGGACTCAAAGACTGCGAATGGTAGGTGTTAGTGTCTTTTGTTTCATGTGTTGAATTCGGTTCGTTTAAATAGGGTGTGCTTTGTGCAGTAAAGGTTCTTTCAGTCACTAAGAGTTTTCTGAGGTTGCAAGAAACTACTTTGTGAATTTTACAAAAAGTGAGCAAGACAAAGCTGTTGGACTTGGCAGACAAGTGGGAGTTGGATTTACCTCTGTCTATGAGAAAAGGGGAGGCATTTCCAGCAACAGCTCAACATTTAAATTTGTTGGAAATGCCATCAAAACCGTTGGAAATGGCTAGAATTCAATTGCAGGTGATCAAGCTTGAACATGAAAAGGAACTGAAACAGGTTGAAATACAGTTCAAAGCAGAGGAAAGAGAAAAGCAAACAATCACTCTGGCAGCACAAAAAGAAAAGGAGAGGAAGGCCCGAGCAGAAGAAAAGCATTTGGCAATCAGTGAAGAGAGTCAACTTAAAAGGATGGAGGTGAAGGTAGAGGGCAGGCTTAGTGAGGTGGATGGTGAGGACAAACAAACCCATCGGAGCCAAAGGCCTGGTGGGGATTTGTTTAAATATGTCCAAGCATTGCATAAATTTGATGAGAAGGATGTAGAAATTTTTTCATGTCATTTGAGAAATTGCTTAACAAATGAAGTGAGCGGTGACCATGTGGTTTTTGTCGATCCAAAGAAAATTGTTCAGCAGAGCTAGTTAGGTATTTGCATCGCTATCAGGGAGGTGCCTGGGAGTATGAGGAAGTGAAGAAAGCCATCCTCAGTGTATATGAGCTAGTGCCGGAAGCCTACCGATAACGTTTCAGGATTCTAAGGAGGTATTCTGGTCAAACATACATTGAGTTAGAAAGGATCAAACCAAGTAATTTTCAAATGTGGATAAGGGCAGTAAAAGTAGGTCAGACATTGGACGCTCTTGGATGGATGATTATTTTGGTGGAGTTGACTTCTGACATCAATTTCAATCTATGAGGGATAGAAATTGGGGAAAAGAGAAATCCTCATGTGGTAAGGGAAAAGTAGATCTCAATGAAGATAATAAAGATAGTTTACCACAGGGTAAAAAGGAAACCTATGAAGGAGAAAGAGAAGGAGAAAAGCTCAGGTGTTTTCACTGCAATAAAGTAGATCATATGAAGTCACAGTGTTGGTGGTTGAGAAAAAGCACTGGGAAGGTGGATGTAGGAAAACAGGATAAGTAAACATTGTTGAAATGGTAAAGGAAAGCATAGTGGAGGCTAAAAAGCCTCATCAGAATGTACAACCTGGTTGGGTGGTTGGTGGAGAAGAAAGTGCCAGATCTTCTTAAACCATTTACTTGCATATGCCAGAAAGCACAGGTAAAGAAGTTACAATATTAGGAGATACGGGATCATGCCAATCTTTGATGTTGAGAGAAAAGGAGATATGTAATTTAGAAGAACTATTGCCAGAATAAGAGTTAATACTTGGAATCTATGGAGAAATGCACAGTGCTCCATTATTTAAAGTGAGGTTGGAGTGTCTGGCAAAAATTGGAGAAGTAATGTTAGGAGTACTGAAGAAACTCTTGGTTCCAGGAATATAATTTGTCCTTGGTAAGGATATAGCTGGATCACAAGTAGGAGTGCTTCCTACTGTAGTTGAAAAGCTAGTGGAAATTCAGACAACTGAAGTATTATAGGAAGTACATCCTAGGATTTTTCCTGACTGATAACAAGGTGACAAAGCAGGAGGAGGAAACAAAGAATAAGGAAGTTGAAGTAGAATTATCAGAGCCCATGTTTGATCGAATAGTTGAAATAAAACAAGAACAGGTGGAGGACAAATTGGATATTTTTAGTTCAGAGAAATTAATTGACCCACAACAGAAAGATGAAAAACTGAAGCAATTGTATCAAAAAGCATAGACAGAAGAGAATCTGAGTGTATTCCAGAATGTTTTGATCTTAAAAGTAATGTCTTGATGAGTTGGAGATGCCAATGAGGGAATGGAGACCATCATGTATTCGGGCAGATGAGAAACGGACAGAAGTTCATTAAGTTGTGTTACCAGTTGGTCATGGAATACAGGTGTTGCTGGTAGCACATGAATTACCAGCAGGAGGTCATTTAGAGGTAAGGAAATCTCAAGCCAAAATACAAATACATTTTTGCTGGCCTGGACTGCAAAAGGATGGAGTTGAATTTTGTTAGGCGTGTCATTGGTGTTAGGTAACTGGCAAACCTCAGGCAGTGGTAAAACCAATACCTTTAATACCCATTCCAGCATATGAGGAACCTTTTACGAGGGCCTTAATTCATTATGCAGGACTCTTACCTAAAACAAAAAGTGGGAATCAGTACTTATTGACAATAATGGATGTGTCCACTAGATTTCCAGAGGCATTTCATTACACGTTATCACAGCTAAAATGATTGCAGAAGAATTGTTCAAATTTTTCGTTGGGTACGGATTACCCACAGAGATGCAATCAGATCAAGGGTCAAACTTTACTTCAAAATTATTCAGGGAAGTTATGAATAGCTTAGGGACAAAACAATTCAAGTCCACTGTATAGGTGGCATAGTGGCACAGCAGTTAGCACTGCTACCTCACAGCGCTAGAGACCTGGGTTCAATTCCTGCCTCAAGTAACTGTTTGCACATTCTCCCTGTGTGTGCGTGGGTTTCCTCCAGGTGCTCTGGTTTCCTCCCACAGTCTAAAAATGTGCAGGTTAGGTGAATTGGCCATGCTAAATTGCCCGTAGTGTTAGGGGAATGGGTCTTGATGGGTTGTGCTTTGGAGGGCCAGTGTGGACTTGTTGGCCGAAGGGCCTGTTTCCTCACTGTAAGTAATCTAATCCTGAATTGCAGAGAGCATTAGAATGGTGGCATCAAATTTTAAAGATCATGTTAAGGGCTTATAGTCAAGACAATGCAGAGGATTAGGTTAGATTACTTACAGTGTGGAAACAGACCCTTCGGCCCCGCAAGTCCACACCGACCCGCCGAAGCGCAACCCACCCATACCCCTACATATACTCCTTACCTAACACTACGGGCAATTTAGCATGGCCAATTCACCTGACCCGCACATCTTTGGACTGTGGGAGGAAACCGGAGCACCCGGAGGAAACCCACACAGACATGGGGAGAACGTGCAAATTCCACACAGTCAGTCGCCTGAGGCGGGAATTGAACCCAGGTCCCTGGCGCTGTGAGGCAGCAGTGCTAACCACTGTGCCACCGTGCCGCCATTAGGGTAAAGGAATATCATTTGTACCTTTTGCAGTTATGGACGCACCCCAAATGAATCTACTAAATTGGGTCCATTTGAATTATTTTTGGGCAAAAGGTGAGAGGACCACTAAAATTAATTAAGGAGAAATTAGTGAGTCAGAGTTCAGAAACCACATGCTTGGACTATGTGTCAGATTTTAGAGAACACTTAGAACATAGAACATAGAAAAATACAGCGCAGTACAGGCCCTTCGGCCCTCGATGTTGCGCCGATCCAAGCCCACCTAACCTACACTAGCCCACTTTCCTCCATATGCCTATCCAATGCCCATTTAAATGCCCATAAAGAGGAAGAGTCCACCACTGTTACTGGCAGGGCATTCCATTAACTCATGAATCTACCCCTAATGTCTGTCCTATATCTACCACCCCTTAATTTAAAGCTATGCCCCCTCGTAATATCTGACTCCATACGCGGAAAAAGTTCTCACTGTCAACCCTATCTAAACCCGTAATCATCTTGTACACTTCTATCAAGTCACCCCTAAACCTTCTTTTCTCCAATGAAAACAATCCCAAGTGCCTCAGTCTTTCCTCATACGATCTAACCATACCAGGCAACATCTTGGTAAACCTCCTCTGCACCCGTTTCCAGTGCCTCCACATCCTTCCTATAGTATGGCGACCAAAACTGCACACAATATTCCAGATAAGGCCGCACCAGAGTCTTATACAACTGCAACATGACCTCAGGACTCCAGAACTCAATTCCTCTACCAATAAAAGCCAGTACACCAAATGCCTTCTTCACAGCATTATTTACTTGGGTGGCAATTTTCCGAGATCTGTGTACACGGACACCAAGATCCCTCTGCTCATCCACACTACCAAGTATCCGACCATTAGCCCAATACTCCATCTTCTTGTTACTTTTACCAAAGTGAATCACTTCACAGTTAGCGACATTGAACTCCATTTGCCACCTTTCTGCCCAGCTCTGCAGCTTAGCTATATTCCGCTGTAACCTGCCACATCCTTCCTCACTGTCAACAACTCCACCGACTTTCGTATCATCCGCAAACTTGCTCACCCAACCTTCTAGTCCCTCCTCCAGGTCATTTATAAAAATGACAAACAGCAATGGTCCCAAAACAGATCTTTGCGGAACACCGCTGGTAACTGCACTCCAAGATGAACCTTTACCATCAACTACTACCCTCTGTCTTCTTCCAGCCAGCCAATTCCTAATCCAAACCTCCAACTCCCCCTCAATGCCATACCTCCATATTTTTTGCAGTAGCCTACCATGGGGAACCTTATCAAACACCTTACTAAAATCCATGTACACCACATCAACCGCTTTACCCTCGTCCACCTCCTTAGTCACCTTCTCAAAGAATTCAGTAAGGTTTGTGAGGCACGACCGGCCCTTCACAAAACCATGCTGACTATCCTTGATCACATTATTCCTATCCAGATGTTCATAAATCCTATCCCTTACAATTCTCTCTAAAAGTTTGCCCACAACAGAGGTAAGACTCACCGGCCTATAGTTACTAGGGTTATCCCTTCTCCCCTTCTTGAACAAGGGAACCACATTTGATATTCTCCAGTCTTCTGGCACTATTCCCGTAGACAACGAGGACATAAAAATCAAGGCCAATGGCTCTGCAATCTCCTCCCTTGCTTCCCAGAGAATCCTAGGATAAATGCCATCAGGCCCAGGGGACTTATCTACATTCACCCTTTCCAGAATTTCCAACACCTCTTCCCTACATATCTCAAAGCCATCCATTCTAATTAATTGTGACTCAATATTCACATCGGCAACAATGTCCTGTTCCTAAGTGAATACTGACGAAAAGTATTCATTCAGTGTCTCCCCAATTTCTTCAGCCTCCACACATAACTTCCCACTACTATCCTTGACGGGACCTATTCCTACCCTAGTCATCCTTTTATTCTTGACATACCTGTAGAAAACCTTTGGGTTTTCCCTAATCCTATCAACCAAGGACTTTGCATGTTCCCTCCTTGCTGCTCTTAGCTCTCTCTTTAGATCCTTCCTGGCTACCTTATAACTCTCAATCGCCCCAATTGAACCTTCACGCCTCCTCTTTACATAGGCCACCCTCTTCCCTTTAACAAGGGATTCCAATTCCTTATTAAACCACGCCTCCCTCACACGACTCTTTCCTCCCTGCCTGACAGGTACATACTTATCAAGGACACTCAGTAGGTGTTCCTTGAACAAGCTCCACATATCGATTGCACCCTTCCCTTGAAGCCTACTTTTCCAAGCCACACATCCTAAGTCATGCCTCACCGCATCATAATTTCCCTGCCCCCAGCTATAACTCTTGCCCTGTAGCGCACACTTATCCCTTTCCATCACTAGAGTAAAAGTCACCAAATTGTGGTCACTGTCACCAAAGTGCTCACCTACCTCCAATTCTAACACCTGGCCTGGTTCGTTACCCAGAACCGAATCCAGTATGGCCTCACCTCTTGTTGGCCTGTCTGTATATTGTGTCAGGAAACCTTCCTGCACACATTGGACAAACACCGACCCATCTAACGTACTCGAGCTATAGCTTTCCCAGTCAATATCTGGAAAGTTAAAGTCCCCCACAACAACCACCCTATTACTTTCACTCTTCTCCTGAATCATCCTCGCAATCCTTTCTTCTATGTCTCTAGGACTATTACGAGGCCTGTAGTAAACTCCTAACAGGGTGACCTCACCTTTCCTATTTCTAAGCTCAGTCCAAACTACCTCAGATGGCGAGTCTTCATCCATCGTCCTTTCCACCTCTGTAATACTATCTTTGACAAGCAATGCCACACCTCCCCCTCTTTTACTCCCACCTCTGACCCTACTAAAACATTTAAACCCTGGAACCTGCAACAACCAATCTTGTCCCTGTTCTACCCCATGTCTCCGTAATAACCACAACATCGAACTCCCAAGTATCAACCCATGCTGCAAGTTCACCTACCTTATTTTGTATACTTCTCACATTGAAGTATACACAATTCAAGCCACCTTCCTGTTTACAGATGCCCTCCTTCAAGATTGATGCCTGGTTCCTAAACTCCCTGCACTCCAGGTCCTGCACCCTAAAACTACAGTCTAGGTTCCCATGCCCCTGCAGAGTTAGTTTAAACTCCCCGAAAGAGCACTGGCAAACCTCCCCCCAAGGATACTGGTGCCCCTCAGGTTCAGGTATAGACCATCATGTTTATAGAGGTCCCACCTTCCCCAGAAAGAACCCCAGTTATCCAGAAACTGGAATCCCTCCCTCCTGCACCATCCCTGTAGCCACACATTTAACTGCTCTCTCTCCCTATTCCTTGACTCTCTATCACGTGGCACGGGTAACAAACCAGAGACAACAACTCTGTTTGTTCTAACTCTGAGCTTCCAACCTAGCTCCCTGAAAGCCTGCCTAACATCCTCATCCCTCTTCCTACCTATGTTGTTGGTGCCAATGTGGACCACGACTTCGGGCTGCTCCCCCTCCCCCTTAAGGAACCGGAAAACACGATCAGAGACATCACATACCCTTGCACCTGGGAGGCAAAATACCAAACGTGAGTCTCTCTCGCCCCCACAAAACCGCCTATCTGTGCCCCGAACTATCGAGTCTCCAATACCTATTGCTCTACTCTTCTCCACCCTTCCCTTCTGAGCAACGGGGATAGGCTCCGTGCCAGAGGCCTGAACCCCATTGCTTACCCCTGGTAAGTCATCCCCTCCACAAGTATCCAAAGCGGTATACTTGTTCTTAAGGGGAATGGCCGCATGGGGTCTCTGCACTGGCTGCTTCCTCCCAGTCCCCCTCACTGTTACCCATCTGTCTACAATCTTTGGAGTTACTACTTCCCTAAAGCTCCGATCTATGACCCCCTCTGCCTCCCGAATGATCCTAAGTTCATCCAACTCCAGCCCCAGTTCCCTAACACGGTCCTGGAGGAGCTGGAGATAGGTACACTTCCTGCAAGTGTAATCAGCAGGGACGACCATGGCATCCCTCACCTCATAGATGTTGCAAGAGGAACATTGCACTGCCTTCACTGTCATCCCTCTAAAAGTAACCGTTAAAAAATAGGTCTAAACACGAGAATAAGCAAAATGCAGCACTTACCTTCTTACCACAACGGGTCTTATTATTAGGTGAGAGGAGGAGGGCGGGTGGGAGGCTCTACCTCTATAGTGCCTCGGGTTCCTCTCCTGCGCACCTTTATAGGAAAACAACTTACCCATGTAAGCTTGCGCTACACCAGCTTCCGGGTCCGCTCCGCACTTTTTTAAAAAAAAATTCAAATTTAAACCGTTAAACAAATGTCACCGAGCCTTCAAGCAGCTACTGCCAAACAGCCCTTACCTGCTCTGCTGAGAGAGTGAGAATAGAATGGGGAAGTTGGCTCAGGAGATAGCCCCACTTCCAGTGATAGGTGAACATTTAAAAGCAAGGTTCAGTAGACCTTATCAAATCGAAAGGAGATTGAGTGAGGTGAATTATTTGATAAGAACTCCAGAAAGAATGAAATCTCACAGAGTGTGTCAAGTGAACATGCTCAAAAGTTATTTTGAGGAAAGCAGGAGGAGGTGTTACTGGTTACAACACAGAATGAAGAACCAAATTCAGAGGACTCTGAATTGGACATTCCTCAAATTTCCTTGGACAATGAGGAAGTTCCCAAAAATTGGGATAAATTATTAAGTTACTTTCCAGAGGAATATTGAAACAATATAAAGAGTTATTACTATCACATGTGGAGATTATGAGGGAATGAGGTGGGAAGTACGAATCTGATGATGCATGATGTAGATGTAATGCTGTTCCAATTAAGCAACATCCTTATAGATTTAACCTTTTAAATTTGGCATAGGTTCAAAAAGAGATTAAATGCATGCTCAAAAACAATATAATTGAAATGAGTTGCAGTGACCTGGAACTCACCCATGATAACAGTGCCAAAAGCAAATGGTATTCAAGAAGGCTATTGCAAAGTTAATGCAGTTGCAAAGTCTGATTCATATCCTATTCCATGTTTGGAAGACTGTACTAAGAATGTGGGACAAATAATTTATATTTCCAAGTTAGACTTCAGAGGATACTAGCAGGTATCTGAAAGAGCAAAGATAATTTCAGCTTTCATGACACTGAATAAACTGTACTGATTTAAATTGGTATGAAAACTGCGCCAGCCACATTTCAAAGACTAACCCATAAACTCTTTCCTACATTATCTAGTTGAGTGATGTAAATCAACGATATGATCTGTTTCAGTTGCACATCTTTGGGAAGCAGGTTTGGTGAGAAACCCGGCTGAGTGAATTTGCAAAAGCCCATGTTCCTGGGCCATGTTATTAGATATAGGCAGATGGCCCCAAGAAATATGAAAGCAAAGGTCACTGGGGAGTTTCCCAGAACATCTAAGACAATCGTGTATACTGTTGATAATGCATTAAAGCTTTAGGAGAAAGTTATGGACAAAAATTCCACACTGTTTAAATGGAACTTATTATTACAGCCATTCAATTTGAAAATTTTACATATAGCATTACTGAAGGGTTGTTGTGACTTGGATGAAAAAAGACAAAGGTGTTCGGTGGCAGAAGTAAACAAGCTGAACTAGAATGTAATAGTGAAGGTTTCCATGCTTAGAGTCAATTTAGTGTGTATGCGTTTCAGTGTACTGATAGAATAAGACTAAAGATTTTAAAATGAAGCCATCTTTGTACATTGATACTTTATTTTTTTTAAAGGGGGGAATTGTCACAAAGCTGTCACTTTAAAAAGGTTATTTGCCCTGAGTTTTTTGAAGAGAGTTTGTAAAGGCAGAGGTGCCGAAATGTCTGTTGTTGACAGTCTAAATTAATAATTCAAGAGACCTTTGGGTAAAAAAAATGAAAGGGAATGACCTGTTCTCCCAGATTTGGCTTTCTAATTTTTTTAGGTGTTGCAGTTAGAAACTGTTGACACCCCAGAAGGGTTACAAGCCTCAGTCAATGATTCCTAACTGTAACTTTCTCTGAAATATCTCTTTATCTCGTTCCCTCATTGATTAGGAAACTGCTCATAAAAATCTGTATCTGCATTTACCTTTCTGCCAAGGAGCATGTTTATGGGATGTTACTATGCTGGAACAGTTAATTAGTAATAGATACTGTATTCAGTTAAGTTGTCCAACTGTAAGTTATTCTAAATTCCGATTCCTTTTATAAATGTTTTACATATAGCATTAAATAAATTGCTTAACTTCAAGTGGTTTGACCAATTGCATCACATCTGGAACACACACTTCACTTTGACCTTTAAACTAAGAAAAAGGGTCCAGAAAGGTTTCTTAAATATATTGAGGGGGTCTGGTCTGATCCATAACACTGGAGACAGTCTATCTATGCTGTAATCTCTGTCCTTGTTCAAAGTGGGAGCTGATGCTCTTGGAGTTACTTTAATTAAAATTCTCTATTTCCTGTAATGTATTCCAAAACATAGCAAAGATAAGGTCCAAACTTGAAACAAACCGTTGAGAGAAAGACAGAGAGAGAGAGCAGATGTTACTGCTCCATACTACAGGCTTTTTTGATGTTACAGCCTCAGACAATCTCAATAAAGTTAGTTCTTCAATTATGTTTCAAATGTGTTGGCTGGCTATAGGCACATGATGGGGATAATCCTCGTTAATGAAGTTGCAATCCCCCACTGTCAAAGCTATTAAGATGCCATTGAAACAGATATGGTAGACCTCAGCACCCTTTTGCATAATGGATTTTGGTAGACATCCTTTGTCTCCAGCAGCTTCCACAGTTGAGATGTCTTTTGCTTACAATGGTAGTTGTGAGATTCTGCAGGTAGGTCTGCGTAGACATGTCTCCTCTTCATCCACTTAGGCTCTCTTGTAGGTAAGATAACTTCTGCAGCTGTTTTTAAACAGTATCCTGAATTATTTAAAGCTATTTCTTTTCAAACTATGTCCCAAGCATTAAATCAGTCCATAGAATGGAAGATTAAACATCCACCCATTCCAACTTTGTAACATTTTGTCTAAACATGAGCTCATCCCAGGAATGTATCCTGGACATCATATCAAGACCAAGGATACACATCTCTCCAATCCACTTGAATTGAGTACTATATGTTGAGTAATGAACCATACGTGAAGTAGAAATGATCAACACTTTCATAACAAAAATAGATGGACTCTTGAGAGAAGTAAACTTGCTAGATTATATAAAGAGAGCGTTGGCATGGGACTGATGGAGTTGCTCAACAAAAACCTAGGGACTCAGTATTCTAGATGTCCACCTTCTGTACATGGCAATTCCCACATTTGACCTTCTAAAAATGGAAGGTCATTGATGAAGCAGCTGAAAATGGTTGGCCTGATGGTTTTGCCTGAAACGTCGATTTCCTGCTCCTCAGATGCTGCCTGATCTGCTGCACTTTTCCAGCATCACACTCTCAACTCTAATCTCCAGCATCTGCAGTCCTTACTTTCACCTTGAAGATAGTTGAGCCTAGGATACTGCCCTAAGGACTTCTGCAGAGACATTCTGGAGTTGAGATTACTGACTTTCAAACCATAACCATCTTCATTTTGGCCATGGATGACTCCAACCAGTGAAGTGTTTTCTCCTGATTCCTTATATTTTTACTCTGGAAGCTTGAGATGGAAAAGATACAGACTCAGCACCTTGATAGGGCATCTAAAATCTGACTATTAAATAGATTGGAGGATAGTGAAATTCTCAGAAGGACTGTGAACGGAGTCTAAGTTAGAATGAGTGAATTCAGTGCCAACCCAGGCATAGAAAGTGAGAGAAAGAAAGACAGAAATCAATGTAATTAAGAAGTTTGCACATTCTCCCCGCATCTGTGTGGGTTTCCCTCGGGTGCTCCAGTTTCCTCCCACATTCCATCGATGTGCAGGTTAGGTGAATTGGCCATGCTAAATTGTCCATAGTTGTTAGGTGCATTGTCGGGGTGGATAAGTCTTCGGAGGGTCAGTGTGGACTTGTTGGGCTGAAGGGCCTGTTTCCACACTGTAGAGAATCTAATCTAATCTAAAAGAATGAAATGGAAGAAAGGGGAAGGTGATTTGAGAAAAAAAAACTCCAAATCTTAAGAATTGAAGGAATGAGAGTCTGCATTTGCACTAGTTCATTTCCAGCATCAGGGAGTTTGGCTGGCAAGAACTAACATTTTTCATGACATTATTAGGTACTTAAACCTGAAGTGATTGAATTTAACTTTCCTTAATGAGTTTAATTTCTACCTATTACAGGAGTGCAGCAAGCTCATTCCATTTGTTGTATGTCAATGATGGAGCAGTCAGCAAGATATTGTTTTTGTGAAGATAACCATGCAGTGGCTAGCCTGGACAATATTTTGATTTCCATTTTTAATCACACATCTGTCCTCCCCTGAAGTTGCTGCAACATTTCCAAATGACTAACAGATAATACTCATTAGTAAACCATTGTTTTGACAGTAACTTTTGGACCATTGAATTTACCCTCTAAGTTACAAATCCTTCTCAGTTTTTGCACTGTTAGTAACGCAGTCCTGTAGTCCCCATTTGTGAAGATGATCCCACCTTTCTCACAGTTTCAATGTGCTCTATTTCTCCCACAAAGTTGTTATCAGCTGTTGTTACAGTCAGAGGAGAGAAAGAGATAGACTGACAGACAGATAGAACTTCTGTCATTCTCCTTGTCTTCTGTCCATAAGTGCCATGGTTTAATTTCAATGAGCTGTGGAATATTTCCAAACCCCTTCTAAAGGTCAAGTAAACATGACATGCAGCAAGCTCTCTGAATTTTAAACAATGAGTATTATTTATTCAGATTCAGACTCGGAGTAGACTTCACAATGACACACGTATCTGTCTTAGAGTTCATCAAGGTTTCCTTCAGATCAGTATTAAATTTCATTTGTGCCCATATAGTTGATGTTAATGTGCTTTATAATTCCTTTAAAGTTCATGATGAGACAGCAATATTTTTTTTGTGGACTAGGAACAAGTTGTCTTTTCAGGTAAATACCAGAATCTCTCTGGAAATCGGGACTTGAGGCAGGATTTATTAAGAGCCTGGAGGTCGGCTTGCTGTATTCTCTTCTGACATTCAAAGCAGGCTCTGGGATCCAGAGAAGTGCAGGAGTGAAAATATGCAAAGGCCAGAGTGCCATGAAAGAGTCACTTTCAATTTCTCAGTTTTTATTTCTCTGGCCATTGTTCACTATAGGGCGCAATGGAGCTACTACTGGACACTGAAGAACTTTTAAAGAATATAAAATATGGGGTACAATTCTAAAGGGATCAGGACCATCAGAAGGACTTGGGTGTATATGTACACAGAAGGTGGCTTGATAGATGGAGAGAGAGGTATGTAAAGTATACAATGTTCTCGATTGAAAAGTGTGGCACTGGAGTAGCACAGCCGGTCAAGCAGCATCCAATGGGCAGGAGATTTGCCGTTTCGAGCATGAGTTCTTCCTCAGCAACATACAATGTTCTCAGCCTTATTTATAGAGGCATAGAATACAAGAAAAAAGAATGTGATGTTCAACAAGTTTCAAGACACTTGTTAGACCTGAGCGGGAGTATTGTGCCCAGGAAAGATGTGAATGCATTGGAGTGAGTGCAATTTACAAAAATAGTTCCAAGAATGAGAAACTTCAGTTATGAGGGTTATGAAGAAGTTAGGATGGATCCCCTTTTAGAGAAGAAGACTGAGGTGAGGACAGATTAAAGTTTTCAAAGTCATGGGCAGGCTGAATAGAGTAGACTGGGAAAAGATGTTTCCATTCGTAAAAGGAACAAGAGCAAAGGGGCATACATTTGACGTGATCTGCAAAAGAAACAAGAGTGATGTAAGTGAATTAGGGCGGAAGGGTGGTTCAGTGGTTAGCATTGTTGCCTCACAGCACCAGGGACAAGGGTTCAATACCCACCTCAGGCGATTGTCTGTGTGGAGTTTGCACATTTTCCCCGTGTCTATGTGGTTTCCTCCGGCTGCTCCAGTTTCTGCCCGCAATCCAAAGATGTGCAGGTTAGGTGAATTGGCCATGCTAAATTACCCATAGTGTTCAGGGATATGTAGGTTAGGTGCATGAGTCAGGGGTAAATGAAGAGTAGTTACTCTTCGAAGGGTCAGTGTGGACTTGCTGGGCCGAAGGGCCTGTTTCCACACGGTAGGGATTCTATTCTAAAAAATGTTTTTCCCCACAGTGAGTGGTTAGGATATGGAATGACCATAAGACCAAAGACATAGGAGTGGAAGTAAGGCCATTCGGCCCATTGAGCCCACTCCGCCATTCAATCGCGGCTGATGGGCATTTCAATCCACTTACTAGCATTCTCCCCATAGCCCTTAATTCCTTGTGACATCAAGAATCTATCAATCTCTGCCTTGAAGACATTTAGCTTCCCAGCCTCCGCTACACTCTGCGGCAATGAATTCCACAAGCCCACCACTCTCTGGCTGAAGAAATGTCTCTGCATTTCTGTTCTGAATTGACCCCCTCTAATTCTAAGGCTATGTCCTTGGGTCCTAGGCTCCTTGCCTAACGGAAACAATTTCCTAGCATCCACCCTTTCCAAGCCATGTATTATCTTGTAAGTTCCTATTAAATCTCCCCTTAATCTTCCAAACTCCAATCAACACAATCCCAGGATCCTCAGCCGTTCCTCATATGTTAGACCAACCATTCCAGGGATCATCCGTGTGAATCTCCACTGGACACACTCCAATGCCAGTAAATGTCCTTCCTGAGGTGTGGGGACCACAGTACTCCAAATGGGGCCTAACCAGAGCTTTATAAAGTCTCAGTAGCACAACGGTGCTTTTATATTCCAACCCTCTTGAGATAAATGACAACATTGCATTCGCTTTCTTAATCATGGACTCAACTTGCATGTTTACCTTTAGAGAATTCTCGACTAGCACTCCCAGATCCCTTTGTACTTTGGCTTTACGAATTTTCTCACCGTTTAGAAAGTAGTCTATGCTAGTATTCTTTTTTCCAAATGGAATGGAATGCTCTGCCAGAATATGTGGTGCAGGCAGGATCAATTGAAGTATTCAAAAGGGCATATTTGGATAGAAATAGAATGCATGGATGTAGGGGAATGGCTGCAGGCACAGTTGGCTGAACATTCCCCTTTTTTATAATTCAGCTGTGGGATGTAGGCATTGATGACTGACCAGCATTTATTGCTTGTCCTTAGTTGCCCTTGAGAAAGTGATGGTGAGCTACTTTCTTGAACGACTGCAGTCCACCTGCTATTGGTTGATCCACAATGCCATTATGGAGGGAATTCTAGGATTTTGATCAAGCAATAGTGAAAGATCGGTGATATATTTCCATGTGAGGAAGGTGAATGGCTTGGAGAACAACTTGACAGTGGTAGTGTTCTCAAATACCTGCTGCCCTTGTTCTTCTAGATGGAAATGGTCATTGGTTTTGAAGGTGCTGCCTGAGGATTCTTGGTTAATTTCTGCAATGCATCTTGTCAAGCGTATGCACTACTGCTACTCATCATTGGTGGTGGAGCGATTTAGCACTGACCCTCACAGCACCAGGGACCCAGGTTCAACTCCAGTCTCCAGTAACTGTCATGCAGAGTTTACACATTATCCCTGTGTCTACGTTGGTTTCCTCAAGGTGCTCTGGTTTCCTTCCACAGTCCAAAGATGATTTGGAGATGCCAGTGTTGGACTGGAGTGTACAAAGTTAAAAATCACACAACACCAGGTTATAGTCCTACCCATTTTTTTAGAAGCACTAGCTTTCAGAGCGCTGTTCCTTCATCAGGTGGCTGTGGAGTATAAGATCGTAAGACTGAGATAAGATCTGGTCCAACATGGCACCAATTATTAAAGTTTGCTTCAGGATGCAACTTTTAAAAAAGTTCTGTGATTTACATATGAAAGAACTGAAACCAACACGGTCATTCTAAAAGATGAGAGACTTAACAAACAATCCGGATCTTTTTCAATATATAATTTCAGTTATACCACACTGAAAACTTTTGCTATAAATTCTCTGTCTTACGATCTTATACTCTACAACCACCTGATGAAGGAGCATGCTTCGAAAAATTGTGCTTCCAAACAAACCAGTTGAACCATAACCTGGTGTTGTGTGATTTTTAACTTTGTCCAAAGATGTACAGATTAGGTGGACTGGCCATACTAAGTTAGGATGAAGGGCTTTTGCCTGAAACGTCGACTTTCCTGTTCCTCGGATGCTGCCTGACCTGCTGTGCTTTTCCAGCACCGCACTAATCTAGACTCTAGTTTCCAGCATCTGCAGTCCTTGTTTTTAACCTAGCCATACTAAGCTGCCCATATTAGATTACTTATAGTGTGGAAACAGGCCCTTCGGCCCAACCAGTCCACACCGACCCGTCGAAGCGCACCCACCCAGACCCATTCCCCTACATTTACCCCTGCACCTAACACCACAGGCAATTTAGCATGGCCAATTCACCTAACCTGCACATTTTTGGACTGTGGGAGGAAACTGGAGCACTCGGAGGAAACCCACACAGACACAGGGAGAATCTGCAAACGCCACACAGTCAGTCGCCTGAGGCGGGAATTGAACCCGGATCTCTGGCGCTGTGGGGCAGCAGTGCAGGTACTGGAGACTGCAAAGACTATTGGTTCTGACATCTTTCTGGCAATAGTATTAAAGACTTGTGCTCCAGAACTTGCAACTCCCCAAGCCAAACTGTTCCAGTACAATTACAACTCTGGCATCTACTCAATGGTGTGGGAAAATTGCCGAGGTATGTCCTGTAAACAAAAAGCAAGGCAAAAGCAACCTGGTCAATAATTACCCCATCAGTCCACTCTCCATCAGCAGTAAAGTGATTAAAGGTGCCATCAACAGTGCTGTCAAGCAGCAGCAGCTCAGCAATAACCTGCTCAGTGACACCCAGTTTGGGTTCCACCGGGGCCACTTAGTTCCTGACCTCATTAAAGCCTTGGTTCAAACATGGACAGAAGAACTATATTCCAGAGGTGAAGTGAAAGCTACAGTCCTTGATATCAAGGCTGCTTTGACTGACTGTGCCATCAAGGAGCCCTACGAATGCTGGAATCAATAGGTATGAGTGCACAAACTCTCTGCTGGTTGGAGTCATTCTTAACTCATAGAAAGATGGTCGTGGTTGTCAGAAGTCGGTGATCTCAGCTCCAGGACATCTCTGCAGGAGTTCCTCAGGGTAGTGTTCTAGGCCCTACCATCTTCAGCTGTTGCATCAATGACTTCCACCTTAAAGTGTGAAGTACCACCAGGACATCTCTGCAGGAGTTCCTCAGGGTAGAGTTCTAGGCCCTACCATCTTCAGCTGTCACATCAATGACTTCCACCTTAAAGTGTGAAGTACCACCAGGACATCTCTGCAGGAGTTCCTCAGGGTAGAGTTCTAGGCCCTACCATCTTCAGCTGTCACATCAATGACTTCCACCTTAAAGTGTGAAGTACCACTCCAGTACCACCATGTCACCCACAGGGATGTGCTGTCCAGGGATGTGAGGAAAGGTGGATTAGATATAGGCAATGCAGGGTTACAGGAATAGGGTAAAGGGATGGTTCTGGGTGGGATGCTTCGTGGAAGGCTGGTGTGGATTCGATGGGCCAAAGGACCTGTTTCCATACTGTAGGAATTCTACTCTATTCCACTCTTGGAGATGCTGTGCCAATCAAGTGCGCTGCTTTGTCCTTAATATTGTCAAGCGTCTTGAGTGTGGTTGGAGTTGTATCCATCCAGGCAAATGGGGAGTATTCCATCACATACCTGACATTGTGCATTGCAGATGATGGACAGGTTTTGGCGAGCCAGAAAGTGAGTTACTCACTGCAGTATTCCTAACAGACTGGCTGTTGTAGCCGTTGTGTTTATATGATGAATCCAATTGAATTTCGGGTCAATGATAACCTCCAAGAAGTTGATCAAGGGGTGCTGGTTTGATTGTCACTTATTGGTCATGGTGATAACCTGGCATTTGTGTGGCAAGAATGTTACTTGCCACTTGTCAACCCAAGCCTGGATACTGTCTGGACCTTGGTGCATTTGAAAATGGACTGCTTCAGTGTCTGAGGAGTCGTGAATGATACTGAGCATTGTGCAATCATTGGCAAACATTCCTTCACACTTTAAGATGGAAGTCATTGATGCAACAGCTGAAGATGGTAGGGCCTAGAACACTACCCTGAGGAACTCCTGCAGAGATGTCCTGGAGCTGAGATCATTGACTTCTGACAACCATGACCATCTTTCTATGAGTTAAGAATGACTCCAACCAGCAGAGAGTTTGTCCACTCATACCTATTGATTCCAGCATTCGTAGGGCTCCTTGATGGCACAGTTAGTCAAATGAGTAAAAAATGAGGTCTGCAGGGGTCAAAGCAGCCTTGATATCAAGGACTGTAACTTTCACTTCACCTCTGGAATATAGTTCTTCTGTCCATGTTTGAACCAAAGCTTTAATGAGGTCAGGAGCTAAGTGGCCCTGGAGGAACCCAAACTGGATGTCACTGAGCAGGTTATTGCTGAGCTGCTGCTGCTTGATAGCACTGTTGATGGCACCTTTAATCACTTTACTGCTAATGGAGAGTGGACTGATGGGGTAATTATTGACCAGGTTGCATTTGCCTTGCTTTTTGTGTACAGGACATACCTCGGCAATTTTCCCACACTGTTGGGTAGATGCCAGAGTTGTAATTGTACTGGAACAGTTTGGCTTGGGGAGTTGCAAGTTCTGGAGCACAAGTCTTTAATACTCTTGCCAGAAAGATGTCAGAACTCATAGCCTTTGCAGTCGCCAGTACCTGCAACCATTTCTTGATATTACATGGAATGAATCAAATTGGCTGAAGACTGGTAACTGTCATGTTGGGGACCACTGGAAGAAGCCAAGATGGATCATTCACTTGGCACTTCTGGAGGAAGATTTCTGCAAGAGCTTCTGCCTTATCTTTTACAACTGATGTGCTGGCCTGTTCCATCATTCAGGATGGGTGTACCTTTAGAGTCTCCTCCTCCAGTGAGTTGTTTAATCATCACCACCATTCACAGTCAGATGTGGCAGGACTGCAGAACTTAGATCTGATCTGTTGGTTGCAGGATCCCGCTTAGCTCTGCCTATCACTTGCTGTTCATTTAACATGCAAGTAGGCTTGTTTGGTGACTTTGCCAGGCTGACAGCTCATCTTCTGATATGCCTGGTGCTGCTCCTGTCTTGCTCTCCACTGTACCAAGGTTGATCCCCTGGCTTGATGGTAATGGTTGAGTGGGGGATATGCCGGGCCATGATGTTACAAGTTATGCTGGAGTACAATTCTGCTGTTATTGATGGCCTATAGCCATAGCTGGCCACTCTTGAGCTACTGGATCTGTTCGAAGCCTGTCCCATTTCACACAGTGATGGTGCCAGACACAATGAAGATTATTCTCAATGTGAAGACAGGATTTATTCTCCACAAGGACTGTGCGGTGATCGCTCTTACCGAAATCATCATGGACAGATCTGCAGCTAGCAGATTGGTAAGGATGAGGTCAAATATGATTTTCCCTCTTGTTGGTTTCTCACTAGCTGCTGCTGACACAGTCTAGTAATTATGTCCTTTCGGACCCAACCAGCTTGAAAGGTACTCTTGTTGAGGTACTCTTGGTGGCAGACATTGAAATCCCCCACCCAGAGTGCATTTCTGGCCTTGCCATCCTCAGTACACCCTCTAAGTAATGTTCAACATGGAGAATTCTGGATTCATCAGCTGAGGGAGGACAGTACATGGTAATCAGCAGGAGATTTCCTTGCCCACATTTAACCTGAAGTAATGAGACTTCATGGAGTCCATTGTTGAGGGCTCCCAGAGCAACTCCCTCCTGAATGTATACCACTGTGCTGCTACCTCTGCTGGGTCTTTCCTGCCAGCTGGACAGGACTTATCCAGGGATGGTGATGGCAGAGTCCAGGTCATTGTCTGTATGGTATGATTCCATGAGTAAGGGTCAAAAAGTGTGGCGCTGAAAAAGCACAGCCAGTCAGGCAGCTTTCAATGAGCAGGAGAGTTAACGTTTCGAGCGTAAACTCTTCATCAGAAATGGGTTCTCCTGCTCTTCACTTTTTGACTCTGATCTCCAGCATCTGCAGTCCTCACTTTCTCCTCTCCGATTCCATAAATATGACTATGTCAGGCTGTTGCTTAACTAGTTTGTAGGACAGCTCTCCCAATTTTAGCACTAGCCCCCAGATGTTAGAAAGGAGACCCTGCATGTTTGACAGAGCTGTTTCTGCTTTTGTCCAGATTGACGCATCTACTTCATTTCTTTTAGACTTTGTAACAGTTGACACAACTGAATGGCTTGCTAGGCCATTTCAGAAGAGAATTAAGAGTCAGCCACATTGTGGGTCTGGAGTCACACGTAGGCCAGACCAGATGAGGATGGAAGATTTCCTTCCCTGAAAGATATTAATGAATTAGATGGGGTTTTCCGACATTCGACAAAGATTTCATATAATCAAAATTTTAATTCCAGATTTTTTTTATTGAATTCAAATTCCACCATCCGCCATACCCAGAACATTAGCTGAACTTCTGGATTAATAGTCTAGCGATAATACCACTAGGCCATCGCCTCCCCTTTCTATGGTGTATTAATTCTGAGATTCCAGGATTATTAATACTGCTAGTAGTATGGGGTGTAATGATTTTCTAATCGCGACCAGCAATGTGCTTTTTTGACTGCAACACAATGATATAAAGGATTATGTTGAAGCTCCATCCTTGTAATAACTTTTGGAACTTTCCAGAATTGTGCTCAACTTGCAGCATGTGATTGGTGGCAGCCATGTTTTCGTGCCAGCAGAGTTTTGTTTTTGAACAGCTGGAGTGGTAAAGTCTGATTTTAACAATAGCTTTTGATCTCCTTCATGTCTTATTGACCTGGCAGGTTGCATTTTCAGCAATTTGCCACATTAGTGAAAACAAAGATATGCCAAGGAAAGTCCAACTAAGGGCAGACCTTATATGATTCCCTGCCTCAGGAAAATGTGAACCATTTTGTTGACAATGTGACAGCCATTTGGATGCAGTAACATGACAATGGCCCTGGTTAGTTATTTAGTGAGAGAAACAGAAAGTGTAGAAATATTCAGCAAGCTCTTGCAACATCTGCAAAGGACAGAGAGAGAGAAAGAGAGAAATAGACAGAATGTATTCTTGAGATCAATGAGCTTTTGTATTTCTGCTGAGTTTCTGCAGAATTTTCTGCTTCTATTTCAGATTTCAAGCTTCAGCAGTATTTTGCTTCTGTACCTATTTAGTGCTATTGGCTGGAGGATAAATATTGGTCAGAAGATTATAAATAACACCCATAACCACTCCCATCCCCCAATCTTTCTCAGAAGAGTTTCTGGGATCATATACATCAGCCTCAGGAAATAGCAGCCCCAATGAAGCAGCACCCTCATAGTCATGAGTGTCAGCTTAGAGTGTGGTGTTGAAGTCCTCAGACTGGGATTTGAACCAATCAATGTCCAAGTGACAGGGTGCTACCCACCACCAATGTACCACTATCATTGACTCACCAGCAGTGAAGCTTCTAGCTGTTTTCAGTGAATTAATGAAAAATGTCATACACACAATCAAGTTGCATGTATTTAAATGCTTGTATACTTCCTGAACAAACATTTATCATCATTCAGTGCAAAGCCTTTCAGCTTTTCTTTCTGTGCAGCTTAGAATTTGAAATGAAGTTATCAGATATGTCTCATTTCACATCAGAGCAAAACACTGTGGATCTGAAAATCTGATACAAACACAGAACGCTGGAGAAATTCAGTATACAAACAAGGAACAAGAATACGCCATTCGCCCCTTCAAGCCTGTTCCGCCATTCAATAAGATCATAACTGATCAGATTTTAACCTCAACTCTACATTCCTGGTTAGCCCCCTCGGTACGCCCTGCATCAGGAATCAGACATTACTTATGCCCGAAACATCGACTCTCCTGCTCCTCAGATGCTGCCTGACCTGCTGTGCTTTTCCAGCACCACACATTTCGACTCTTATTCTAGATATTAGTCAAGTAAGCCTTCTCTAAACTACTTCCAACACATTAACATCCTTCTGTAAGTATGGTGATCAGTACTATACACAGTACACCAGATGTGGTCTCATCAACATCCTGTACAATTGAAGCATAACTTTCCTACTCTTGCATTTTCAATTCCTCTTGCAATAGAATTGAACATGCAATTAGAATCATAGAACTTTACAATACACAAGGAGGCCCATTGTGTGTGTTCCAGTTCTCGAAAGAGCAACCCAGCTAGTCCCATTCTCCAGCCCTATCTCCGTAGCCTCTAAATTCATCCCTTTCAAATATATACCCAGCTCTCTTTTTGAAAACTCCTAGAATCTGCCTCCACCGCTCTCCCGTGCTGTGCATTCCAAATCCTAATAACTCTCTGAGTAGAGAGATTTCTCCTCATCTCACTCCTTGATCTGGTGCTGACAGTCTTAAAATTATGACCCCTAGTAACTGACATACTAACTTGTGGAAATAGAATACCCTTCTTTACCTTCCCAAAATAATTCATAATTTTGAACACCTCACTGAGGTCACATTTTATTCTTCTCTGTTCCAAGGCAAATAAGCCCAATTTCTCTCATTTGTACCTGAAATCCCTCCTTCCTGGTATCATTCCGATCTCCTTTACACTCTCTCCAAAGCTTTACCATCCTCCCTTGTATAAAGCCACCTAGAACAGAACATAATACAGTAATCAAAATGTGAACTGACCAATGAATTATAAAGATACAGCTTCACCGCTTTGCTTTTATACACTACTTATAATACCAAGGATGCTATAAGTGTTCTTAACAGATATTTCAACTTGCCTTCAGATAATTATGTAATATGAATCCTGAGGTCCCTCTGCTCATGCGCTTCCCTCAAAGATGTACCATTGAGCTTGTGTTGTCTCTGTGCTTCTTCGACCAAAATGCATTGCCACACCTTTCTCTGTATTGAATTTCATCTGCCAGGTGTCTGCCTGTTTCACCAATTTCTCAATGTCCCACTAAAGTCACTCAGAAACATCCTCACAATTCACTGTTCCTCCCTCGCTTAGTATTATTTGAAAATGTAGAGGATTTTCCCTCAACATCCAGCTCCAAATCTTTTAACTAAAATCAGAAAAAGCAAGGGTCCTAACTGATTACTGCGAAACACCATTTTCAGTTTGTCTCTAATCTGAGAAATGCACAATGATACCTATGCTGAGTTTCCTATCTTTTTTTAGGAGATAGCGAGGACTACTCCTAATTCCTCTGCCATATCTGCTCCTAAAATGAACGATTCCACTCCAGAACGTCCCAGATGTCCTCATACTTCAAGGGCTGTAATTTTCCCTCCTCCGTGATCAACAATCCTCTCAATCACATCTCCTCCATTTCTCGCACCACCGCCCTCACACCAGCAACCCCCCAAACCACAACAAGAATCCCCGGGTCATCACATTCCACCCCACTAATCTCCAAATCCAGCTCGTTATCCTCTGCCATTTTTGTCACCTACAGACAGACCCCACCACCAAATATATATTCCCCTCCCCACCCCATTTGCATTCCGTAGGGACTGTTCCCTCTGCGACTCCCTCATTAGGTCCATGCTCCTCACCTCTGCACTTGGCACATATCCGTGCCGCTGCAAGAGGTGCAAAATCTGTGTCCACACCAATCCCCTCATCTCCGTCCAAGTCCCCAGAGAATCATTCCAAATCTGGCAGCGATTTACTTGCAAATCCCCGAACCTCATTTACTTCGTCCATTGCTCTCAACGTGGCCTCCTTTACATTGGAGTTTGCAAACTCACAGAACAGTCAAGGGAACACCTCCGGTCCATATGCACCAAGCAAACCCACCTTCCAGTGGCCAACCTTTTCAACTCCCCCTCCCACGATGATGTGTCCATTCTGGGCCTCCTCCATTGTCTAAACAAGGCCACCCACAAACTGCAGAAAGAAGACCTCAACTTCCGCCTCGGGAGCCTAAACCACACAACCTCAACATTGAATTTACCAGTTTCTAAATCTCCCCAACTCCCATTCCATCCCAGATCCAATTCTCCAACTCAGCACCATCCTCTTGCCCTGACCTAACCGTCCATCTACTTTCCCACCTATCCACTCCACTCTTCCCACTGACCTATCACAATCACCTCCTACCCATGCATCCATCTATTGACATCCCAACTACCTTTCCCCAGTCCCAGCGCCCCCCCCCCCCCCATTTATTTCTCAGCCCCCTTTCCCTTCTCCGGTTCTGGTGAAGGGTCCTTCTGTCGAGAGTACAATTTTCAGGCAGACGTTAGTATTCCTGTCACAAAGTTTGTGAGAAGATTTGAAGCTCGGGTACTCGTTGTGGTTCTGTTTGTCGAGCTGGGAATTTGTGTTGCAGACGTTTCGTCCCCTGTCTAGGTGACATCCTCAGTGCTTGGGAGCCTCCTGTGAAGCGCTTCTGTGATCTTTCCTCTGGCATTTGTAGTGGTTTGAATCTGCCGCTTTCAGTTGTCAGTTCCAGCTGTCCGCTGCAGTGGCCGGTGTATTGGGTCCAGGTCGATGTGCTTATTGATTGAATCTGTGGATGAGTGCCATGCCTCTAGGAATTCCCTGGCTGTTCTCTGTTTGGCTTGTCCTATAATAGTAGTGTTGTCGCATTTATGGAAGTCACAGTAGAAAGAACGGGCAAGGGAGAATTACAAACCTGCGTATACAGAAAACCGACAAACACTGACCAAATACTCAACTACACCAGCAACCATTCCAACATACACAAACAAAGCTGTATCAGAACACTATTCCAATGAGCCACCACACACTGCAGCACAGACGGACTTCGAAAAACAGAGGAAAACCACCTATATGATGTATTCAAGAAGAGCGGATACTCAAAAAACACAGTGCGCAGATTCCTCAAGAACAAACCATGACCAGCAGACAAACACAGCCAGAAACCCTAACCACCTTACTATATATCAAAGAAGTTTCAGAAATGACAGCCAGATTATTGAGACCCCTCGGAATCCTAGTAGCACACAAACCCACCAACACTCTCAAACAAAAACTAACAAACTTAAAAGACCCAGTACAACCCATGGACAAAACCAACGTCATCTATAAAATTCCATGCAAGGACTGCCACAAACACTACGTAGGACAAACAGGAAGAAAGTTAGCCACCAGGATACATGAACACCAGCTAGCCACAAAAAGACACGACCCCCTTTCCCTCATTGCCCTACACACAGATGAAAAAAACCACCATTTTGACTGGGACAACACATCTATCCTGGGACAGGCTAAGCAAAGACATGCCAGAGAATTCCTAGAGGCCTGATACTCCAACCACAACGCCATAAACAAGTACATAGGTCTAGATGCTATCTATCAACCCCTCAGAAATGAAAATCACCACAAACTCCAGGAACCCCATCCAGGAGAAAGATATAAATAGAAAGCAGGAGACAACAGCTTTGCTTCACTTGGAGGTCGCCACTGATGATGTTACCTAGTCAGGTAATGAAACATCTGGATATCAAACCTACACCCTAAACCTCAACCTGAGCTACAAACCTTCACAAACCTTGTGAATACTGGTCCAATAAAATCCCCAATTAAAATTTACCAAAAAAATTAAATTTCAAAACCAGCCAGCTGTCAAACCTTCTCTATGTATCTTCCTCTGTCTTCTTTTCTTCTTTTCAGGGTTTCTATTTCACAATTTGTTGATAGATAAAAGTACATTTAAGAGTGCTATTCTACGGGCAGTCTTTTTATGTTGGTGGCTTGGCAGTTCTCCGCCAACTCTTCAATTGTTTTTGGTTTTATACCCCAAAGCAAGAGACCATTTCATCGATTTTAATATTGTCAAAGTACTAAATTCAAACTTGATTGGAGTTTGGTATCTTGGGGCATAATTTAAACTGATAGGCCAAATTTGATTTGTTTTTGTCTTGTAGCAACCCAGGTACTGCTAACAGCTAGACCAAAAGTTACATTTTAAATTTTCCAGTACCCTGTGTTCTTGCTAAGTCCTTCAACTCTCTTAAAGGTACAATATGCCCTGACACCTTCATAAAATTGTCAAGCATTGGTTACATAGTAGACCAATCACATTGCGCTTTGGGTACATGGCACTTACCATTAGATTATTTACCTCAAGCTCCTGGATCACAGATTGAATGTGGTTTAGCTTCCTGTTGTCTCGCTGAATTGGAACAAGTTACTGTAAGCTAGCTTAGCTTGTGCACATGTTTGGCTACAAGCTTTTTTACTTAAGTGGAACCAGGTTTGATTAACCTACCTTGTCTGTGTGTTTAGCAGTGTATTTTACATTTCTGCTCTTGAATACCTTGGGTGACCTACTTTCATGTGCTGGCCCCATTTTTGAATCCTTCCATACTCCTTCCTTTCTGTCCTGAAAGGACAACCTTAGAAGTCAATCTGTGCCAATCTCTGGAATTTTACATTCTTATTCTCTAGTATGATTGCCTGCTGGACCGTGATGCTGGCTGTAGTTTTCTTTTACACAACTGGTAGAAACGGCTCCAATGCATTCTATCAGGATCAAGACCATCATGATCAAGAAGAGTACCCCCAATACACCACTGAACAATTGAGCTTCAAGTGGCTTTAAGCCAGTCTATTGGGCCCCCAAAACCATGGCACTGCCTCAGCAAGTGGCCAACTTCCCATTTTGCACCATCTGGGCTTGAACATGAATGGTGAGGTGAGAAATATTCTTAGAATTGTCCTGTATACGGGTACAACAGTCTGGCTTTTCGGAACTAATGGTATACAACTTGGTGTGAGTACATAAGGGCCATGTACTAGACCCATCATGCTGCATCGGTTTGTCCCACTGAGTCAAGGAAGGGATGGTAGGTTGAAAGAACCTTGGGTGATAAGTGATATAGAATATCTAGTCAAGAGGAAGAAAGAAGTTTACTTAAGGTTGAAGAGGCAAGGATCAGACAGGGCTCTAGATTAAATGAGATTCCCTACAATATGGACATAGGCCCTTCAGCCCAACAAGTCCACACTGAACCTTCGAAGAGTAACCTACCGAGACCCATTCCCCAACCCTACTTTTACCCCTGAGTAATGCACCTAACTCTATGCGCAATTTAGCATGGCCAATTCACCTGACCTGCACAGCTTTGGATTGTGGGTGGAAACTGGAGCACTCGGAGGAAATCCACGCAGACACTGGGAGAATGTGCAAACTCCACACAGACTGCCACCCAAGGCTGGAATTGAAGCCAGTCCCTAGTGCTGTGAGGCAGCAGTGCTAACCACTGAGCCACCATGCCGCCCTAGAGGGTTACAAGATAGCCAAGAAGGAACTGAAGAATAGACTGGGGAGAGCTAGAAGGTGGCATGAAAAAGTCTTGGTGGGTAGGATTATGGAAAACCTGAAGGCATTCTATGCTTATGTGAGGAACAAGAAGGTGGCCAGCGTACGGGTAGGGCAGATGAGGGATAGTAGAGGGAACTTGCTCCTAGACTCGGAGGAGGTAGAGGAGGTCCCTAATGAATACTTTGTTTCAGTACTTACTACTGAGAGAGAGATCTTGACGTTTCTGAGGTCAGCATGAAACAGAGTGATATGCTAGAACTGGTTGACGTTAGGAAGGTGGGTGTGCTGAAAATTTGAAAAGTATAAGATAGCTAAATCCCGTGGGCCAGACAGGATATACCCGAGGTTACTACAGGAAGCAAGGAAAGGGATTGCTGCGCCTTTGGCGATGATCTTTGCATTCTCACTGTCCACTGGAGTAGTACCAGATGATTGGAGGGTGGCAAATGTTATTCTCTTGTTCAAGAAAGGGAATAGGGATAATTCGTGGAATTACAGATGAGCCAGTCTTACGTCAGTGGTGGGCAATATAGAACATAGAAGGATACAGCGCAGTACAGGCCCATCGGCCCTCGATGTTGCGCCGACCGAATCCTACCTAACCTATACTAGCCCAATAACTTCCAAATGCCTATCCAATGCCCGCTTAAATGACCATAAAGAAGGAGAGTTCACCACTGATACGGGCAGGGCATTCCATGAACTCACAACCCGCTGTGTGAAGAATCTACCCCTAACATCTGTCCTATACCTACCACCCCTTAATTTAAAGCTATGTCCCCTAGTAACACCTGACTCCATTAGCGGTAAAAGGTTCTTAGTATCTACCCTATCTAAACCCCTAATCATCTTATACACTTCTATCAGATCTCCCCTAAACCTTCTCTTCTCCAATGAGAACAGCCCCAAGTGCCTCAGCCTTTCCTCATAAGATTTTCCTACCATTCCAGGCAACATCCTGGTAAACCTCCTCTGCACTCGTTCTAAAGCTTCCACATCCTTCCTATAGTATGGCGACCAAAACTGCACACAATACTCCAGATGAGGCCTCACCAGAGTCTTATACAACTGCAACATGACCTCAGGACTCCGGAACTCAATTCCTCTGCCAATAAAGCCCAGTACACCATATGCCTTCCTCACAGCACTATTTACCTGGGTGGCAACTTTCAGAGATCTGTGTACATAGACACCAAGATCCCTCTGCTCATCCACACTACCAAGTAGCCTACCATTAGCCCAGTAATCCATCATCTTGTTATTCCTACCAAAGTGAACGACTTCACACTTAGCTACATTGAATTCCATTTGCCACATTTCCGCCCAGCTCTGCAACTTATCTATATCCCGCTGTAACCTACCACTTCCTTCCTCACTATCCACAACTCCACCGACTTTTGTGTCATCCGCAAACTTGCTTACCCAGCTTTCAAGTCCTTCCTCTAGATCATTTATAAAGATAACAAAAAGCAATGGTCCCAAAACAGATCCTTGGAGAGGATTCTGAGAGACAGGGTTTATGATTACTTGGAAAACCGTAGTTTGATTGTGGATAGTCAGCATGGCTTTGTAAAGGGCAGGTCATGCCTCACAAGCCTTATTGAATTCTTTGAGGATGTGACAAAACACATTGCTGAAGATAGAGCAGTCGATGTGGTGTGCATGGATTTTTGCAAGGCATTTGGTAAGGTTTTCCATTGTAGGCTCATTCAGCTAGCCAATGGAAGACAGAATGTAGTGGTAGATGGGAAGTATTTAGCTTGACCAGTGGTGTTCCGTAGGGATTGGTTCTGGGATTTCTGCTCTTTGGGAATTTTATAGATGGCTTGGATGAGGAAGTGGAAGGATGGGTTAGTAAGTTTGCTGAGATTGTAGTGCTGGAAAAGCACAGCAGATCAGGCAGCATCTGAGGAGCAGGAAAATCGATGTTTTGATTCCTGATGAAGGGCTTTTGCCTGAAAAGTCAATTTTTCTGCTCCTCAGATGTTGCTTGACCTGCCGTGCTTTTCCAGCACCACACTCTCAACTCTAATCTCTAGCATCTGCAGTCCTCACTGTTGCCTGAGTAAGTTTGCCAATGTGACGAAGGCTGGTGGAGTTGTGGATAGTGTGGAAGGCTGTTGTAGGTTGCAGCAGGACATTGACAGAATGCAGAGCTGTCAGATAGTGTTCAGATGGAGTTCAACCTGGAAAAGTGTGAAGGTTGAATTTCAATGCACAATACAGGGTTAAAGGCAGGATTCTTAGCAGTCTAAAGGAACAGAGGGATCTTGGAGTCCATCTCCATAGATTCATCAAAGTAGCCACCCAAGTTGTTAGGGCTGTTAAGAAGGTGAATGGTGTTTTGGTTTTCATTAGCAGGGGACTGAGTTTAAGAGCCGCAAGGTTATGCTGCAGCATTACAGAGTCCTGATTAGACCACACTTGGAATATTGTGTTCAGTCCTGGTCACCTCATTATAGGAAAGACGTGGAAGTTTTAGAAAGGGTGTAGAGGAGATTTACCAGGATGCTGCCTGGACTGGAGGGTATGTCTTGTGAAGAAAGGTTGAGTGAGCCCGGGCTTTTCTCTATGGAGCAAAGAAGGGTGAGAGGTGTTTTGATGGATGTAGACAAGATGTTAAGAGACTTAGATAGAGTGGATAGCCAGAGACTTTTTCCAAGGATGGAAATGTCTGCCATGAGAGGCCATAATTTTAATATAATTGGAGGAAGTATAAGGGAGATGTCAGAGGTAGATTGTTTACTTAGAGAGTGGTGGGTGCGTGGAATGCACTGCCAGCAGTGGTAGTAAAGTCAGATACATTAGGGACATTTAAGCTACTCTTGGATAGGTACATGGAAGTTAGTACAGTGAAGGGTATGTAGGTTAGTCTGATCTGAGAGTAGGATAAAATATCGGCACAACATTGAGGGCTGCTGGGCCTGTACTATGCCATACAGTTCTATGTTCTACAGCCACTTTGACTGTCTATTATAAACTTATTCTTATCTAAGCGAATACTTAACTTATCGTATTGTGGCCTCCATCCATTTTCCCACTGTCGATGTCAAGTTAGTAGTTTCCTGGGTTATCATTTGCTCCTTTCTTAATAAATGGTTCACATTTGCAATGCTCCAATCCTAGTCCCTGGCACTAATCCTGTGTTCAGAGAGGATTGGAAAATTCCTTTCTGCAGATCTATCAGGAACGCAACTAGCGCTTTTAGCATCCCTTCTTTATCTATCACTGTAATGTCAGATACTTAACACCCACATAGGCTATTGTCGTTAATTTTCTGATGTAGCAAAAACAGAAGCAAAATTTTCATTTAGTACCTCTGCCATATCCTTTGCTTCAGTGAGCAGTTTACCCTGCTTGTTCCTTAGGGCCCTCACTCTATCCTTCACTAATCCCTTGCTCTTAATTCGTTTGAAGAACATTTTACTATTAACTTTTCTGATTACCTGCTGTACCTGCACATTAACCTTCCATGACTCAGAGCAGCTCTGTAGGGAGAGAAACAGAGTTACTGTTTCACATTCACTATGAATGCCACTTGTACCTGCCAATCAGTCTGCACTCTCCTCTC